>NC_092041.1:26108365-26423664 GCF_003086295.3 Arachis hypogaea | reverse complement strand
GATGGTTCCCACACATGCCTCCGTGGACTTCTTCGAGGACGTTCTTTGTTTCTGAGGTCGGGACGCACCGAAGGAGGGGATTTGTGAATCCTCTTCTGTATAATACGCCGTGAATTAGTGTATAATTTTGGGCATCTTTCGTGAGTCTTTTAGCTCCCTTTCTTTCGGCGGGAAGAGTTCCCGACTTCAGGTAGCTGAGTATGGGGGTCATCCATCCTTGCTGTTGGTTGGATATATTCAGCGTTTCTTCCTCTCTTAGCATGGAGGGGGATTGTAAAGTTTCCTGGAGGAGACTTCTGTTGTTGCCTCCGGGCTTGGTGCTGGCGAGCTTTGGGAGGGCGTCTGCCCGGGCGTTTTGTTCCCGAGGTATGTGCTGGATTTGTATTTCTGAAAAGTGGCGTAATTGTGCCTGTGTTTGATCCAGGTATTTTTTCATAGTTGGGTCTTTGGCCTGGTAGCTTCCATTTACTTGAGATGTGACGACCTGGGAGTCGCTGAAGATCGTGATTCTCTGGGCTCCGACCTCTTCGGCTAGCTTTAGACCTGCTAGTAGGGCCTCGTATTCGGCTTGGTTGTTCGAGGCCTGGAACTCGAATTTTAGGGATAGTTCTATCCGTGTTCCTTGGTCGCTTTCGAGTATAACCCCGGCTCCGCTTCCTGTTTTGTTTGAGGACCCGTCGACATACAGATTCCACGAGAGTGGGGTTCCAGGGGTCTCAGTATATTCTGCGATGAAGTCGGCTAGGTACTGAGATTTTATGGCAGTCCGGGCTTCATAGTGGAGGTCGAACTCGGACAGTTCCACCGCCCATTGTAGTATTCGTCCTGCCAGGTCTGTTTTTTGCAGGATGTGTCTCATGGGTTGGTTTGTCCGGACTTTGATGGTGTGGGCTTGAAAGTAGGGACGGAGCCTCCGAGCTGTGAATATTAGGGCGTAGGCGAATTTTTCTATTTTCTGATAGTTTAATTCGGCCCCTTGCAGTGCCTTGCTCACAAAGTATACGGGGTGTTGTCCTTGGTCATTTTCCCGTATTAATGCTGAAGCGACTGCCCGATGTCCGACCGAGAGGTATAATACGAGCTCTTCCCCTTTTAAAGGTCGGGTTAGGATTGGTGGCTGCCCGAGGAATTCCTTGAATTCTTGAAAGGCTTTTTCGCACTCCGGGGTCCATGAGAAGGGTTTCCCTTTCTTTAGGAGTGAGTAGAGAGGTAGTGATTTTATCGCTGATCCTGCCAAAAATCTTGATAGGGCGGCCAGCCTTCCATTCAGCTGTTGTACTTCTTTGACACAGGTCGGGCTTTTCATATTGAGTATCGCTTGGCATTTGTCCGGGTTTGCTTTGATGCCCCTTTGAGTCAACATGAAGCCTAAGAATTTTCCGGCTTCTGCGGCGAAGGTGCACTTTGTCGGGTTGAGTCTCATGTTGTGTTTTCTGAGGGTGCCGAAGACACTGGTGAGGTCGGTCAGCAAGTTTCCGTCTTCTTGTGTCTTTACCAGCATGTCGTCGACGTACACCTCTAGTTGTAGTCCGATGTGCTCTGAGAACACTTTGTTCATTAGCCTCTGGTAGGTTGCCCCTGCGTTCTTCAGCCCGAAGGGCATTACTACGTAGCAGTAGTTTGCCCTTGGGGTTATGAACGAGGTCTTTTCTTGGTCGGGTCCGTACATCGGGATTTGATTGTATCCCGAGTATGCGTCCATGAAGGAGAGATATCTATAGCCTGAGGCTGCGTCTACTAAGGCGTCGATGTTTGGTAGTGGATATGGGTCCTTGGGGCAGGCTTTGTTGAGATCCGTGTAATCGACGCACATCCTCCATTTTCCGTTGGGCTTTTTTACCAGGACCACGTTTGCGAGCCATAGGGGGTATTTTACTTCTCGAATGAACCCTGCATCTAGTAATGCTTGTACTTGTTCTTCTATTTCTTGCACGCGCTCAGGCCCGAGTTTCCGGCGTCTTTGTTGGACAGGTCTGGACCCCGGGTATACTGATAGCTTATGGCACATCAGGTCGGGGCTTATGCCTGGCATGTCGGAGGCTTTCCAGGCGAAGAGGTCGGAATTTTCTTTTAAGAGGGTTATGAGTTCCTCTTTTAGGCCTGCTTCGAGGTTCGCTCCTACGTTTGTTATTTTTTCAGGTGTGTTCCCGATTTGGATTTTTTCGGTTTCTCCCTCTGGTTGTGGCCGGGGGTCTTCTCGGGTTTGAACTCGTCCGAGTTCTATTGTATTGACCTCTTTCCCTTTTAGGCTCAGGCTTTCGTTGTAGCATCGCCGTGCTAGTTTTTGGTCGCCTTTTAGGGTAGCGATTCCCTTTGTGGTAGGGAACTTCATACAGAGGTGTGGGGTTGAGACTATAGCTGCTAGTCTGTTTAGGGTTGGTCGCCCAATGAGGGCATTGTATGCTGAAGTGACGTCGACTATAATGTAGTCGATGCTTAATGTTCTAGATTGTTCGCCTCTTCCAAAGGTAGTATGTAGTGAGATGTATCCTAAGGGATGGATCGGGGTGTCCCCTAGTCCAAATAAGTCGGTGGGATAGGCCTTTAGCTCTTTTTCTTCAAGTCCGAGTTTGTCGAAGGCTGTTTTGAACAGGATATCTGCTGAGCTTCCCTGGTCAACCAGGGTTCGATGTAGGTTGGCGTTTGCTAGGATGATGGTGATTACCATTGGATCGTCGTGCCCGGGTATTACCCCTTGAGCATCTTCTCGGGTAAACGAGATAGTAGGTAATTCGGGCAGGGGGTTGTCTTCTCGGACATGATAGACGTCTTTGAGGTGTCTTTTTCGCGAGGATCTGGATGTTCCTCCGCCTGCAAAACCTCCATTTATCATGTGAACGTGCCTTTCAGGGGTTCGCGGGGTTTGCTCAGCCCGTTCTTCGTTATCTCCCCTCCTTCTCTTTTTGGTCTCTTCTCCCTTCTCTGCTATGTATCTGTCGAGTTTTCCTTCTCTGGCTAGCTTTTCTATAACATTTTTTAGGTCGTGGCAGTCGTTAGTAGAATGACCGTAGAGCTTGTGGTATTCACAGTATTCGGACCGATCTCTCCCTGCTCTCTTGTGTTTTAGAGGTCGGGGCGGTGGGATTTTTTCGGTGTGGCATACTTCTCTGTAGACGTCTACCAGGGAAACTCGGAGGGGAGTGTAGCTATGATACTTCCGTGGCTTGTCCGAGTTGGATTCTTCTTTCTTCTTCTGTTCCCGATCTCGATCTCGGAACGGGTAGGTTGATTCCTTCCTAGAAGAGTCTCTTAGCTGGGAGGTTTCCTCCATGTTGATATATTTTTCTGCCCGTTCCTGCACCTCGTATAGGGAGGTCGGGTATCGTTTGGATAGGGATTGGCTAAACGGTCCCTCTTTTAGGCCGTTTGCTAGTCCCATGATGGCTGCTTCAGTGGGCAAGTGTTGTATGTCCAGGCAGGCTTTGTTGAATCGCTCCATGTACTCTCGGAGAGTTTCTTGGTTACCTTGTTTGATCCCGAGTAGACTGGGGGCATGTTTTGCCTTGTCCTTTTGAATGGAGAATCTTGTTAGGAATTTTTTGGTTAGGTCTTCGAAGCTGGTGATTGATCTAGGTGGCAGGTTGTCGAACCACTTCATGGCTGATTTGGTGAGAGTGGTGGGGAAGGCTTTGCACCGAATCGCGTCGGAGGCGTCGACTAGGTACATTCTGCTTCTGAAGTTGCTGAGGTGGTGACTTGGGTCGGTGGTGCCATCGTAGAGATCCATATCGGGTGGTTTAAAGTTTCGCGGTACCTTCTCCTTCATGATCTCTTGCGTGAAGGGATCATGGTTGCCTTCGGGGGTGGGGCCGCGGTCTGACCGATCTTTCAGGTTGGCCTCTATTTTCCGCAGTTTTTCTTATAATTCTCTGCGCTTGCGAGCTTCCCTTCTCAGATCTTGTTCAGTTTCTTTTTGCTTCTTTATGTCCTCTTCGAGTTGTTTTAGTCGGTTTTGTTGTGCCCGGACTGCTTCTAGAATTTCCGAGCTCTTTTCTTTTTCGGGATTTCGTGGATCTTTGTTTGGGAGTGACGTCTTTGGGCGATTCTGTTTGTTTCCTCCTGGAGTGCGTGGTGATAGAGGGCTGTCCGGTCGTTCTCCGGTGTCAACTTCCTCCTCTTGTTCTGATGCCGCGCGGTCATTGTTGGAGGGGTCGTCCGCCATGGTAGAGGGATGACTTCCAGGTCCCCGGCAACGGCGCCAATGTTCCGGGGGTTACCTGAAACGAGTAGCTCGGACGTCTTGGTGAGGCCCGAGGTGGGGGTCAGGGACCCGAGCTTGATATGTGGAGTGGTTGGTGGTTGTACCTGCAATGACACTCCGATGCTTAAGTTAGCATGGGTTCAAGCAGATATTGAGTAGAATTAGAATATGAGTTATACCTGGGTGCTCCAGTGTATTTATAGTAGTTGGCTGTGATCTTCCCTGGATAAGATATTCTTATCTTATCTTATCTTTTGGGAGTTTTATCCCTATCTTTGTGGAACCGCCTTTCTCTAGGCCTTTTCGGCCTTTTAGTTTTTGGGCTGCGTTCCTTTTGATGGGCCTTTTTAGCTTTGTTGTCCGAGGTCCGACCTCAGGTGTGGGCCTTGGGACGAGGTCGGACCTTTCATGGATTTTGCCGATTTGGAGGAGCTCGGACAGGGTATGAACAGCAGGCATCTAAATGTCCTTCTCTTTTGTTTCTTTATGAATTCTCCCACTTTGCATGCTTTTCCTTCGCTTTTCAAAGCCATCCTTGCCTATTGTTCCTGAAATCACTCAAAAAATATATCAAGGCATCGAATGAAATAAAAGTGGAATTAATTTGACAATTTAGAGTTTTTAACAATTAGGCATAATTAAGAGAGAATTCACAAAAGCATGCTATTTAAATGAATAAATGCAAGTTTATGTGATGAAATCTACTCATTTCAAGCCAAAAATTATCATCAAATATAGATTCACCAGATACTAATGGGTTGGGTTACCTCCAAACAAGTGCTCTTTTAACGTTACTAACTTGACGATTGACGCTTTCTAAGATAGGAGTTGGGTAGATTTTTGTCGATTCACTTCCTCTCCAAGATAGGGCTTCAATATCTGTCTGTTGACTATGAACCTTCTTCCAAATATTTTCTTCCATTTATTCAATATGTTCATAGGAGGACATTTGACTTATTGTATATAGTCCAGACCACCTTGTTTTCAATTTTTTGGAAAACACCTTCAACTGTGAGTTGAATAACAAGACCTTTTGGCCCAATTCAAAGTCTTTTGAGAGGATTTTTTTTGTCATGTCACCTCTTTGTTCTTTCTTTGTATAGTTAGGCATTATCATAAGCTTGATCTAGAATTCATCAAGCTCGTTGAGTTGAAAAATTTTCTTCTCACCCACATCTTTGGCATCGAAATTTAAGAACTTGATTGCCTAGAACGCTCTATGTTCCAACTCAACTGGTAAATGTCATGCCTTGGCGTAAACTAATTGGTAAGGTAAAATTCTGATTGGAGTCTTAAAAGGTGTCCGATAAGCCCAGAAGGCATCTCTAATTTTTCTGGACCAGTCCTTTCTAGAGGCGTTAACCATCTTCTCCAAAATTCTTTTCACCTCTCGGTTGGATACCTTCATTTGTCCGCTGGTTTGCAGATGATATGGAGTTTCCACTTTGTGGCTCATCCCATATTTTTGAAGAAGAGCTTTGAGTTGTTTAATACAGAAGTTTTGGTTCCTCCATCACTAATTAGTGTTCTTAGAATCCCAAATCTGCTAAAGATTGTCTTATTCAGAAAGCCAATAACAAATTAGCATTATTAGTGGGTGATGGAGTTACTTTCACCCACTTAGATATGTAGTCAACGACCATTAGTATGTAGAAGTTTGAGTGTGAGGAGGGGAAGGATCCCATGAAATCAACTCCCCACACATCAAACAATTCTACTTCAAGTATGTAATTTTGTGACATCTCATGTGTCCAGGATAGATTTTGGATCTTTGGCATCTATCACTTTTTTCAATGAAGGATTAGGCGTCCTTGAAAAGAGTGGGCCAATAGAGGCCACTTTGAAGAACTTTTGCCGCCGTATTCTCTCCACTAAAGTGGCCACCATAGTTTGAACTGTGATAATGCCATAGTACACCTTGGATCTCTTCTTCGTGAATGCACCTCCGTATGATGTTGCCAAAACATCTTTTGAAAAGATATGGGTGTCATCCCATATGAAGTAGCAGGAATCATGAATTAACTTTCTTCTTTGCTTTCAATTAAATTTCTTAGGAATGATTCTTCCAACCTTGTAGTTAGCCATGTCAGCAAATCATGGCATAACTCTAAGGGCTAAGAGTTGTTCATCTGATATTTATTTTTTAAAGGGTATTTATGGTGCTTGAGTTTCTTCAGAATGAATCTTGGATAGGTGGTCTACCATAAAATTCTCTGTGCCCTTCCTATCCCGGATTTCAACATCAAATTCTTGAAGCAACAATACTATTTTATCAGTCTTGGTTTGGCATCCTGTTTAGATAAAAGATACTTAAGAACAAAATGATTAGTGTATACAATTACTTTTGAACCGATTAAATAAGATCTAAATTTATCAAAAACAAATACAACAGCTAACAGTTCTTTCTCAGTTGTGATAACTTGTCCTTTCTTTGCCCCAGGACTGCGCCTACAATATAGTCACTAGCATTACACATTAACTCAAATGGTGTAGACCAATCAAGTGGGGGCAATTATTGGTGCACATACAAGCTTGGATTTCAAAGTTTGAAAGGCATGTAGGCATTCTCTATTGAAAACAAACAGAGCTTCTTTGATTAATAAACTACTAAGTAGTTTTGCAATTTTTGAAAAATCTTTTATAAATCTCCTATAAAAGTCTGCATGTTCCAATAAACTTTGGATTGCCTTCATATTCACCGATGGTATGATAAACCCCTAATTTTGTGGTTTATCTTGTGCTTATTTTGGGAGATTTTATCACCTTTTCTCATATTTATTCAATGAAATAGCATGGTTTTGCAATTCTCTCTTGATTTGTGCTTAAGTGTGAAAACATGCTTTTTAGGCCTTAAAATAGCTAAATTTAACTCACCTTAACTCCATTGGATGCCTTGATATGTTTGTTAAGTGATCTCAGGTTCATAAGGAAAGTATTGGATGGAAGAAGTGAGGAGAAAAGCATGTAAAGTAGGAGAACTCATAAAGAAATGAAGGAATCGTAAAGTTGTCAAGCCTGACTTCTTCACACTCAATCGACCATAACTTGAGCTACAGAGGTCTAAATGAGGCGGTTTTAGTTGTGTTGAAAAGCTAACATCCGAGGCTTCAAAATGATATAAAATTTGTCATAGTTGCCTGACGTCTAAGGATGCGCACGTGCATAGTACTTGTGCGCGCCGATGGAGCATCTTGGGTCCATTTTGGGCATCTCGTTGGGGGCGATTTCTAGCTCATTTTGGGCCCAATTCAACTCATTTCTGATGTTATTGAACCCAAGGATTGAAGGGGGAATAAACCAAGTAGTCATAGTTTAGTCTTCATCATGTTTTAGTGTAGAATTCTAGAGAGAGAGAGGCTCTCTCCTCTCTCTAGATTTAGGATAGAAATGAGGGTAAAGTTAGGTTAATCACTCTCAAATTTATCTTTCAATTCTTGTTTTGATTTAGTTTTCTCTTTTAATTTCTTGTTGTTACACCTTTGTTCTTCTAGTTCTTGTTGTTAATTTCCCTATTTTACCATTTTTATGTTTATGAACCATTGTTGAATCTTGATTTCTTTGAATGCAATTTCATGTTTCTATGTCTCTTTTATGTTACCTCCATTGTTATTGTTGATTTCTTTTTTATAATAGTTATGGATCTTGTTAACTTTTGCATTTGGTGATGTTTACTTTTCTTGCATTCTAAGTGTTTGATGAAATGTTTACACTAGTTTTTGAATAGTTCTCTTTACTCTTGGCCTAGGCTAAGGGACTTGAGTGACCTTGAGTCATTGGGTCTCAATGAATTGGTGATTTGAGAACCCTTGGTGATCAATTTGATACTCATTGACACTAACCCACTACTAATCTAATTAGTAGATAGGTTGGGACTTATGGGTTGATGTTGATCAAGCCATTTGACGTACTTCAAGCTTAGGAGTAGATTATACGTACTTAAAGCTTTTGGAGGTAGACTTAATGAGCTTGGTTCCTCATAATTATCAATATTTGGTTTGTAGACAAGGATGGTGATCTCAATTACCTATGTCTAGCCAAGAGTACCTTTCTATTTCTTTCGTTAGTGCATTGTTCATTTACTTTCTTGTTATTTACTTTTCTTGTCAAAATATAAAATCAAACCCCCTTGCATCTTCATAGCTAATAATTGAGCACTTCATTGCAATTCCTTGTGAGACGACTCGGAGACTAAATACTTTGGTTAATTTTTTATTTGGGGTTTGTACTTGTGACAAAACCAAAATTTAATTTGATATGAGAGTTGTTTGTTGGTTTGGAACTATGCTTACAACGAAATTCTTCTTTCTATAAGAGAAATTCCTAACCAACGCAATTCTCGCCATCAAATTAATGGTGCCGTTGCCGGGGAGTTGCAATAGCGTTATATTGTTGGCTATTGTGAATATGTGAATATGTTTGCCTTTTGTTTGTTTGTTAGTTTTCGTTAGGCTTAGGACTTGTTGCTTATTCTTTGTAGCTTTTGTTTTTATTTGTTATTATGAATTCTCATCCTTACTTTGGCTATGAGTTTGGCTCAAATTATGTTGTAGGAAATGGGAACTACAATGGTAACATGCATCAAGGATGGAACAATCAAAGATGGGAGGAGCCTCAAGGAATTGATCAACCTTCTTGGCAACAACAACCTCTGGTTTCTTATGGGTATAATTCTAATCCTAATGCATATCAATCTAATGGATGTGGTGACCCTCATTGTGATTGTCAACAACCACCACCACATGCCTATGAACCACCTCCTCAACATGATTTTTAACCACCTTACTCACAAGCCCCATATCACCAAACACCTCATTATGACCCTAATCCATATCCACCATACCACCCACCTTATGAGCCATATGAAGGACCACCCCAATTCCATCACCAATACCAAGAACCACCACCTTATTATTCTTACCAAAATGAATCACCTCCCATGTACTATAACTTTCAACCACAAAATGAATTTCCCTTTTTACCACAACTCTCTATGGAAGAACACCCATATACCATGCATCCAAGAGCAATATGATCCTACTTATACTAGCCAAGTGGAACAAGAGCCAATGGATCACTTCAAGGAAGCAATGGATCGGCTTCAAGTAATCATCCGTCAAAAGGAGCAAGAGGAAGCCCAAAAGAATTATGAAGCTATTGAGGCTAACCTTGCCAAAATTAAAGCCAATTTGGATGAATGGGATTCATACCGTAGACAAAGCACCTACATGGATGAAAGTGGAGAATCAACCAAAGAGCGGAGCATAGAATGTGTTGTGCAACAAGTGGAGGAGGAAAAGATTGTTAATGAAGAAGAAGTGGTTGAAAAGCTAGGCGAAGTTGAATAAGAGGTGGATTTCAAGTTGGATGACACTTCCACACCAAGCAATATGGTTGATGACTTTGTAAAAGTTGTTGAACCTTCTTTCATTGAGCTTGAAGGCGATGTTAAGGAGAGTGTGCAACCTCCTAAGCATATAATGAATGATGAAGGATTGGAAGAAGATGAGCAAGCAACAAATCTCCCTCTTGAAGATGATCTCGCACCAACACATGATCCTTTGTTATTTGAAGGATTGGAAGAAGAATCTCCTCATCTTGAAATTGAGGTGGATGTTGAGATAAGTTCCACATTACCTCTAAGTTGTGATATGAAAAATGGAGAAGAGCTAGAAGTGGTTGGTGAGGAAGTAATTGAATATGAAGAGCCTTGTCAAGAGGTGAACATCGAAGAAGCTTGCCAAGAGGTGGAGGTAGTCCAAGAAGAGCACAAGGGAATGGAACTTATAAGACCATTGGAGACGTCCCTTCCTAAGTTACCATCCAACATAACATTCAAGTGGGTAAAGTTCTTATCTCTAATATTCACTTTCCCACTTGAATATGGTTTGATTGAGACGGATGGACAACCTAGAGCTCTTTGTAGGGTTAGGAGCAAAAGGAAATTGATTAGAGGATGGAAATGCCAATCAAGGTTCCTTATTGTTAGAAACTCAAAGTCTAAGTGCAATGGTTGGTATAGTTCTCAATTGAAAGGGTCTAGGAAGATGCTTTGGTGCTTACATGAGAATTCAAATCACTTTCCACCCAAATAGAATTATCTTGAACAACGAGAAGATGGGTTCAAGAACAAGGTTTGGGACTCCGGAATTTATTTTAACAATCAAAACTCTTGGGGCCTTGCCATATACCTAAGCTTACTTGAAGGCCTTGTACGCCTAATTTGGGATCCCGGTAGACATTGGAGATGCAAAAAATGGTGGGGATTCAAGGATGAATTCAAGCATAAACCACCCTAGCAAGGACCCCCACCAAATGTCCAACTTAAGGAGTTAAAATAAAAGTGCTAGGTTGGAGACACCCCACTATGGTAAACTCTTTTCATTTTTTCTTTTGTAAATATTGGTATAATAGGTTTGATCTCATGTTTTGTTTAGTTTGTTGAGTATATTTGGTAGTATAATATGTTAAATAAGGTTTTGCGGTGTTTTGGTAGCTGTTTGGAGGTTCGGAAGGCTTGGTTTGGTACAAGAACTTGGAAAACTTTTGAAAAACAGAGCACCAACTGTGTGCGCACACCTGGCGCGTACGCGCGCCTCAAGCATTTTCGATTACCTACACGAACGCGCCATGTACGCATACGCATGGATTGAAAAATTTCATCCCTCCATACATTGACCCGAGAGTTGTGCCTACATTGCACCAGCACCATGCCTGAGGCACAAGTCAACCCGCGCGTACGCGTCTTTGATGCTAATTGTGCAACGCATGCGCCCGCAGGCTGTGCGCACGCACGCCTATAGCGCCACCTGCCCTCCTGGTACATGTTCCAGAGAGTTAAGCCAACCTTGGACCGACATTGTGCCCTGCACCCAACCTAGCCCGCACGTGCGCTCAGCTGGCGCGTACGTGTCCTTCGGCCAAAATGCACATCGGCGCGTAAGCGTGCATGACGCGTCCGCGCCGGTAAAAAAAAGTTTTTTTTCTCATCTTCCATTTTCTTTTGTCCATTGCATTCACATACTTTTATTCTTCGCATTTCCATTTTGCTTTAAATAGCCTGTTTTTACTTTATTTTTTTCGAGTTTCTTATTTTAATAATAGTGTTGAATGCTCTTACTCAATTGTTGAGAATTTCTTGGTTAATCTTGGTGCTTCGTGACTTGTTTGGCATTGATTGTAATATTTGCTCTACACACAAGATTAATGCTTTAGTCCTTCCTGACTCATGATCCCTTATTTTTATACCTCATCATCATTGAGTTAGGATGGGACCAAATACTCTCATGCTTATCACTAATCTTATTTGTGTCAATTATTGATTAAGCATGATGTAACATGCTCTTCATGTTATTCATTTATGCTTTGACTTTCCTCTTGCATCAAGTATTAATTAATATGCCTTTTCTTGAATTGCTTTCTCACTCACATGCGTAGCTAACATGTAGTGAGAATCCTACTCTTATTTGGCATTAGCCCCTGCCTATGTTTTATATGCTTTGCTATCTTTGTTGTAGGCTTAATTTTCTTTCTTTTTCTCTCCTTTGAGGTTGGCCACCAAGAAGGAAAGGAATGGAAAAGCTTCAAATGGGGTAACAAACAAGTTCACCCGCACAACCTTTTGAAGGAGCTCATCAATTGTAGCAACCCATCCACATTGCTCTTCTTTGCATGTACCGAGGACGGTGAAAATTTCTAAGTGTGGGGAGGTCGTCCGACCGACCTCCATGGGTAACAACTTCCTTTTTTCAACACCAATTCTTAATTTTTGTCTTTGTTAGTTAGTTGTTGCATTGCATGATAGGTTGCATGTTAGTTATAATTTGCATATATTCTATCATTTCTTTTTATGTTAGGACTACTTGGTTAGGGTGATGATTTCTTTTCCAAGAAACTATTTTTAGGGCACCCTACCAATTTGAAAAAAAAATTTGTTGAACTTGCTTGAAGAATTTATTTTGGGACATGGTTTTTGAGCTAAGAACACAAGTATGTGAGTTTTGAGCTAAATTGTGTGGTTACATCATATAACCACTTATTTCCCATTCTTGTGTGCATTGTTCTCTTTCTATGATTGTAATCTTTGATTTGTTTGATTCTTTATGTCCATTATTCCATGTATACATGCATTTATATGATTAAGGCCATCATTTCATTTAGCTCATTTACCCAAATAGCCTACCTTTCATCAACCATTGTTAGCCAAATTTGAGCCTATTTAATCCCTTTTGTTCTCAATGTTAGCACATCACTACCCCTAAGTGAAAAAATAATAAATGTCCTTAATCTGGATCTTTGATTAGCTTAGGCTAGTGAGGGTGTGTATCATTTGGGTATGAGAAACTTGGGACATTGGTTGAAGTAAAAGTGTAATTTTTGTATTTTTGTTGAAGATTTTGGGAATTGGGTACATATTCATGCACTATATGTAGAACCATATGTATTGATACGTTTGTATATACTTTAAAAAAATGAATAAGAAAAAGAAAAAGAACATATATATATATATATATATATATATATATATATATATATATATATATATATATATAAGAAAAAAATATAGAAAAAAAAGACAAAAAGGAAATAAAAAAGGAAAAAAATGCCCCAAAGTAAAGTTCAATAAAAATCAATGCATATGGAATGTTAATTAAAAAGAATGCATGAGTATGTGAAAAAGTGGGAATCATGGGTAGCTAGGTGATGGGCGAAATTGTGATCTCTAATAATGGCATTCAACTTGGTGTGCGCATTTACTAACTCAGCACTTTCTTCACAACCTCGCACAACTAACCAGCAAGTGCACTGGGTCGTCAAAGTAATAAACCTTACGTGAGTACAGGTCGATCCCACGGAGATTGTTGGTATGAAGCAAGCACTGGTCATCTTGTAAATCTTAGTCAGGCGGATAATAAATGGTTATGGAGTTTTCGAATAATAATAATAATAAATAACAGAAAATAAAGATAGAAATACTTATGTAGATCATCGATGGGAATTTCAGATAGGTGTATGAAGATGCTGTGCTCCTTCTGAATCTCTGCTTTCCTACTACCTTCATCCAATCCTTCTTACGCCTTTCCATAGCAAGCTATATGTAGGGCATCACCATTGTAAATGGCTACATCCCATCCTCTCAGTGAAAAAGGTCCAAATGCTCTGTCATGGCACGACTAATCATCTGTCGGTTCTCGATCATGTCGGAGTAGAATCCCTTGATTCTTTTGCATTTGTCATCACGCCCAACAATCGCGAGTTTGAAGCTCGTCACAGTCATTCAATCCCATAATCCTACTCGGAATACCACAGACAAGGTTTAGACTTTCTGGATTCTCATGAACGCCGTCATCAATTCTAGCTTATACCACGAAGACTCTGATCTCACAGAATGGAAGGCTCGGTTGTCAGGCGAGGGCCACCATGTGTGGTGCATCAGGAATCCAAGAGATACACACTCTAGCTTTCGCTTGTAGAATGGAAGTGGTTGTCAGGCACGCGTTCATAGGGACGGATGATGATGAGTGTCACGGATCATCACATCCATCAGGTTAAAGTACGATTAGTATCTTAGAACAGAAATAAGATTGAAATTGAATAAAGGATAGTAATAATTACATTAAAACTTCGAGGTACAGCAGAGCTCCACACCCTTAATCTATGGTGTGTAGAAACTCCACCATTGAAAATACATAAGTGGTGAAGTTTCAGGCATGGCCGAATGGCCCGCCCCCAAAATGTGATCACAGGATCAAAAATACAATCCAGGATCCAGGATCTCTAATACAATAGTAAAATGTCCTATTTATACTAGACTAGCTACTAGGGATTACAGAAGTAAGTAATTGATGCAGAAATC
Organism: Arachis hypogaea; assembly: GCF_003086295.3. Classification (NCBI taxonomy): domain Eukaryota; kingdom Viridiplantae; phylum Streptophyta; class Magnoliopsida; order Fabales; family Fabaceae; genus Arachis; species Arachis hypogaea. The sequence continues at coordinate 26,409,610 of NC_092041.1, read as the reverse complement.
CACTTCCGGGGCCTACTTGGTGTGTGCTTGGGCTGAGCTTGAACTTTACACGTGCAGAGGCTTCTTTTGGAGTTGAACGCCAAGTTGTAACGTGTTTTTGGCGTTCAACTCTGGTTCGTGACGTGTTATATATTGCTGGAATAAAGTATGGACTATTATATATTGCTGGAAAGCTCTGGATGTCTATTTCCAACACCGTTGAGAGCACACCATTTGGAGTTCTGTAGCTCCAGAAAATCCATTTCGAGTGCAGGGAGGTCAGAATCTAACAGCATCAGTAGTCCTTTTGTCAGCCTTTTATCATAGTTTTGCTCAGGTCCCTCAATTTCAGCCAGAAAATACCTGAAGTCATAGAAAAACACACAAACTCATAGTAAAGTCCAGAAATGTGAATTTAGCATAAAAACTAATGAAAACATCCCTAAAAGTAACTATATCCTATTAAAAACTACCTAAAAACAATGCCAAAAAGCGTATAAATTATCCGCTCATCACAACACCATACTTAAATTATTGCTTGTCCCCAAGCAACTGAAAATCAATTAGGATAAAAAGAAGAGAATATACTATAAATCCCAAAATATCAATGAATATTAATTCTAATCAGATGAGCGGGACTTGTAGCTTTTTGCTTCTGAACAGTTTTGGCATCTCACTTTCTCCTTTGAAGTTTAGAATGATTGGCATCTATAGGAGCTTATAATTTCAGATAGTGTTATTGATTCTCCTAGTTAGGTTTGTTGATTCTTGAACACAGCTACTTTTATGAGTCTTGGGCGTGGCCCTAAGCACTTTGTTTTCCAGTATTACCACCGGATACATAAATGCCACAGACACATAGCTGGGTGAACCTTTTCAGATTGTGACTCAGCTTTGCTAAAGTCCCCAGTTAGAGGTGTCCAGAGTTCTTATGCACACTCTTTTTGCTTTGGATCATGACTTTAACCACTCAGTCTCAAGCTTTTCACTTGGACCTGCATGCCACAAGCACATGGTTAGGGACAGCTTGATTTAGCTGCTTAGGCCTGGATTTTATTTCCTTGGATCCTCCTATCCATTGATGCTCAAAGCCTTGGATCCTTTTTACCCTTGCCTTTTGGTTTTAAGGGCTATTGGCTTTTTCTGCTTGCTTTTTCTTTTTCTTTCTAAAATTTTTTCGCCATTTTTTTCGCAAGCTTTTGCTTTTTCATTACTTTTTCTTGCTTCAAGAATCAATTTTCATGATTTTTTAGATTGTCAATAACATTCTCTTTGTTCATCATTCTTTCAAGAGCCAACAATTTTAACATTCATAAACAACAAGATAAAAAATATGCACTGTTCAAGCATTCATTCAGAAAACAAAAAGTATTGTCACCACATCAATATAATTAAACTAAATTCACGGATAATTTCAAAATTCATGTACTTCTTGTTCTTTTGAATTAGAAACATTTTTCATTTAAGAGAGGTGAAGGATTTATGGAATCATTCATAGCCTTAAGACATAGTTACTACATACTAATGATCATGTAATAAAGACACAAACATAGATAACATAAAGTTTAAAAAACGAAAAACAGAGAAATAAGAACAAGGAATGAGTCCACCTTAGTGATGGTGGCGCTTTCTTCTTGAAGAACCAATGATGTCCTTGAGCTCTTCTATGTCTCTTCCTTGCCTTTGTAGCTCCTCCCTCATTGCTCTTTGATCTTCTCTAATTTCATGGAGAATGATAGAGTGTTGTTGATGTTCTACCCTTAATTGATCCATATTGTAACTCAAGTCTTCTAGAGAAGTGTTGAGTTATTTCCAATAGTTGTTGGGAGGAAAGTGCATCCCTTGAGGCATCTCTGGGATTTCTTGGTGATGAGCTTCCTCATGCGTCTCTTGCGTTCCATGAGTGGGCTCTCTTGTTTGCTCCATCCTTTTCTTAGTGATGGGCTTGTCCTCCTCAATGGGGATGTCTCCTTCTATGATAACTCCAGCTGAGTAACATAGATGGCAAATAAGATGAGGAAAAGCTAGCCTTGCCATGGTGGATGACTTTTCAACTATTTTGTAGAATTCAAGGGAGATGATTTCATGAACTTCTACTTCCTCTCCATTCATGATGCTATGAATCATGATGGCTCGATCCACAGTAACTTCGGATCGGTTGCTAGTGGGGATGATGGAGCGTTGGATGAACTCCAACCATCCTCTAGCCACAGGCATGAGGTCCAGTCTTCTTAATTGAACCGGCTTGCCTTTGGAGTCTCTTTTCCATTGAGCTCCTTCAACACATATTTCCATAAGGACTTGGTCCAACCTTTGATCAAAGTTGACCCTTCTTGTGTAGGGGCGTGCATCTGTTTGCATCATGGGCAAGTTGAATGCCAATCTCACATTTTTCGGACTAAAATCTAAGTATTTCCCCCGAACTATTGTAAGATAGTTCTTTGGATTCGGGTTCATACTTTGATCATGGTTCCTAGTGATCCATGCATTGGCATAGAACTCTTGAACCATTAAGATTCGGACTTGTTGAATGGGGTTGGTCAGAACTTCCCAACCTCTTCTTTGGATCTCATGTCGGATCTCCGAATACTCATTTTTCTTAAGCTTGAAAGGGACCTCAGGGATCACCTTCTTCTTGGCCACAACATCATAGAAGTGGTCTTGATGGGCTTTAGAGATGAATCTTTCCATCTCCCATGACTCGGAGGTGGAAGCTTTTGTCTTCCCTTTCCCTTTTCTAGAGGTTTCTCCAGTCTTAGGTGCCATAGGTGGTTATGGAAAAACAAAAAGTTATGCTTTTACCACACCAAACTTAGAATATTGCTCGCCCTCGAGCAAAAGAAGAAAGAAAAGAAGAAGAGGAAGAGAAAATATATAGGAGAGTGGGTGGGTGTATTCGGCTAAGGTGTAGAAGAGGGGGTTGTGTTGTGTGAAAATGAAGAAGGATGGAGGGGTTTATATAGTGAGGGGAGAGGGAGTAGGTTCGGCTATTTAGGGTGGGTTTGGGTGGGAAAGAAATTTTGAATTTTAAAGGTAGGTGGGGTTTATGGGAAAGAGTGGATGGATGTGAGTGGTGAAGGGAGTAATTGGGGAAGAGAGTTTATGGGGAAGAGAGGATGAATGTGAAGAAGAAGAGAGAAGGTGAGTGGAGGTAGGTGGGGATCTTGTGGGGTCCACAGATCTTGGGATGATTCTGTGGGGTCCACAGATCCTGAGGTGTCAAGGATATACATCCCTGCACCAATTAGGTGTGTAAAATGCCTTTGCATACAATTCTGGCGTTTAAACGCCGAATTAATGCTTATGTTGGGCGTTCAACGCCCAATTGTAGCATGTTTCTGGCATTGAACACCAGTTCCATCACTACAAGAAAAACACCCATTCAAGTACACTTGAAAAGTGTAGCCAAAAGTGAAAAAAAATGATGCCTTAGGCTACGGCTACGCTTTTTGGGCTACGGCTACGCTTTTTGGAGTGATTCCTATTCGGCCGTTGCCTATTCTCAAAGGCTACGCTTTTCTGCACCAAGGGCTACGCTTTTGGCGTTTGGGAATAGGCTACGCTTTTCAAGTGATGCTATCTAGGACCAAAGGCTACGCTTTTCAGCTTTCATTTTTCCAGAATAGGCTACGCTTTTCAATGCTACTGCATCACTTGTAAAGCGTAGCCACATTGTATACCATAGCTACTTTTTATAAGCGTAGCCTTAGGTCCCTTATTATTTTTTTTAATTTTCTATATAGCCATAGCTACTCTATAAAAGTGTAGCCTTAGGTCCCTCATTGTCTTTTTTATTTTCTGTATGTATATAATATTCTAATAATTTTTTATACAACATAATATTTAATAATATTATTATATATATAATTCTACATTTTTAATTAAATGAATTAAATATTATAAAATAAAATTAAACACATAATTATACTAAATAATTTCTTTAAACAATAAAAATTATCCTTACATAATTCAAAGACATAATCTTAAGAAGCAATTAACAATCAAAAGATAACTTAAGATAATTTAAGTTACATAAAACTTGTATCACATCAATTAAAATGCAAAGTTTACACTCTATATCCGACAAGAGCTTAACAAACAGAAAATCGTCAATCTTCTAATCTTGGCATAATGATTAAAAAATCTTCTGAAGCGCCTTCAGATTCTTCTCAAACACATCTTTTTCATGCTGATCTTCATCACCATCAAGAAAACTCTTGGCATTAACAATTGTATTAGTGTTCATTCCCTTGTTCATTCCTAGCGGGGCTGCTGCAAAAATACATGCACTTCTAAGAAGTTTAAACAACAAAATTCTTCTAAAGGTGCACAAAAGAAGTGTAAATAGAAATTAACTAAATCAAAATAGTAAGATCACAAACTGAATTGAAATACTAAAATATATATGATCATCATACTAATTGCTGAATAAATGGACAAAGAAAAAAAATTAATTGCTGAATATACCATTACCTATCTTCACTCCAAACAGCTTGAACTTTACTGCCAATAAGATACTTATTACCCAAACCAATCCCAGCATTATTTACCAAACAATTATAATAGTTACTCACCTTGAACAAAACTAAAAGCATTCTAATAGCTCGTTACCTATCAAAAGTAGTAAGCACTTTGATTTAGTAGATTTGTTATTTCAGATAAATAAGATACAATACCACAGTATCTATTTGATTGATCACTTACTTTTTCTCTTCTCAGCTTGTTAGTTTTTTATTATTCTCATTAAAACTGAATGCTAAATTCCCAAAATCATGCCAATCAGCTTAATTTCAAGTGGGAAAAATGGCGTTGCTTCAAAGAGTAAAGTGAGAATTATCAACCTAAATTGTAAAATTAAAAATGAATTGAGACAGATATATCAATTTTGTACCAATATCCCCAATGCAATTGACGGACCAAACATGAATCCCCTGGCTTAATCTATTTATGGCGAATCAGAACCCAAAACACAATTCAAGAATACATCAAGTTACACAAGTAAATTGAAGCAAAAGGCTTAAAAAATTGAAGACAAATTAATGAATAAAACTTCATAAACTAGTGCATTAATCAGAAACTTTTTCGCCCTCCAAATTTTGAGAAATACCATGCTTACCTCTGGAATGGGCTGTCGGATTACATTTTCCACGCAACACCAATTAAAATCCTCCAAGTGATCTTGCACTACATATTGAAGACTAATAATAAGAATTAAAGGGATTTCAAAACTCAAATGCCCTTGCACTGTTTTGAATTCCATTAATACAAATTACATAATAAGAATAGGAACTCTATAGCACAAATTCAATTGTACACAATAGAAGAACAAAAAAGCTTTGCCCCTAATGTAGTAGTAAAATTTGAATGATGTGATGGTTGGCAGGCTTAGCTTTGGGATTACAATGATCTTATTGATAACTGCCACAAGCATGAGTAACAGACAGCCTTATAGGATAGGTTGGTTGAATGGTGAATGCTACGTAGTCAAAATGAGTTTTTATGCCGGCTCAACCATATTGATCCTAGTAACCGTAGGTTCGGTAATTGGTTCGGTTTTGTTAACCATAAAGGCCAATCAAACAGAACATGATCGCAAAATACATGGACAAACAGGGTGAGGAAGAATTGATCATCCAATTATTATACTTAGAAAGATGCCTTACAAGTTGCTAAGGTAAAAATCCAAGTTCACATTCCAAAGACATGCTTTCAAAGGAATACTAATATTATAATAATAGTTGTTCATTAAAAAGGGTTGCCACATCCAATTAAGATGAGTAAACATACTTGTATAAAAATTTAAGTGCTGCATAAATTTTAAGTACAAAAATATTATAATAATAGTACCAGAAAAATTTCATCTTCAGTGGCATATCTCCCTGCATGATCTTTCAGTAGCTTTTCAAGTGCTGAAAATAATGAAAAATATGCAACATTTAATTAAGGCAAGGAAAAAAACCACTCAAATGAATAATTGGTTTGGAAGTAACAAACCAGTATATATCTTAATGGTATTCAGTGAAGTGTCACCTGTGAAGCCCTTTCTAATGACACTTTGTGCCCAAGGAAGTTTTTCATGAGGGCCAACCTTTTTTCTCAATGACGTTATTCTGCAAAACAATATGTGCAACCTGTAGAGAGTGGATAAGATGATTAGAAAGCCGAGTAACAAAAAGGACTAGAGCTTAAGATTATGCAGCAGGTGTACCTGAAAATTGAGTGCTCTTTTGGGAACGTCATGAGGCAGCAAAGGGTATTGAGGATACTTATCGTCCAAATACTACATACATAGAGAACATGAATAATTGAATATAAATAAGAATATATAAGAGAAACAGGGAAATTAAAATCATGAGTTGGAGGACCAACCATAATAATGGCTAAGGATTCAGCAAGAACAAAATCTCCATCCCAGAATAGGAATTAAAGCAAGAGGATTCAACTTGAGGAACTCTAATGGTTGTTTAAACAAGGCAATTTAACAATACATGTAACAGAAATAAATACAGAGCATAGATTTAGAACAAACCGGGGTCAGATTTGGAGGAAAAGCAAAAAGAATAGCAATCCAATGCAGCAACCAGCAGGGGAAAGAATGTTAATGCTACCAGCTAAAGATCCTTCACTCTTTGGAAAATTAAGTTCTTCCTCAATGAGAAAATAAAAAGAACAAAAAAAAAGAAAACAGAGAAGGAAGAAGACAGACAAACACAAGATCTATTCAGCTTGCGCTAATTGAGTCAGACAGCACGACAGAAATTGAAGCAGAGTACTGACAGTTAAAAAATTAGCTGCATAAATGTCATAATATTACCATATGAAAGTGTCTATCTAATACATTTTTACCAAAATGATTAAGGATTCTATTTTTCATCATCTATTACATTTTTTACCATTTATTTTAACACCGTTGCTGTTGCAATCATGTCAATGACTCCAAGCAAACCTTAGAACTTCTTAATAGAAGTAAACAGGACAAGCATCCATTCTTTAAGCTTGACAGAGCACATGTGAGCAAGGAGGAAGTAAGTATCCAACTGCCTCTGTAATTTGAAGCTGATAACACAAAATAATGTCCTTATTGAGAAGCAAAGAAACTAATCAAAGAAAATATTAAAATATATCTACCCAAGCTTCAGCACTTAACTGTCGAAGTTATTGCACCAGGATATAAATTGGCTTCAGCACTTCAGTTAATTATCTGCATTAACCCTTCATAGAACTTCATCATACATATTTTGAATTTATATCTCATTTTCCTGAAAATGCCACATGATGTTTTATTAGAAAAGTTGCAGAAAAGGAGGAAAAAATGCAATGATTCCTCCAATGCATGAAACTTTATAAAGAGAGGTTATCTGAGCAACAGATTCAGTAGAGAGGTTATCTGAGCAACAGATTCCTCCCTTAGTAATTCTGAAATTGTAAACAAGTTTGAGTTTTACTTCTTGGGCTTCTTTTTTCTGAATATCTGAGCAATAGATTCAGTAGAGAGGTTATTTACATGTTGATACAATAGTCAAAGGTACAAAAAACTGCATTGCAGATTATATCAGTTTAATTAAATACCATAACAATCATTGGAAAAACAAGTTGCTAATAGAGAAGCACCTACTTGAAATGAAATCACATTTGCTATAGAAAATTAAATAAATGCAAATCAAACCTGAGAATGACTGCAATCTCTTAACTCACAGCAGCCTCCACATCATAAAGCAACAATAAAAATCATTGAGAGATTCAAAGTTACAATAAATCCTGCTACAAAGTATACTAGTAAAAAGGTTTCCTTTTAGTCACAATTTAATATACCCTTCCCAATTCCCAAAGACGCCCTTCCTATAAGAAATATACTAGCAAATTCAAAGTTAAAAAGTTACTCAATAATCCCTGAAGACAACTCTAAAATTGGAACCAAAACTCCAACTCTGTTTGGCACTAAGGAATCAACTTGCTTTACTTGTAATCAAGCATTTTTTATAGCTGTCTTGTGCAAAAAAATTAAATTAAAATAAGGTAGGTACATAGCTTAAATCAGTAGCTACAATGCAACTAAAAGAAAGAGTAATGCTAAACCTCAGAATCAAAAACACCAGAAAAGATGAAGCTCAAACATGTTCCAGTTATTCCATTCCAGCACAAGGGCATGTGAACCTTCTAATGCACTTGTCTCATAAATTAGCACAACATGACTGCAAAGTTATCTTGCAAGAAAATATGCAAGAGCTCATTGATGATGGAATCATGGATTCCAATGGTAAGAGTTATAATTTTCACTCTTTACTCTACTTTACTATTTCGGATAAATCACAAAAACTACTCATGCTAAATTTCATAGAATCTACAGAACATTGAGAACATTAAATCAGTGTAATAAATCAAGAGAGTAAAGAAAGCATAGTGGATTGGCAAAGTTAGCAAAAGCAAATGATTCCAAACCAGCTAACATGCTCTTATCCATGATTCAAATCAATTCAACTTAACCTAGTGTTCTTCATTCACATTAATCATATATGATCTGGTATTAATCAACCCAATTAATTAGCAGATGGATCAAAATCGAATTGAGAAAACTAATCCAAATAGAAACCAGAACCTAAAGAAGAGGTCTGGGGAGATTGCAGCAGAACTTTTCAAAAGATAGAATTGCATCCGCACCCTTGGTGTCGAAAATGGCACCGATGAAATACCTGCAGAGACATTGAAATTGAAATTGAAATGAGAATGAAATGAAAGTTGGAGAGAGAGAGAGGGGTTGGGAGTACGAACAGGAAGTAATCATAGAAGCCGAAAGTGAGGACAGGAGCACGGCAAGCCCTAGCAGCGGCGGCGGCTTCAATTGACCCCAGGAGCGACGACAGTGCACGGCGGAACAACCTCCTTCTCTCTCGCGTCACGTCTTCGTCCTCTCTCTCCATCTCGTCTGCGAATCATCTTTCTCTCTCTCTCTCCTCCGGACTCCCTCCTCCACGACGGCGATGGCGGCGGCTGCAGCGGTGTTGCGGTAGTGACCCCCTCTCACTCTCTGGTCTCTCACTCGCGCTCTCATCTCTGTCTTCCTCCTCTCCTCCCTCTGGTTCACTCATTCTGAATCTGGGTGTGTGTGTGAAAGGGTGTGTGGCGAAGGTGAGCTTTGGAGGCAGGCAGGATTTCTACTTCGCGATGGTGACTTTGGAGGGAATGGGGGGCGACGAGGGTTTACGAAAGTGGATGAAGGTGCTTTGGAGGTGAGTGAGATTTGGAGGAAATGGATAAAAATTTTACTAAGTGTCATCAATTTGCTTTCAGGAAAAAGAAGAAAATAATTTACTAAGTGTTAAGTTTTTTGTTCTAGATACATTAGGCATCATTTTTAAAACGCACCCAAAACTTAATAAATAGGCTACTCTTTAAAAGCGTCTCCTTTGATACGAAAAGTGAATCTATAGATATCAACCTACGGCTACGCTTTATAAGTGATTTCTATAATACCTAAGGCTACGCTTTTTAAATGATGCCGCATTTCTGTATCCTTTTCTCTTATAAAAAGGCAACACGGAGAAAAGCGTAGCCTATTCTATGAATAGGCTACGCTTTTCAAATGTAACTTAAAAAAAGTGTGGCTGAATGGGTATTTTTCTTGTAGTGCATGCTTGTTTCTGGCGTTCAGTGCCAGCTCTCCTCAGGGTATATTCCTGGTGTTCAAACGCCAGGATGCTACTTGTTTCTGGTGTTCAACGCCAGATCCATGCTCTGTTTTGGCGTTGAACGCCGGCTAGATGCTCCAGTAAGTCCTTCCTCTAGGGTGTGATTTTTCTTCTGCTATTTTTAATTCTGTTTTTAATTTTAGTATTTTTTTCGTGACTCCACATGATCATGAACCTAATAAAACATAAAAGAACAATAAAAATAAAGTAAAATTAGATAAATAAAAATTGGGTTGCCTCCCAATAAGCGCTTCTTTAATGTCAATAGCTTGACAGTGGGCTCTCATGGAGCCACACAGGTGATCAGGTCAATGTTGTAGACTCCCAACACCAAACTTAGAGTTTGGAAGTGGGGCTTCAACACCAAACTTAGAGTTTAGTTGTGGCCTCCCAACACCAAACTTAGAGCTTGATTGTGGGGGCTTTGTTTGACTCTGTACTGAGAGAAGCTTTTCATGCTTCCTCTCCATGGTTGCAGAAGAAGATCCTTGAGCTTTAAACACAAAGTTGTCCCCATTTAATTGAAGGACTAGTTTTCCTCTGTCAACATCAATCACAGCTCCTGCTATGGCTAGGAAGGGTCTTCCAAGGATGATGCATTCATCCTCCTCCTTCCTAGTGTCTAAGATTATAAAATCAGCAAGGATGTAAAGGCCTTTAACCTTTACTAACACGTCCTCTACTAATCCATAAGCTTGTCTTACTGACTTGTCTGCCATTTGTAATGAGAATATGGCAGGTTGTACCTCATTGATCCCCAACTTCTCCATTACAGAGAGTGGCATAAGATTTATACCTGACCCCAGGTCGCACAGAGCTTTTTCAAAGATCATGGTGCTTATGGTGTAGGGTATTACGAATTTGCCAAGATCTTGTCTCTTTTGAGGTAAAGTTTGCTGAACCCATGTATCTGGTTCACTAATGAGCAAGGGAGGTTCACCTTCCCAAGTCTCATTACCAAATAACTTGTCATTTAGCTTCATGATAGCTCCTAGATATTGAGCAACTTGCTCTCCAGTTATATTTTCATCCTCTTCAGAGGAAGAATAGTCTTCAGAGCTCATGAATGGCAGAAAGAGGTTTAATGGGATCTCTATGGTCTCTATGTGAGCCTCAGATTCCCTTGGGTCCTTAATAGGGAACTCTTTCTTGCTTGAGAGACGTCCCATGAGGTCTTCCTCATTGGGATTCACGTCCTCTCTTTCCTCTCTAGGTTCGGCCATATTGATTATATCAATGGCCTTGCACTCTCTTTTCGGATTCTCTTCAGTATTGCTTGGGAGAGTACTAGGAGGAGTTTCAGTGATTTTCTTACTCAGCTGGCCCACTTGTGCCTTCAGATTTCTAATGGAGGACCTTGTTTCACTCATGAAACTTAAAGTGGCCTTAGACAGATCAGAGACTAAGTTTGCTAAGTTAAAGGTGCTCTGCTCAGAATTCTCTGTCTGTTGCTGAGAAGATGATGGAAAAGGCTTGCTATTGCTAAACCTGTTTCTTCCACCATTATTAAAGCCTTGTTGAGGCTTTTGTTGATCCTTCCATGAGAAATTTGGATGATTTCTCCATGAAAAATTATAGGTGTTTCCATAAGGTTCACCCATGTAATTTACCTCTGCCATTGCAGGGTTTTCAGGATCATAAGCTTATTCTTCAGAAGATGCCTCTTTAGTACTGTTGGATGCATTTTGCCATCCATTCAGACTTTGAGAAATCATGTTGACTTGCAGAGTCAACATTTTGTTCTGAGCCAATATGGCATTCAGAGCATCAATTTTAAGAACTCCCTTCCTCTGAGTCGTCCTATTATTCACGGAATTCCTCTCAGAAGGGAATAAAGAAAGGAGAATCCAAACACAAGGGTGAGGATAGGGGCAGAGATTTGAGATGAAGAGAGGTGTTAGTAAATGAATAAATAAATAGAATAAGATGAGAGACAAAAGTTTTTGAAAACAATTTTGAAAAGGAGTTAATGATTTTCGAAAATTAAGATAAGAAATAAAATTAAAATTAAAATTTAAAATAATTAATTAATTAAAAAGAATTTTTGAAAAAGAGGGAGGTATTTTCGAAAATTAGAGAGAGAAAAGTTGTTAGGTGGTTTTTGAAAAAGATAAGAAATACACAAAAAGTCAAATAGTTAATTGAAAAAGATTTGAAAGTCAATTTTGAAAAGATAAGAAGATAAGAAGATATTTTGAAATCAAATTTTTGAAAGAAAAGATAAAATTTTGAAAAAGATATGATAAAAAGATATGATTAAAAAGATATGGTTGGAAAAGATTTAATTTTTAAAATTAAAATTAATTACTTGACTAACAAGAAACTAAAAGATATAACTCTAGAATAAAAAGATTGGACCTTTCTTAACAAGAAAGTAACAAACTTCAAATTTTTGAATCAATCAAATTAATTGTTAGCATAATTTTCAAAAATAAAGATAAAACTAAGAAAATGATTTTTGAAAAATATTTTAAAAGATTTTTGTAAATTAATAAGGAAAATGAAAAAGATTTAATTTTTGAAAAAGTTTTGAAAAGATAAGATTTTTAAAATTTGAAAATTTTGACTTGATTTACAAGAAATAACTAATTTTAAAAAAATTTGACTAAGTCAACTCAAATTTTCGAAATTTTGAGAGAATTAAGGAAAAGATATTTTTTTGATTTTTGAATTTTTAATGAAGAGAGAGAAAAACACAATTATGACCCAAAACATGAAAATTTTGGATCAAAACACATGATGCATGCAAGAACACTATGATTGTCAAGATGAACACCAAGAATACTTTGAAGATCATGATGAACATCAATATCATATTTTTGAAAAAATTTTGATGCAAAGAAAATATGCAAGGCATCAAACTTAGAAATCTTTAATGCTTAGACACTATGAATGCAAAGATGCACATGAAAAACAACAAAAGACATAAAACAAGAAAAATTAAAGATCAAACAAGAAGACTCACCAAGAACAACTTGAAGATGATGAAGAACACTATGAATGCATGAATTTTCGAAAAATGCAAGAACAAGATGAATATGTAATTGACACCAAATTTAAAACATGACACAAGACTCAAACAAGAATCACAAAATATATTTTTTTGATTTTATGATTTTATGATTTTTTTGTATTTTATTTTATTTTTTCAAAAACAAATAGGAAAAAGAAAGTAATGAATTCAAAGTCCTCAATCAAAATTCCAGGAATCATACCAGGTTAGTCTAAAGCTTGATGGCCAGTCAAGCTTCAACATACCATTTTGAAACTCTAGAATTCATTCTTAAAAACTCTGAAGTATTTTTCAAAAACAGAGGGAAAATTTTTTGAAAGATTTTTGAAATTTTTTTTATTTTTTGAAAATAGAACAAAAAGAAAATTACCTAATCTGAGCAACAAGATGAACCGTCAGTTGTCCAAACTCGAACAATCCTCGGCAACGGCGCCAAAAACTTGTTGGGCGAAATTGTGATCTCTAATAATGGCATTCAACTTGGTGTGCGCATTTACTAACTCAGCACTTTCTTCACAACCTCGCACAACTAACCAACAAGTGCACTGGGTCGTCCAAGTAATAAACCTTACGTGAATAAGGGTTGATCCCACGGAGATTGTTGGTATGAAGCAAGCTATGGTCATCTTGTAAATCTCAGTCAGGCAGATAATAAATGGTTATGGAGTTTTCGAATAATAATAATAAATAACAGAAAATAAAGATAGAAATACTTATGTAGATCATCGATGGGAATTTCAAATAGGCGTATGAAGATGCTGTGCTCCTTCTGAATCTCTGCTTTCCTACTGCCTTCATCCAATCCTTTTTACGCCTTTCCATGGCAAGCTATATGTAGGGCATCACCGTTGTCAATGGCTACATCCCATCCTCTCAGTGAAAAAGGTCCAAATGCTCTGTCACGACATGGCTAATCATCTGTCGGTTCTCGATCATGTCGGAGTAGAATCCCTTGATTCTTTTGCATTTGTCATCATGCCCAACAATCGCGAGTTTGAAGCTCGTCACAGTCGTTCAATCCCGAAATCCTACTCGGAATACCACAGACAAGGTTTAGACTTTCCGGATTCTCATGAACGCCGCCATCAATTCTAGCTTATACCACGAAGACTCTGATCTCACAGAATGGAAGGCTCAGTTGTTAGGTGAGGGCCACCATGCGTCGTGCATCAGGAATTCAAAAGATACACACTCTAGCTTTCGCTTATAGAACGGAAGTGGTTGTTAGGCACGCGTTCATAGGGACGGATGATGATGAGTGTCACGGATCATCACATCCATCAGGTTGAAGTACGAGTAGTATCTTAGAACAGAAATAAGATTGAAATTGAATAAAAGATAGTAATAATTGCATTAAAACTTCGAGGTACAGCAGAGCTCCACACCCTTAATCTATGGTGTGTAGAAACTCCACCGTTAAAAATACATAAGTGGTGAAGGTTCAGGCATGGCCGAATGGCCCGCCCCCAAAACGTGATCATAGGATCAAAAATACAATCCAGGATCCAGAATCTCTAATACAATAGTAAAATGTCCTATTTATACTAGACTAGCTACTAGGGTTTACAGAAGTAAGTAATTGATGCAGAAATCCACTTCCAGGGCCCACTTGGTGTGTGCTTGGGCTGAGCTTGAACTTTACACATGTAGAGGCTTCTTTTGAAGTTGAACGCCAAGTTGTAACATGTTTTTGGCGTTCAACTCTGGTTCGTGACATGTTTCTGGCGTTTGACTCTAGAATACAGCATAGAACTGGAGTTGAGCGCCAGTTTACGTCGTCTAATCACGAATAAAGTATGAACTATTATATATTTCTTGAAAGCTCTGGATGTCTACTTTCCAACTCCGTTGAGAGTGTGCCATTTGAGTTTTGTAGCTCCAGAAAATTATTTCGAGTGCAGGGAGGTCAGAATCCAACAGCATTAACAGTCCTTTTGTCAGCCTTTTATCAGAGTTTTGCTCAGGTCCCTCAATTTCAGCCAGAAAATATCTGAAATCACAAAAAAACACACAAACTCAGTAAAGTCCAGAAATGTGAATTTAGCATAAATACTAATGAAAACATCCCTAAAAGTAACTATATCCTATTAAAAACTACCTAAAACAATGCCAAAAAGCATATAAATTATCCGCTTATCACTAGGCATTGTATTAGAATTGGCTAGGTTGTTATATGTGTTAGGTGAGAGCTTAGGTTAATCAAAGATTCAAATTTCAAGCTCACTTGACCATATGCATCCTACCTTGACCCTAGCCTCATTACAACCTATGAACAAGTCCTCATGATGAATATATACATGCATTGAATAATTGTTGATTGTTAGATGAAAGTCAAATCATGGAAAGCATGATTAGAGGAGAATTGAATGATCGACCCTATATACTAGAGCGACTTGAGCAGATACATTTTTGGTGAGTGTTCGATGCTCAATTCCTTGTTCCCGGCTTTCATGAGCTTTCTTCTTGCAAGTTTATTTGAACTTCATTTTGCTATTTGAATTGGTAGGATTCATAAATCATCATATGATCTTAGCCCAACTTGTTCATACATGCTCTTGGGTATTGATTTACTTTTAACCAAGTAGATAGAGTCATATTGCATTTAGTTGCATTCATATAGATAGGTGCATATAGTTTCTTTGCATTGAATAAATGTTCATACCCTTTTCTTGTCCTTCTTTATTCTTAGCATGAGGTCATGCTTGGTTTAAGTGTGGGGAGATTTGATAAACTCCAATTTTGTGGTTTATCTTGTGCTTATTTTGGGGGATTTTAACACCTTTTCTCACATTTATTCAATGAAATAGCATCGTTTTGCAATTCTCCCTTGATTTGTGCTTAAGTGTGAAAACATGCTTTTTAGGCCTTAAAATAGCTAAATTTAACTCACTTTAATTCCATTCGATACCTTGATATGTTTGTTGAGTGATCTCAGGTTCATAAGGCAAGTATTGGATGGAAGAAGTGAGGAGAAAAGCATGCAAAGTGGGAGAACTCATAAAGAAATGAAGGAACCATAAAGCTGTCAAGCCTGACCTCTTCGCATTCAATCGACCATAACTTGAGCTACAGAGGTCCAAATGAGGCGGTTCTAGTTGCGTTGGAAAGATAACATCCGGGGCTTCAAAATGATATAAAATTTGCCATAGTTACCTGACATCTAGAGACGCGCACATGCATTATACACGTGCGCGCCAATGGAGCAGCGTGGGTCCATTTTGGGCAACTCGTTGGGGAGCAATTGTTTTGGTAGCTTAGCATCATGTAGGTTAGTATCTAGAGAGAGAAGCTCCCTCTTCTCTCTAGAATTAGGTTAGGTTAGTTGCATCATAGAGCCATGTTTAATTCTTGATTTCATCTTGTTTTCTTTACAATTTCTTGTTTCTACTACTCCATTCTTCTTAATTCTCTTGTCAATTTTACTTTTATGTCTCTTTCATGTTCATGGATGCTCATGTTGGATTTGATTTACATTTAATGAAATTTAATGTTTGATGTTCTTTTAATTGTTTATTTGAGTTGTGAATTTACTTTTCTTGCAATTTGTAGTTGGTAGATTTTACTATTCTTGTACATTTACGATGCTTTCCTTATACACCCACCAAGTGTTTGACAAAATGCTTGGTTGGGCTTTAGAGTAGACTTTGAGCATTCTTGGCTTGGAAAGGGTAATTCGGCAATCTTGAGTCATGAATACCCAACTAATGTTGGTGATCTAGAGTTGTTAGTTAATATGAATTCCATTGACTCTAATCTTTTGCTAATTCTATTAGTGAGTTAATTAGTACATTTAGATTGAGGTTAACTAGTCTTGTTTGACTTTCTCTCATGGAAGATAATAGAATACCTTCATCCAATATTGGAGATGACGAAATGAGATAGATTCTTGTTATTATTGTGATCTGATTGATTAGTCTTGTTTGACATTCTCCCTATGTGAAGATAACATGATACCTTCTTCCATTTATTGGAGTTGACTAAATAAGATGAATTAATCATTGTATGACTAGGATAGAAAGCCTATGATCTCAATTCTTGCCATGAATGTCTCTCCTTATTACTTGCTTTCTTTAGTTATTTGCTTGATTTACTTTCCTTGTCATTTAATTTCTTGCCCTCTTATCAATCAAAGCCCCCTTACATTCTTCATAGCCAATAATCATACACTTCATTGCAATTCCTTGTGAGACGACCCGGAGTCTAAATACTTTGGTTAATTTTCATTAGGGTTTGTACATGTGATAACCAAAATTTTTGATGTGAGTATTGTTTGTTGGTTTTGAGCCAAACTCATAGCCAAAGTGGTGAGAATTCATCATAGCAAGAGAAAACAAAAACTAACAAAAATGAAAAACAAAGTCCTAAACCTAACAAAAACCAACAAACAAGAAAAAGACAAACATATTCATATATTTACAATAGCCAATAACATAACACCATTGCAACTCCCCGGCAACGGTGCCATTAATTTGATGGCGAGAATTGCGTTGGTTAGGAATTTCTCTTATAGAAAGAAAAATTTTGTTGTAAGCATATCTCTAACAAACAACTCTCGCATCAAATTAAATTTTGGTTTTGTCACAAGTACAAACCCCAAATGAAAATTAACCGAAGTATTTAGACTCCGGGTCGTCTCACAAGGAATTGCAATGAAGTGCTCAATTATTGGCTATGAAGATGCAAGGGGGTTTGATTTTATATTTTGACAAGAAAAGTAAATAACAAGAAAGTAAATGAACAATGAACTAACAAAAGAAATAGAAAGGTACTCTTGGCTAAACATAGGTAATTGAGATCACCATCCTTGTCTACAAACCAAATATTGATAATTATGAGGAACCAAGTTCATTAAGTCTACCTCCAAAAGCTTTAAGTACATATAATCTACTCCTAAGCTTGAGGTACGTCAAATGGCTTGATCAACATCAACCCATAAGTCCCAACCTATCTACTAATTAGATTAGTAGTGGGTTAGTGTCAATGAGTATCAAATTGATCACCAAGGGTTCTCAAATCACCAATTCATTGAGATCCAATGACTCAAGGTCACTCAAGTCCCTTAGCCTAGGCCAAGAGTAAAGAGAACTACTCAAAAACTAGTGTAAACATTTCATCAAACACTTAGAATGCAAGACAAGTAAACATCACCAAATGAAAAAGTTAAAAAGATCCATAACTATTATCAAAAAGAAATCAACAATAACAATGGAGGTAACATAAAAGAGACATAGAAACATGAAATTGCATTCAAAGAAATCAAGATTCAACAATGGTTCATAAACATAAAAATGGAAAAATAGGGAAATTAACAACAAGAACTAGAAGAACAAAGGTGTAACAACAAAAAATTAAAAGAGAAAACTAAATCAAAACAAGAATTGAAAGATAAATTTGAGAGTGATTAACCTAACTTTATCCTAATTTCTACCTAAATCTAGAGAGAGGAGAGAGCCTCTCTCTCTAGAATTCTACCCTAAAACATGTTGAAGACTAAACTATGACTACTTGGTTCATTCCCCCTTTAATATTTGGGTTCAATAGCATCAGAAATGAGTTGGATTGGGCCCAAAATGAGCTAGAAATCGCCCCCAATGAGTTGCTCAAAATGGACCTACGCTGCTCTATCAGCACGCACGTGTATAGTGCGCGTGTGCATCTCTAGACATCAGGAAACTATAGGAAATTTTATATCATTTTGAAGCCTCGGATGTTAACTTTCCAAAAAAACTAGAACCGCCTTATTTGGACCTTTGTAGCTCATGTTATGGTCAATTGAGTGCGAAGAGGTCAGGCTTAATAGCTTTACGGTTCCTTCATTTCTTTATGAGTTCTCCCACTTTGCATACTTTTCTCCTCACTTTTTCCATCCAATACTTGTCTTATGAACCTGAGATCACTCAACAAACATATCAAGGCATCGAATGGAATTAAAGTGAGTTAAATTTAACTATTTTAAGGCCTAAAAAGCATGTTTTTACACTTAAGCACAAATCAAGGGAGAATCACAAAACCATGCTATTTCATTGAATAAATGTGAGAAAAGGTGATAAAATCCCCCAAAATAAGCACAAGATAAACCACAAAATTGGGATTTATTATGGTAGTAATTTCTTAATTACCTCTACTTTAACTTTATCAACCTCTATACCCTTAATTGAGATACGGTGTCTCAGAACAATTCATTTCATGACCATAAAATGGTACTTTTTCCAATTTAAAACTAGATTTATTTCTTGACACTTTTTCAAAACTAATGACAAAAGGTGCAAGCAAGTGTTAAATGTGTCACCAAATACAGAAAAATCATCTGTAAACACTTCTATAAATTTTCTACCATATTAGAAAAAATGAAAAGCATGCACCTTTGATAGGCAAAAACTCTATAAGGGCATGTGAATGCAGCCTTTTCTTGGTCAAGGGGGTCAACCGCAATTTGGTTATACCCGAATATCCATCAAGAAAGTGGGATGAGCACCAATTCTTGGAGTTAGGCGCCTATTCCTGGTGCTAGGCTGCGCTCTGCTGGCACTGGGCTTGGTCTCTTGAAGCCTAGCGCCAACCTTGTGTTTCTTCTGAAGGATTACCATGTGTTCATAACACGCAACAGAAGAAAAATAAGATAATCCTAAAGATCTATTTTGTGCTTAAACTTTATTCCAATAAACAATATATAATATAGATCAGATCTAAATACCTTTAGACGCTTTAGTAAAAAACTTTATTCTCCTTCGATGGTACGAAGGCGCTATGCGTATCCACACCGAGACCAACATTTGCTGTCAACTCCTTGACCAGTGGACATATGATCTAAATTGAGAAACCTCTTGCAACTCTTTGCACGCCATAAAATTTTTCTCCAAGAATTAGGCTCACATACATTTATGTGTGTAGAGGTGAAGGAATAAAACCCTTGTGTTATATTCTCATCTATTTCCTGTACTCTTGACGTACATATATATAGTATGAGATTTGTTATTGATTTTAAATTTGAATCTCAATTCAAATTTAAATCATATATTGAAATTCTAAATCCGAATCCTTCAAATTTATGAATCATATCATAATTCAATTTGAAAACAGAATCAGTTAGGATCACATCCAAATTTAGAAATAAAATAACTAATTATTCTCAAATCTCATTTAATATTCTCAATTATCATACTATTATTATATTCTTGGTGCTAGCAAAGAATATAATAATATTTCATTTGAATTAATATAATTATTTATTTGATCAAATCAAAATAATAATTAAATAATTCTATAGTAAAGATTAGAACACTTGTTAGTGTGTGACCCCATAGGTTCTACTAAGTTGGTAGTAAATTAGTCGTACTAAATTTACTAAGCAAGGTTGGTGTCTAGCAACACTTCTCAACGACCCGATAGTATGAAGTAACATATTTTTACTAAGAACCTTAGAAGAACAAAGTATAATTCCTTCCATCTTTCTAGCTCTTGGTTAACCCTTAGAGTATGGTTTAATTGTCAAACTCTAACTTGTTACCATTATTATAATAAATTATGAATGACTTAAGAAACTCATTTCTTCATTCATTCAATCCCCTTGGTGAAGGTTTTATTCATCTCAGTCATTATAATTATAGAGTTCAAACTCTTTACCGAGAGTTGACGGATTCCTTATTGACTAATTATTAATTCTACAAGTATTTAAATCATACTTAATATCCATTCAACTAGCACCCTAGGGTATTAGGTATCCGGAATCAAAGTATAATAAATACATTGTTAATTACTATGACAGTCGCAGGTCAAAGGAAACTCTATTACTATGTTCATCTTGAGAATATCCTCTTGACAAATATGCGGTAATTATAACCATTAGGAATTCTCAAAGTGAGTCAGTTCAATGGTCATATCTCTATATGCACCATCTATATATATAATTTAATAAATGAAATCTATTAATCTTCATCCAATGAAGACCAATATATATATTGGTCTTTCCAGATTATTAATATCCTTTTTAATAATCCTATGACCAAGAACAATTTGGATTAATTTATAAAAGATTTATCTCTCAATATTATGATCACTATCACAATGATAAATCTCTAAATTTAATCAAGGACATTATTATATTTACATTTTAATATAATAACAATAACAAATTATTTGACACGTGATTGATTGGATTGTGGTCATACTACTTATTCCCAACATCTTCCCTGGAAGTGCACTTGTGTTTTCTTATAAATTTTATTCCGATTTACTTAAACATATCCTGAAAACACAATCATTCTAAAACAACTCCAAACATATGATTAATCATAAAAACTTTACTAAAGACATAAGAACTTTAATTCAAATCTAAGAAAACTATTCAAAAATAAACGTAAACACAACTAAAGATGCCTAGGCATCAATTATAGTTTGAACAGTTTGAAGAGTTATGTGTCCAAGTTCTTGTACATGAAGAAGAAAAATTACAAAATGCTTTAGAGGCATCTAATTTATTTAGAATAACATTCAAAGAAATAGCAAAGAAAGCAATATCATTCTTTACAGATTTAGGAACAACTAAATGGTCAAATGAGTAAATGTCTCCTCTAACTATGCCTTTGAGGAGAGGTTTACTAAAAACCTGATCATAAATAAGGAAAATTTTATGCCAAAATCTAAAACACGCCATATTATCTTCTGTAAATTTTGACACACTTAAAAGATTTTGAGTGATTTGAGGAACATGTAAAAGACTTTTGAGAAGGAAACACATATGAGTATTTTTATAAATTAGAAAGGAAGAACTAGAATCATGAATAGGAACTCACTAACCATTACCAACTAATATTTCATCTGGTCTTTGAATTGAGTCATTGATAATGAGGATGTTAGCATGCTTAGTAGTGATGTGCTGAGTTGCTCTCGAATTTGGATATAAAGAGCTTCATTCATGACTAATAAAGTTGACATGTACGTTCTAGGTTGATGAAAATTTGCTGAAGGAGTAGAGGATATGTGTTCGAGTAAGGAATTTGAGCTTGAGTTGGAGTTGATGAAGATAATGCATTTGATGAATTCTGGAACTATAAAATATTGAAAATAGCAATCTAAACCACATGACCAACTCTTCCACAAAGTTAGCATTATGGTCTTGGATTGGTGAATATTCCTCCTCTTGAGATTCTTCCTCCTTTGCCACGTCTACCATCAATTTCTCTACCTATATTTGACTCAAAATTTGATGATGCTTGAGTGAAATGAGCAAGAGCTTTTCTGTGGTTAATCTTTTGAGATGTTCAAGCATGTCCTCACAAGCTAGCAAGAAAGATTCAACTTCTTGGTTAGTGAAATTTTCCATTCGTCTCATAACAGACGTGATGTACCCTTGATAATCTTCAATTAAACCATCTAAGATAACTTGAATGTGATCATCCTCTTGGAAAGGATAGCTAATAGCTAGTAGTTAGTCAACTAATTTCCTAATTGATGCTAGATATTCAGCAATTGTAGATGTCTTCTTTACATATCTCAATTGAGTTTAAGATTTTGGATCTTAGTTCTTGAAGACAAGGTAGCGTAATTGTTAATTTTTCTTTAGTGATTATGAAAGAAAGAGCAATTTATTCACTTATTTTGGAATGTATTTATCATCGAAGCTAAGGCCCATGTCACTAGTGCTAGATCATTGTGCTTTCATTCCTTAAATTTTGTGGAGTCATGACTTGTTTTCTTGGAAGATTCTAAACCTCTCTTGGATTGAACATCATCCCTTTTGTAGTAGCAGTGGTAAGATCCTTTTCAGTAGTAGCAGAAACTTTTCTAAATTGCGGGGAATTTTCAATGGATTGATATGATTTTCTTTCTCCAAGTTTTGAATCGTAAGTAAAGTGACATACGAAAAATCACCGATTAAGAGTTTATAAAGAAAACAGCGTTGCAAGTATAGCTCTTAACCAATGAAGATACCACGTACCAATTTAAAAGAGATGTCACAAAATTTAGAAATAAAATAATGGGAGTATGAATCCCAGGTCGTCTCCCAACGAGTTGACAAAAGAGTACTATTTTATTGATTAGAGGTTTTCCAAGGATTTTTTTAAGAGTTGAAGAATAGAAAGATAAATGATTGAGAATTTATATAATCAAATAAAAAGCCTTGACCGGGGGCAGATTAATTGGAAGTTCTATCCTTGTTATAATTTCTTAGGTGTAGCTTCAAGAGGTCGTTATTTTCACTTAGTTAACCCTTACTAAATAAAGGAAAGTCAAGTGATTGAGCTAACTCTTATTTGCAAGTCCTAATCCTCTCGCTTGGGAAGAATTAGCGTTAGTAAATAGAGACTTAGCCAATAACTTCCAAATTAACTAATCGCTTGAGCATTCCAACTCAAGGGTCTCCTTTTAATTAACCCCCATCTCAAGTGGGAGTTCTACTCCATTGACATGAATATAACTTTCACAGAATTAAGAGAGGAATAAAATAAAGACATGATAAATAATAACTGAAAATTAATTAAAAGTAAAAATAGTTCTTTGCATTAATAAATTCTAAAAACAATCAAATTGTAACTCTGAATAAGGATTAAGGATATGAAAGAGTAAGGGACAAAGAAAACAAACTGGAATAAATGAAACTTCAACGGAGGTAGCAACTCTTCTCAATATCCCAATCAATAACAAAAAGCAATAAAGTTCTAAGAACTATGAGTGTGAAGAAAACCTAGAGGAAGGAGTGGAAAAGCCTCTCTCTAGATTCAAAAACTAAAACTAAAAGTATACAGAATGAGAACGTGTCTTGAGTCCCTATTATTCCCTGGCTCTAGTCTGTGTTTCTGGGCCGAAAACTGGATCTAAAACTGGCTCGAAATCACCCCAGCGTTTTTCTGCAACTGCTGTATGTCGCGCATGTCACGCGTACGCGTCACTCACGCGTGCGCGTCGTTTGGCGATTTTCCTTGTCATGCGCACGCATCTAGCATGCGCATGCGTCAGGCACGTGCATGTGTCGTTGAGTGAACTTCAATTCACGCGCACGCGTGAGCCATGCGTGCACGTCGCTCCTCGCTGATTGTCTCC
Organism: Arachis hypogaea; assembly: GCF_003086295.3. Lineage (NCBI taxonomy): Eukaryota > Viridiplantae > Streptophyta > Magnoliopsida > Fabales > Fabaceae > Arachis > Arachis hypogaea. The sequence goes on along the minus strand of NC_092041.1, from coordinate 26,385,892 downwards.
TTTATTTCTTGTGCTCCTTCCATTTTTGCAAGCGTCCTCTCCATCCTCCAAGCCATTCCTGCCGTATGATGCCTAAAAACACTTAACACACAGATCACGGCATCGAAGGCATAAAGATGGATAAAAATATACAAATTAAAGGCTCTGGAAGCAAGTCTTTTATCATAGTATTAAATTAGGAAGGCAAACGTATAACATGCTAATTACATGAGTAGGTTTAGGAGAAAGGTGATAAAAACCACTCAATTCAACACAAGATAAATCATAAAATTATGGTTTATCAACCTCCCCACACTTACACATTAGCATGTCCTCATGCTAAGCTCTAAGAGATCAAAAAGAATGAATAGGGACAGTAGGACTTATACAATGCAATGCAACCTATACATATGAATGCAACTTTATGATGAAATGTCTATACCTACTTGGTTAAGAAAATAAACAAGTCCTTCAAGATAAGCAGAAATCAAATTCCACTAATCCAAACCACACAATAAAAGAATAGTAAACTTGTAAGGAGATAGCTCATGAAAGTCGGGAATATAGAGTCAAGCTTGAACCCTCACTAAGAGCGTATATGCACTCTAGTCATTCAGGTGTATAGGATAATCCACTCTAGTCTCTTCCATTCATACTTTCTAGAACCTTGTTCTTCATCTAACCAATCAACAAATATCTAATGCACACATGCAAACATCATGAGGCCTTTATTAAGGTTGTAATGGGGCTTACGTAAGGGTGAGGTTACATGTATGGCCAAGTGAGTTGAAAATTGAATCCTTGATTATCCTAAGTTCTCACCTAACACACACACACACATACACACACACACATACACACACACACAGACACACATACACTGCCTACGCTTCTAAAATCATGCCTAAATACCCATAATCTCACTTTGTATGTTGCACCTACTCATGTATTTAAATGTTCTTTTGTTGCACCTCATATGCATTATTATTTTTTTATTAGACTTATCATTGGGGTGCTTCCATTCCCCTAAAATTAAACTGAGACAAAAAATATTCTTTTTTCTAGAGGGAGCATTATAACATCAATGCACTTGGTTTTCATAATTTCACATGAGTAGCATTCAGACTTTTAATATTTATTAATTGAGCAATACACATCCTTATTAACCGAAGTCCCTATAGTTTCCCACACTTAATTGCCACACACTCTCTATCTTAAGCTAATCAAAGATTCAACTGGGGTAATTACTTTTTTTTTTTCGCTTAAGGCTAGTGATGTGGTAATATAAAAAACAAAGGGGATATATAGGCTCAAAGTGGCAAACCAGGGTAATTAGAATGGTAGGCCATTTAGGATAGTGAGCTAATAACAAATGATGGCCTCAATTATACATATGCATGCATACATTAAACATTGGACATATAGAATGGAACAAACTATAGATTGCAATCATAGAGGAGAGAAAACACACAGGAATAAAAATAATGGTTAAATAATGTAACCATACAATTAGGCTCAAAATCTTACTGGGTTGTGTATTCTAAGCTCTAAACCATGTTCCAAATTACATTCTTCAAACAAATTTAACATTGGAATTTGGTCTGAATTAGTGAAATTTTTCAAAAATAGGATCTTTGAAAAGAACTTATTATTTTTCAACCAAGCAGAGTATACATGCAACTACTTTATTACTATGCAATCTATTCTATCTAAACAAGCAGAGTATACTATGCAACTACTTTACCTCCGGAAGTCAAGTACTGACCGACTGACAAACCCCATTTGTAGGGTTTATCTTGTATTAATTTTAGGGGATTTTATCACCTTTCACCCACATTTATTCAATGTAAATAGCATGGTTTTGTATATTCTCCTTTAATTGTGCTTAAGAGTGAAAACATGCTTTTTAGGTCTTAAAATAGATAAATATAATTTACCTTGATTCCATTAGATGCCTTGATATGTTTGATAAGTGATTTCAGAATTAGGAGGCAAAGATTGGATCAAGGGAATGAAGAAAAAAGCATGTAAAGTTGGAGAACTCATGAAGAAATGAAAGAACCGGAAAGCTGTCAAGCCGACCTCTTCGCACTTAATTGACCATAACTTGAGCTACAGAGGTCCAAATGATGCGGTTCCAGTTGGGTTGGAAAGCTAACATCCGGGGCTTCGAAACGATATAAGATTTGCCATAGTTGCTACACGTATGGTGGCGCGCACGCGCAAAGTACGCGCACGCGCCGTTGCTGCCATATGGTCCACTTAAAGTAAAACGTGGCCAGCGATTTTAAAAGCCTTGTGGGCCCAATCCAACTCATTTCTGATGCTATTTAAGCCAAGTATTGAAGGAGAATCAACATACTTTTGATACTTTACCATATGTTAGTTACCATTAGTCATAGTTTAGTTTTAGAAGTAGTTAGAACTAGTTTCTAGAGAGAGAAGCTCTCACTTCTCTCTAGGATTAGGATTAGGATTAGGTTTAGTTCTTAGATCTAGATTTAGATTCATCTTCTTCTACTTCTATCTTCTCAATTCCTTGTAGTTACATTCATTCTTCTCCTATTCTTTTGGTGTAATCTCTTTTATGTTGTTCTTATATTTTGTTGTAGATCTAGTATTGTTCCTTCTACTTTCTCTCAATTCAATTCAAGGTAATTCATAATAATTGTGTTTCTTTTGATTGTTGTTGTTAATTTCTTTCAATAATTGTTGTTAAATTCTCTTCTTGTTGTCAATTTGCTTTGCTTTTCTTTTGTACCTTCCAAGTGTTTGATGAAATGCTTGGTTGGATTTTAGTGTAGGTTTTGTTCCTCTTAGCCTAGGTAGAGTAATTAGTGACTCTTGAGTTATCTAATTCCTTTGTTGATTGATAATTAGAAGTTGCTAATTGATTTGAATGCCTTTAAAACTAGTCTTTCCTTTGGGAGTTGATTAGGACTTGAGGAATCAAATTGATTCATCCACTTGACTTTCCCCCATGGTTAGAGGTTGACTAAGTGGGAGCAATGGACAATTTGCCATCACAATTGAGGAGGATAGCTAGGATAGGACTTCTAGTTCTCATACCTTGCCAAGAGCTTTGCTAGTTGTTAGTTTATTTTCTTTGCCATTTATATTTCTTGTCTAAAATCTTAAAAACCCCAAATATAACTCACAACTAATAACAAGACACTTTATTGTAAATCCTAGGGAGAACGACCCGAGGTTTAAATACTTCGGTTTATAGATTTTAGGGGTTTGTACTTGTGACAAACAAATTTTTGTATGAGAGGATTATTGTTGGTTTAGAGACTATACTTCGACGAGATTTCATTTGTGAAATTCTAAACCGTCAAAAATCCATTTGTCAGAATGGCGCCGTTGCCGGGGATTTGCAATGGTGTTGTGTTATTGGTTATTGTACATATGTGAATATTGTGAATAGGTTTATCTTTTGTATGTTTCTTAATTTTTGTTAGTTTTATTTTGTTTTTCCATAATGAGTTCTTCTTGGCAACAACCTCCGGACACTTATAGGTATAATTCTCATCCTAATGCATGTCAATTCAATGGTTATGGTGACTCCTTTTATGACAATCAACCACCACCATATACCTATGAATCTTATCCTCAACATGATGCTCAACCATACTCACAAGCCCCATATCACCAAAACCCTCCATATGACCCCAATCCTTATCCACCATACCCACCACCTTATGAGCCATATGAACCATACATGGAACCACCACCATTCCAACACAATTACTCTCAAGAACCACCTCAATGCACACCATCTCCATACCCTTACCAAGAAGAACCACCTTTCTACTATAAACCCTCTCTCCAAAATAATGAACCCTCTTATCCACCCCAAGCCCCAATAGATGACTCTCTCACATTGCTACTTCAAGGACAAGCGGATATGCAAAGGAACACCCTAGAGTTTGTGACTAACTTGACCAAGGTAGTGTCCACCTTATTCTACAAATTTTTGAACACTCAAGGTGCTTCCGTGGCCACATGTGAAGAATCCATTGAAGATCATAGCATGAAGGAGAGATTGGAAAACCCGGTGGAAAATGAGGGAGAGTCGAAATTTGTATTAGAGCAATTGGAGGAGCCTATGGTTATTGAAGAAAAGGAAGAAGTGGTTGAAGATCTAGGGGATGTTGAAAGTCCATGGGAATGTAGCATCATGGAGCACTTTCCCAAGAAGCTTGATATTGATGTTGAGGAGGGTGCGCAACCTCCAAGGCATGTCATAGTTGAAGACTTGGGAGAAGCTTATCAAGAGATGGATTCAATCATGGATGAATTCCTCTCTACAATGGAATCCTCGCCCATTGGACATGAAGTTGAAACTATAAAGGAGTGTGCACAACCTCCCAAGGATAACGAAAATGGCATGGTATATATTGAAATTGAAGAATATGAAGAGGTTGATCAAGAGATGAACTCATTCATTAATGAATTCCTATCCAAAGTTGAATCACCTCCCATTAAACAAGATGAAGCTCTTGAAGACAACACCAAGCCACGTAACAAAGGGGATGAGGTTGAAATTGAAGAAGCTTGTGAAGAGGTGGAAACAACCAAAGAAGAGCCTAAAGAAGTAGACCTTGCATTGTCTAAGTGTGGGGAGGTCTTCCTTCCCAAATCACCATCCAACACAACATTCAAGTGGGTAAAATTTCTATCCCTAAGCTTCACTTTCTCACTTGAATATGGGTTGATGGAAAATGATGGTCAACTTAGAGCTCTTTGTGGAGTTAAGAGTAAGAGGGAGTGGTGTAATGGTTGGAAAAAGAATGTTAGGCTCATTAAGGTTAAATCCTCAAGGCATAAATACTATGGTTGGAGGAATGCTAAATTGTATGGGTCTAGAAGGAGAATTTTGTGCATAAAGGAGAATTCTATATGCCTACCACCCAAGTTGAATCATGATGATCAACTAGAAGATGGGTGTGAAAATAAGATATGGGATCCCGGATCACAACATGAAGGCCAATTTTGGGAGCTCATATCTTGGGAAGGACCTCACCCAAGTTTGGTGAAGATGGTTGGAAATTCTATCAACCAATTGAGAGGCAAAGATCCTTGGAGAATCAAGGATGAGTACAAACATAAGCCACCATGACAATGAACTCCTCAAAATGTCCAACTTAAGGACAATAAATAAAAGTGCTTGGTGGGAGACACCCCACCATGGTAAATTCTTTCCATACTCTTTTAGTTTGTTAATAAGTGAATTGAGTTGCCATTATAGGTAGATTCTCATTTTCATTTTTATCTTTTGTACATATTGGTAGAACTAGTTTAATTTCATGTTTGGATTAGTCGGTTGAGTTTAATTAGTATTTTAACAGGTTGAATAAGGTTCTAGGGTGTTTTGGTAGCTGTTTGGAGGTTTGGAATGCTTGGATTGGTGCAAGAACTTAGAAAAAAAAGAAGATTTTTGAAAAACAGAACACCATCCACGCGTGCGCGCACATAACGCGTACGCGCACCTGAGCATTTTCCGACCACCCACGCGCACGCGCATTGTACGCGTACGCGTGGATGCAAAAAATTCGACCCCAGCCAAAAACCCGAGAGTTAGGCCTGCACTGTGCAAACATTGGGCCTGAGGCACAAGCCTATGCACGCGTGCGCGCACCTGGCGCGTACGCGCACATGATCTTAAATTCGCAATGCACGCGCACGCACACTGTGCGCGCGCGCGTCGATTACACGATCCACACTCCTGGTACTTTTACCCGAGAGTTGTGCCAGACTTGGGCCGACATTATGCCTCCGGCCTAACTCGATGCACGCGTGCGCGCACCTGGCGCGTACGCATCCTTCAACCAATATGCACATCGACGCGTAAGCACGCATGACGCGCACGCGTCGGTAAAAAAAAAAAAAAAAAAAAAAAAGAGTTTTTTTCTCCCCTTCCATTTTCTTTTGCTTATCACATTCACATACTTCTACTCTTCCCATTTTCATTTAGTTTTTGTAGCATGTTTTCGTTTTTTTCTAAGTCATTTCAATAATGGTGTTGAATTCTTATACTCACTTATTGAGACTCTCTTGCTTTATCTTGGTGCTTTGTGACCTGTTTAACATTAATTGAAATATTTTGTTCCACATACAAGGTAGTGCTTTAGTCCTTCCTAACTCATTGTCCTTTGTTTTTGTGCTTCATCATCATTGAGTTAGGTTGGGACCAAATGCTCTCATGCTTATCACTAATCTTGTTTGTGTCAATTCTTATTTGATCTTGATGCTCAATATGTTTTTCATGCTTTAACTTTACTCTTGCATCAAGTATCATTGATATGCTATTAGCTTATATTGTTTTCTCACTCACATGTTGTAGCTACCATGTAGTAGGGACTCATACTCTTATTTGGCATCAGCCCCCGCCTATGTTCTAATTACCTTGATATCTTTGTTATAGGCTTAATTTTCTTTCTTTCTTTCCTTTTGGGTTGGCCACCAATACAGAAGGAAAGGAAAAATTTCTAAATGGGGCAACAAACAAGTCATCCGCACAACCTTTTGAAGGAGCTCATCAATTGTAGCAACCCGTCCACATTGCTCTTCTTTGCATGCACCGAGGACGGTGCAATCTTCAAGTGTGGGGAGGTCGTCGACCGATCTCCATGGGTAACAATTTCCTTTTCAACACCAAATTTTTATTTTCTTTGTTAGATTAGCTATTGCATTTGCATGATAGGTTGCATGTTAGCTAGAATTTGTTCATATTTTACTACCTTCTTCTTATTAGGACTACTTGGTTAGAGTGATGATTTTTTCCCAAGAAACCGTTTTAGGACTCATGAATCGTTATATGATCTTGGCCCTACTTGTGCGTATATGTCTTGGAGGATTGATTTATTTTTAACCAAGTAAGTAAAACCATTTTGCATTTAGTTGCATATAGTTTAGGTTGTATATAGTTTATTTACATTGAATAAATGTTGATGCCCTTTGCTTTCTCTTGGCTTAAGCATGAGGACATGCTTGGTTTAAGTGTGGGGAGGTTGACAAACCCCATTTGTAGGGTTTATCTTGTATTAATTTTAGGGGATTTTATCACCTTTCACCCACATTTATTCAATAAAATAGCATGGTTTTGTATATTCTCCTTTAATTGTGCTTAAGAGTGAAAACATGCTTTTTAGGTCTTAAAATAGATAAATATAATTTACCTTGATTCCATTAGATGCCTTGATATGTTTGATAAGTGATTTCAGAATTAGGAGGCAAAGATTGGATCAAGGGAATGAAGAAAAAAGCATGTAAAGTTGGAGAACTCATGAAGAAATGAAAGAACCGGAAAGCTGTCAAGCCGACCTCTTCGCACTTAATTGACCATAACTTGAGCTACAGAGGTCCAAATGATGCGGTTCCAGTTGGGTTGGAAAGCTAACATCCGGGGCTTCGAAACGATATAAGATTTGCCATAGTTGCTACACGTATGGTGGCGCGCACGCGCAAAGTACGCGCACGCGCCGTTGCTGCCATATGGTCCACTTAAAGTAAAACGTGGCCAGCGATTTTAAAAGCCTTGTGGGCCCAATCCAACTCATTTCTGATGCTATTTAAGCCAAGTATTGAAGGAGAATCAACATACTTTTGATACTTTACCATATGTTAGTTACCATTAGTCATAGTTTAGTTTTAGAAGTAGTTAGAACTAGTTTCTAGAGAGAGAAGCTCTCACTTCTCTCTAGGATTAGGATTAGGATTAGGTTTAGTTCTTAGATCTAGATTTAGATTCATCTTCTTCTACTTCTATCTTCTCAATTCCTTGTAGTTACATTCATTCTTCTCCTATTCTTTTGGTGTAATCTCTTTTATGTTGTTCTTATATTTTGTTGTAGATCTAGTATTGTTCCTTCTACTTTCTCTCAATTCAATTCAAGGTAATTCATAATAATTGTGTTTCTTTTGATTGTTGTTGTTAATTTCTTTCAATAATTATTGTTAAATTCTCTTCTTGTTGTCAATTTGCTTTGCTTTTCTTTTGTACCTTCCAAGTGTTTGATGAAATGCTTGGTTGGATTTTAGTGTAGGTTTTGTTCCTCTTAGCCTAGGTAGAGTAATTAGTGACTCTTGAGTTATCTAATTCCTTTGTTGATTGATAATTAGAAGTTGCTAATTGATTTGAATGCCTTTAAAGCTAGTCTTTCCTTTGGGAGTTGATTAGGACTTGAGGAATCAAATTGATTCATCCACTTGACTTTCCCCCATGGTTAGAGGTTGACTAAGTGGGAGCAATGGACAATTTGCCATCACAATTGAGGAGGATAGCTAGGATAGGACTTCTAGTTCTCATACCTTGCCAAGAGCTTTGCTAGTTGTTAGTTTATTTTCTTTGCCATTTATATTTCTTGTCTAAAATCTTAAAAACCCCAAATATAACTCACAACTAATAACAAGACACTTTATTGTAAATCCTAGGGAGAACGACCCGAGGTTTGAATACTTCGGTTTATAGATTTTAGGGGTTTGTACTTGTGACAAACAAATTTTTGTATGAGAGGATTATTGTTGGTTTAGAGACTATACTTCGACGAGATTTCATTTGTGAAATTCTAAACCGTCAAAAATCCATTTGTCACCGACCTCCCCACACTTAAAGCTTGGCACCATCCTCAGTACCATCAGTCAGGAACAAAGGGGGCTGGTAACAACATCTCTACAGTCGGGTGCGTCTGGGCTCCCGGTGCTGGTAGTTGAAGTAGAGTCCGGAGTGTCTGGTTCTTCTGTGGGTGGGTGGTTGCCAACAATTAGCTCCTTGAGGTATGTAAATTGGCGCTTGTTACAGCACTCCATGCGATCCAACCTCTGTAAGATTTGATGGAGTAACAGATCTATTGAAGGTGCTTGTGATATGGACGGAGAAGGGATATATTTTGCCGGGTCTTCAGTCCGGCTTGTAGGGGCTGCTGTGGGTCTGATGTATTTCCCATTTGGAACATATTGATCATCCCGAGGAAGCATGGCCTTGGTGTCTCCAGCTTTATAGGGGACTCCGACTGCCGAGACCAAATCTGAAACCAAGGCGGGGAAAGATAAGTTGCCCGCAATCTGTACGTGTCCCATGGCTTGCCGGATGTGTCTTGGTAAGTTGAGAGGCTGGTCCGTAAGGATACACCAGATAAGAACAGCCATGTTTGCAGTGAATGAAGACTCGTGAGTGCTCAGAAAGACGTAGTGGGACATAATTTGTGCCCACATGCGAGCCTCCAAGGTAAGTGTTGAAGCCAATATACTCTTAGGTCGGGATCTGTGGTACCCGTAGATCCATTTGCTGCCAGGTAGTGCTATAATTCTGAGAACATCTTCCCAATCAAATCGGAATCTCTGGTGCTTGAAAGAGGCTTTTTGATATGCGTCAAATCCTTCTGGAGCAGGGGGAAGATCTAAAACTCGCTGAATGGCCCCCTTAGATATGAGGACCTGCTTCTGATGGATATAGACAGATTGCAGGGTTGGCGTGTAAAAATTAGAGTAAAATTCAACTACCCATGAAATATTGACCTGCCGCGGCTGCCTCTATAAGAAACCCCATTGTCTTCTATCAAAGCGAGGCTCCACCAAATCAACATCGTTGGTTAGGAGGATAAGAAGGTGCTCATTGTTATAGTTCCTTGCAGTCAGAATGGGGAACATTTGCTCACAGTAGCGGTTAGTGAACCGCACAGTGTCCCTTGTTGGAAAGGCTTTCTCGGATATATTACCAAACCTCTGGCATGGGGAACAAGATTTACAGAAGGCAGTAGCATCTTTAAAAAGAGTGGGCCATGATAAACCACTATTTTATGGTTTATATTGTGTTTAATTGTGTGGTTTTATCATGATCCTTACCCACTTATTCATTAATTTAGCATGCATTTATATTTCCTTCCTGAAAGTATTACATGATTGAAAACTACTTCCTAGAGACTTTTAATTATGCATTTTAATTCTCCTTTATTCCATTCGATGTCGTAATCTGTGTGTTAAGTGTTTCAGGCTTTATAGGGCATGAATGAGTTGGAGATTGGAAAGGAAGCTAGCAAAAATGGAAGGAACGCGAGAAATTGAGGAGATAGCCAGCGAGAAGTGACGCGGCCGCATGGCTCACGCGTTCGCGTGAAAGAGGAGAAATCGCAGTGACGCGGCCATATGGCTCACGCGACCGCGCGGATTGGAAAAGCACAAGTGACGCGAACGCGTGGCAGGGGAAAACGCAAATGACACGACCGCATGGATGACGCGATCGCGTGACGTGCGTGATCTGCATAATCTGCAGAATTTGCTGGGGGCCATTTTGGACCCTATTTTGACCCAGTTTTCGGCCCAGAACAGCAGACTAGAGCCAGAGAACATGCAGAAACCAGAACAACAATTCATTCTACATAGTTTTAGTTTTAGATCTAGTTTTACTCCTCCTCTAGGTTTTTCTCTCTACACATTGATAGTTCTTAGGGTTTTATTTTTCTACCACTTTTTGCATTGGGATACTGAGAAGAGTTATTACCTCATCAAGACTTCGTCATTCTAGTTCCTTTTCTTTACTTGGCTTTACTCTTCCATGTCCTTTGCTTTGCTTACTTTTACCATTGGAATATTTTTAGGATTATTTAATACAAGGATTACTTTTATTTTTAATTGATTATTTTGATTTTTATTTACAATGTCTTTCTTTAATTCCCTTTCATATGTTATGAATTTTACATTCACAATGAGCGAGTAGTTCCCTAACTTGATGGGGAGTTGATTGAAAGGAACCCTTGAGTTGGAAGACTTAAAAAAAATATTGTAATTGGGTTTATTGTTGGATTGCCCTCTAGTCACTAACACCAATCCCTTTTAATTAAGTGGGTTGCAACTTGTGAATGGACGTAGCATTCCAACTTGTTTGACTTTCCCTTACCTAATAAGCGATAACTAAACGGGATAACCTTTAATTATCAATTAATCTAGAGAGCAATTCAACAATAATGGGGCTTCCAACTAATCAACTCCCAATCAAGGCTTTTATTTACATTATTCAAATTCTCTAATTAAATTTCCTGTTTACTCAACTCAAACCTTTTTGAAAATATATGATTAATAAAATAGCACACTTTTCTGCAACTCGTTGGGAGACGACCTGGGATTCATACTCCCAGTATTTTAATTTCAAATTTCTGTGACACCTTTCTAAATTGATAAGTGGATTTCTGGCGAGTTAAGAACTATACTTGCAACGTGTTCATACCCTGGGTCGAGATGACCGACCCGGGATGTTCGACAGACAAAGCGACTGACCTCTTCAGGTCAGGACAACCCGACCTCTTCCCAAAGATCTCGGTCAAGTCCCCACGAAAGCCCAAGGAAGGGCCCAAATAGAGGAACACGTCCCAAATCCTAAGGCGGCCCAAGCCTACAGAGTGAAGGGCAGTTCCCTTAAAGATAAGATGACCTCACTTAAGGATAAAAGATAAGATAAGATAATTAACTTATCTTATCCACAGAAGGCCACATCTCACCATTATAAGTACACTGGAGCACCCAGGTATAACTCATACTCTGATTCTACTCAATACTTGCTTAATACCCTTGCTAACTTAAGCATCAGAGTCCCTTGCAGGTACCCCCCACCCTCTGGGGACGAAGGATCAGCAGCACTTTCAGTCTTACAAGTCGAACACACCAGCTCCGGCCACTACACACCTGCCGGACACGTCGGCTCCGACCAACAAAGAAGATCTCGACCGAGATCGACCTACAGTTTCAGGTAACCCTCGGAACATTGGCGCCGTTGCCGGGGAACCTGGAAGTCATCCCAACACCATGGCGGACAACCATGACAACGACCACGACTCAGGTTTGGAAGATAGGACGCCACACAAAAACACGGATGTTATACTTAAAGATACTCCGGAATTCAATGGAGACAAAAATTCATCAAATCCTGGGGCGATAGAAGCACTTCAAAATCGATTGAAGCAACTTGAGAAAGAAGCCCAACATCAACGCGAAAAAGAAGAGGATCTACATCGGGAGATAAGGCGACGCCGAGAATTAGAAGAAAAGCTTATGAAACTCGAAGCCGATCTCAAAACTAAAGCTACACAACCCTCCACAGAGGATAGCTTTCAGAAAGATCAAGATCCATTCACCAGGGAAATTATGAAGACCAAAATCCCAAAAGATTTCAAACTTCCAGATATGACTCTATATGACGGCACCTCGGACTCCAACCACCATCTCAGCAACTTCAGAAGTAGAATGTACCTCACTGACGCCTCAGACGCAGTTCGCTGCAAAGCTTTTCCAACAACTCTTACTAAGATAGCCATTAGATGGTTCGACAACCTATCTCCAAAATCCATCTCGAGTTTCGACGACCTGGCCAAAAAATTCCTGGCCTGATTTTCCATACAAAGGGACAAAGCTAAACACGCACCCAGCCTACTAGGGATCAAGCAAGGAGTTCGAGAGAGTCTTCGTAGCTACATGGAAAGATTCAACAAAACATGCATGGATATACAAAGCCTACCAACAGAAGCTGCCATCATGGGTCTCATAAATGGCCTACGAGAAGGACCATTTAGCCAATCTATATCAAAGAAGTACCCGACATCCCTAGACGAAGTACAAGAACGAGCGCAGAAGTACATCAACATGGACGAGAATTCTCGACTTGGGGAAGCCTCGAGGTTCGGTTCTGCCTACCGTGATAAAGATAAAGAATCCAGGAAAAAAGAAGATCACTTCGGAGAGAAAATCAAAAAATATCATAACTACACCCCTCTTAGGGTATCCTTGGTAGATATTTACAAAGAAGTCTGCCATACGGAAAAAATACCCCAGCTCGGCCACTTAAAGGCAAAAGGGGAGGAGGAAATCGGAACGAATACTTTGAGTACCATCGAGTCCGAGGACATTCCACCAACGAATGCTTTGACTTGAAAAATGTGATAGAGAAATTAGTTAGGGAAGGAAAACTAGATTGGTTCCTGGCCAATCGGGACGAAGAACCAAGAAAAAGAAGAAAGGATGAAGATGTTGGACGATCTGAACGATCACCCCGCACATTGGAAAGACATATCCACGTGATACACGGTGGATTTGCTGGAGGAGGAATCTCTAAATCATCCCGCAAGCGACACCTCAAAAAAGTATATCATGTCGAAGGCAAGAAAGAGATGCCAGACATCCCAGCAATCACGTTTACCAAAGAAGATGCATCCGGAATCATCTCAGGACACGACGACCCCATGGTCATCATAGTCATATTGGCAAACGCCAACCTCCATCGCACATTAATTGACCAAGGAAGCTCCGCTGACATCTTATTCAAAACTGCCTTCGACAAACTCAGCTTAGAAGAAAAAGAGCTAAGAGCATGCCCGAACAACCTATTTGGACTTGGGGATACCCCAGTACAGCCACTGGGATACGTATCGTTACATACAACCTTCAGAAAGGGGAACCAATCCAGAACATTTAAGATAGATTATATCGTGGTTGACGTAAACTCAGCCTACAATGCCTTAATAGGTCGGACAACATTAAATCAACTCAGAGCAATAGTTTCAACTCCACATCTATGTATGAAATTTCCAACTACAGAAGGGATAGCTACAATAAAAGCAGATCAGAAGATGGCGCGTTGCTGTTATAATGAAAGTCTAAATCTCCGAGGCGAAGGAGGAGAGTTCCACATGATCGAACTCGGCGGAGATCAGAGACGAGAAGAACTCCGCCCACGACCCGAAGGAGAAATAGAAAGAATCCAGATCGGAGATACCTCGGATAAAACAACTAATATTGGCACGATCCTGAAAGGAGACGCAAAAGAATCGCTAATACGGTTTCTACGAGATAATGTTGATCTCTTCGCATGGAAAGTGGTGCACGAAATTGCAATCACACTTTTGCAACCCCGCACAACTAACCAGCAAGTGCACTGGGTCGTCCAAGTAATACCTTGCGTGAGCAAGGGTCGATCCCACGGAGATTGTCAGCTTGGAGCAAGCTATGGTTATCTTGTAAATCTTAGTCAGGATATCAGAAACTATCAGGATTGATTGTGAAAAGCTAAAGAACATGAAATGATTACTTGTTTTGCAGTAATGGAGAATAGGTTGAGGTTTGGAGATGCTCCATCTTCTGAATCTCTGCTTTCCTACTGTCTTCTTCTTCAAACACGCAAGTCTCCTTCCATGGCAAGCTGTATGTAGGGTTTCACCGTTGTCAATGGCTACCTCCCATCCTCTCAGTGAAAACGATTGCATATGCTCTGTCACAGCACGCGGAATTCATCTGTCGGTTCTCGGTCAGGCCGGAATAGAATCCAGTGATTCTTTTGCGTCTGTCACTAACGCCCCGCCTGCTAGGAGTTTGAAGCACGTCACAGTCATTCAATCATTGAATCCTACTCAGAATAGCACAGACAAGGTTTAGACCTTCCGGATTCTCTTGAATGCCGCCATCAATTCTAGCTTATACCACGAAAATTCCGGTTAAAGAACCCAAGAGATAACTACTTAATCTAAGGTAGAATGGAGGTGGTTGTCAAGCACGCGTTCATAGTTGAGAATGATGATGATTGTCACGGATCATCACATTCATCCGGGTTAAGAACAAGTATTATATTAGAATGGAAGCAAGCATGATTGAATGAGAAACAATAGTAGTTGCATTAATCCATCAAGACACAGCAGAGCTCCTCACCCCCAACCATGGGGTTTAGAGACTCATGCTATGGAAAGTACACAAAGAAAACGTGTAAAGTGTCATGAGGTACCGATACAATCTCAAAAGATCCTATTAATAGTAAACTAGTAGCCTAGGGTGTACAGAAATGAGTAAATGACGTAAAAATCCACTTCTGGGTCCACTTGGTGTGTGCTTGGGCTGAGCATTGAAGCTTTTATGTGTAGAGACGTTTTCTGGAGTTAAACGCCAGTTCTCATGCCAGTTTGGGCGTTTAACTCCAAGTTTTATGCCAGTTCCAGCGTTTAACGCTGGAAATTCTGAGGCTGATTTGCCACGCCGGTTTGGGCCATCAAATCTTGAGCAAAGTATGGACTATCATATATTGCTGGAAAGCTCAGGATGTCTACTTTCCAACGCCGTTGAGAGCGCGCCAATTGGGCTTCTGTAGCTCCAGAAAATCCACTTCGAGTGCAGGGAGGTCAGAATCCAACAGCATCTGCAGTCCTTTTTGGTCTCGGAATCAGATTTTTGCTCAGGGCCCTCAATTTCAGCCAGAAAATACCTGAAATCACAGAAAAACACACAAACTCATAGTAAAGTCCAGAAAAGTCAATTTTAGCTAAAAACTAATAAAAATATACTAAAAACTAACTAGATTATACTAAAAACATACTAAAAACAATGCCAAAAAGCATACAAATTATCCGCTCATCACAACACCAAACTTAAATTGTTGCTTGTCCCCAAGCAACTAAAAATCAAAATAGGATAAAAAGAAGAGAATATACTATAGACTCCAAAATATCAAGGAAACATAGCTCCAATTAGATGAGCGGGACTAGTAGCTTTTTGCCTCCGAACAGTTTTGGCATCTCACTCTATCCCTTGAAGTTCAGAATGATTGGCATCTATAAGAACTCAGAACTCAGATAGTGTTATTGATTCTCTTAGTTGAGCATAATGATTCTTGAACACAGCTAGTGTATGAGTCTTGGCTGTGGCCCAAAGCACTCTGTCTTCCAGTATTACCACCGGATACATACATGCCACAGACACATAATTGGGTGAACCTTTTCAGATTGTGACCCAGCTTTGCTAGAGTCCCCAATTAGAGGTGTCCAGGGTTCTTAAGCACACTCTTTTTGCCTTGGATCACAACTTTATTTCTTTCTTTTTCTTTTTCTTTTCTTCTTCTCTCTTTTTTTTTGAAAATTTTTTTTTGTATCCACTGCTTTTTCTTGCTTCAAGAATCAGTCTAATGATTTTAGATCCTCAATAACAGTTCTCTTTTTCCTCATTCTTTCAAGAGCCAACAATTTTAACATTCTCAAAACAACAAATTCAAGAGACATATGCACTGTTCAAGCATTCATTCAGAAAGCAAAAAGTATTGTCACCACATCAAACTAATTCAACTAGTTTCAATGATAAATTTCGAAATCCTGTACTTCTTGTTCTTTTGTGATTAAAGCATTTTTCATTTAAGAGAAGTGATGGATTCATAGGACATTCATATCTTTAAGGCATAAAATTTCAATTTTATTAATTATGAATTAAGAACAAGACTCAAAAATAGATATAAGACTAAAAAATAAAAATAGAAAACAAAACAAAAGAAAAAGAAAACGCAAAAACATAGGCTCCTAATGATAGAGATTTTCACAGAGTTAGGACTCAACAACCTTGATTTTGAGAAGTGGATGCTCCCTCAGCTTGAGAGGAGAGCTTTTGGCGTTTCAACTCTTGGAGTTCACGCCCCTGCTTCTCTTGTTCCTTCAGCAATTTGCAGAGCATGCAGTTCTGATTCTGCTGTTCTTCCTTCAGTTGCTCCATAGTCTCTTGCAACTTGGTGATAGATACTTTTAGGCTGGTCCAGTAGTCAATTCTTGGGAATTCAGGGAGGAATTCCTGTGCCCTCCTCTTGATAGAGTTGTCTTGCACTTGTCCTTCCATTGACTTCTTGGTGATTGGGTGTTCAATGGGTATGAACTCATCTACTCCCATCTTCACCCCAGCCTCTTTACAGAGCAAGGAGATCAGGCTTGGATAAGCTAATTTGGCTTCAGTGGAATTCTTATTTGCAATTGTGTAGATCTCACAAGCAATCACATGATGGACCTCCACTTCTTTTCCAAGCATAATGTAATGAATCATCACTGCTCTCTTGATGGTGACCTCAGAACGGTTGCTAGTGGGCAATATGGAACGCCCAATAAAGTCTAGCCAACCTCTTGCAATTGGTTTGAGGTCTCCCCTCTTGAGTTGGTTTGGGACACCCTTTGAATTGGTTATCCACTTAGTCCCAGGGAGGCATATGTCCTCTAGAACTTGATCCAACCCTTTATCTACTCTCACCATCCTCCTATTGAAGGAATCAGGATCATCTTGCAGTTGAGGTAGTTTGAAGATT
Source organism: Arachis hypogaea (assembly GCF_003086295.3). NCBI lineage: Eukaryota > Viridiplantae > Streptophyta > Magnoliopsida > Fabales > Fabaceae > Arachis > Arachis hypogaea. The sequence goes on along the minus strand of NC_092041.1, from coordinate 26,368,830 downwards.
TCTCTTATTTTGTCCAGATGGAAGTACATAACTTTCCCTCTGACCATGGTTCTGTAGGTATGGTAATCAGTTCCAGTCATTCTTTGCTTATCTGTTAGCCACAGATTAGAGTAGAATTCCTGAACCATGTTCCTTCCAACCTTTATTTCAGGATTGGTCAGAACTTCCCATCCTCTGTTTCGAATTTGCTCTTGGATCCCCGGATATTCATCTTCTTTCAGATCAAATTTGACTTCCGGGATCACTGACCTCAGACCCATTATTTTGTGATAATGGTCTTCATGTTCTTTGGTTAAGAACTTCTCTTGATTCCAAAGATTCTTTGGATTAGTCTCTTTCTTTCCTCTTAAATTGGTTTGTTTTCCTTTAGGAGCCATGATCTTGATGAATCTTGGCTTAGTGATCACGGAAAAGCACACCAAACTTAGAGGTTTGCTTGTCCTCAAGCAAAAAGAAAAGAAAGAAGAGAAGAGAGAGAGAGAGAGGAAGAGGAAATTCGAATGGTGTGGGGAATGAGGGGTGGCAAACGTTTATTTATAGAGTGGGGGGGAGAGATTTTCGAAAAAAGAAAAATTTGAAAGGAGATTTGAGGAGATATGGAATGAAATTGAAAGAAGGGTGAGTTTTTGGACAAAATTTGGGAATGATTTGAAGAATGATTTTAAATTTTTGAAAATTTGAAAGTGAATGATGAGAGATTGAAATGTATTTTTGTGAAAAAATATGGGTGAGAAAAGGAAAGTTTGAAAAAATCTGATTTGAAAGCAAAATTGTGGTCCCCCCACCTTTCTGGCGTTAAACGCCCAGAATGGCACTCATTCTGGCGTTTAACGCCCAATTGGCACCCCTTTTGGGCGTTTAACGCCCAGCCAGGTGCCCTGGCTGGCGTTAAACGCCAGAAATCCTTTAGCACTGGGCGTTTTTCTGAACGCCCAGGATGCTGCACACCTGGCGTTAAACGCCCAGAATGGTGCCCATTCTGGCGTTTAACGCCCAAAATGCCCCTTACTGGCGTTTTTTCGCCAGTAAGCTCTTTTTCTCTGCTTTTTGAGCTGAATCCTTCTGTAACTCTGTGAATTCCTTCATTTTTTATACTTGCCTCTGTAAGAACAAATCATACAACCTACTAATGACTGGGTTGCCTCCCAGCAAGCGCTTCTTTACTGTCTTTAGCTGGACCTTCACTGAGAATCACTCAAGTCTCAGTTTTGAGCATTCCTGCTCAAAGTTTCCTTCAAGATAATGCTTGATTCTCTGTCCATTAACAATGAACCTTTTGTCGGAATCAGTATCCTGAAGCTCAACATATCCGTATGGTGACACTCCTGTAATCACATACGGACCCCTCCACCGGGATTTGAGTTTTCCTGGAAACAGTCTGAGCCTAGAGTTGAAGAGCAGAACTTTTTGTCCTTGCTCAAAGACTCTGGTTGACAACTTCTTGTCATGCCATTTCTTTGCCTTTTCCTTATAAATTTTTGCATTTTCAAAGGCATTGAGTCTGAACTCCTCTAGCTCATTTAGCTGGAGCAATCTTTTTTCACCAGCTAACTGTGCATCCATGTTTAGGAATCTGGTTGCCCAGTAGGCCTTATGTTCCAGTTCCACAGGCAAATGACAGGCCTTCCCATACACCAGTTGGTATGGAGAGGTTCCTATAGGAGTCTTGAATGCTGTTCTGTATGCCCACAGAGCATCATCCAAGCTCTTTGCCCAATCCTTTCTTCGGGCTATCACAGTCCGTTCCAGGATTCTCTTTAGTTCTCTGTTAGAGACTTCAGCTTGCCCATTTGTCTGTGGATGGTACGGAGTTGCCACTTTGTGGCTAATTCCATATCTAACCATAGCAGAGTATAGCTGTTTGTTGCAGAAATGAGTGCCTCCGTCACTGATTAATACTCTGGGAACACCAAATCTGCTGAAGATGTTTTTCTGGAGGAATTTCAGCACGGTCTTGGTATCATTAGTGGGTGTAGCAATTGCTTCTACCCACTTAGATACATAGTCCACTGCCACCAGAATGTAAGTGTTTGAGTATGATGGTGGGAATGGTCCCATGAAGTCAATTCCCCATACATCAAACAATTCTATCTCTAATATCCCTTGTTGAGGCATGGCCTACCCATGAGGCAAGTTGCCAGCTCTTTGGCAACTGTCACAGTTACGTACAAACTCTCGGGAATCTTTATAGAGAGTAGGCCAGTAGAAGCCACATTGGAGGACTTTAGTGGCTGTTCGCTCACTTCCAAAATGTCCTCCATACTGTGATCCATGGCAATGCCATAGGATCCTTTGTGCTTCTTCTCTGGGTACACATCTGCGGATCACTCCGTCAGCACATCTCTTAAAGAGATATGGTTCATCCCAAAGGTAGTACTTGGCATCTGAAATTAATTTCTTTCTCTGCACGTAGCTGTATTCTTTGGGTATGAACCTCACAGCTTTATAATTTGCAATATCTACAAACCATGGAGCTTCCTGAATGGCAAAGAGTTGCTCATCTGGGAAAGTCTCAGAGATCTCAGTAGAAGGGAGGGACGCCCCAGCTACTGGTTCTATTCGGGACAGATGATCAGCTACTTGGTTCTCCGTCCCTTTTCTGTCTCTTATTTCTATATCAAACTCTTGCAGAAGCAACACCCATCTTATAAGCCTGGGTTTTGAATCCTGCTTTGTGAGTAAGTATTTAAGAGCAGCATGGTCAGTGTACACAACCACTTTGGATCCTACTAGATAGGATCTAAACTTGTCAATGGCATAGACCACTGCAAGTAACTCTTTTTCTGTGGTTGTGTAGTTCTTCTGTGCGTCATTTAGAACACGGCTGGCATAGTAAATGACGTGCAGAAGCTTGTTATGCCTTTGTCCCAACACTGCACCAATGGCATGGTCACTGGCATCACACATTAATTCAAATGGCAATGTCCAATCTGGTGCAGAGATGACTGGTGCTGTGACCAGCTTAGCTTTCAGGGTCTCAAATGCTTGCAGACACTGTGTGTCAAACACAAATGGTGTGTCTGCAGCTAACAGGTTACTCAGAGGTTTTGCAATTTTCGAAAAATCCTTTATAAACCTTCTGTAGAATCCTGCATGCCCCAGAAAACTTCTGATTGCCTTAACATTGGCAGGTGGTGGTAATTTTTCAATTACCTCTACCTTTGCCTTATCCACCTCTATCCCCCTGCTTGAAATTTTGTGCCCAAGGACAATCCCTTCAGTCACCATAAAGTGACATTTCTCCCAGTTTAAAACCAGGTTAGTTTCTTGGCACCTTTTCAGGACAAGGGCTAGGTGATTAAGACAGGAGCTGAATGAGTCTCCATATACTGAGAAGTCATCCATGAAGACTTCCAGAAATTTCTCTACCATATCTGAGAAGATAGAGAGCATGCACCTCTGAAAGGTTGCAGGTGCATTGCACAGACCAAAAGGCATCCTCCTATAGGCAAACACGCCAGAAGAGCAAGTGAATGCTGTTTTCTCTTAGTCCTGAGGATCTACTGCAATTTGGTTGTAGCCTGAATAGCCATCCAAAAAGCAGTAATAATCATGGCCAGCTAGTCTTTCTAGCATTTGGTCTATGAATGGTAAAGGAAAATGATCCTTTCTGGTGGCTGTATTGAGCCTTCTGTAGTCAATACACATGCGCCACCTTGTGACTATCCTTGTAGGAACCAGTTCATTTTTTTCATTATGAACCACTGTCATGCCTCCCTTTTTGGGAACAACTTGGACAGGGCTCACCCAGGGGCTATCAGAAATAGGATAAATAATCCCAGCCTCTAGTAATTTAGTGACCTCTTTCTGCACCACCTCCTTCATGGCAGGATTTAGCCTCCTCTGTGGTTGGACCACTGGTTTGGCATTATCCTCCAATAGGATCTTGTGCATGCATCTAGCTGGGCTAATGCCCTTAAGATCACTTATGGACCACCCAAGAGCTGTCTTGTGTGTCCTTAGCACTTGAATCAGTGCTTCCTCTTCCTGTGAATTTAAAGCAGAGCTTATAATCACTGGAAAAGTGTCACCCTTTCCCAGAAATGCATATTTCAGGGATGGTGGTAGTGGTTTGAGTTCAGGCTTGGGAGGCTTATCCTCCTCCTGAGGAATTTTCGAAAATTCCTTTGCCTCCTCTAATTCTTCTTGATCAGGTTGAGCATCTTTGAAGATGTCCTCAAGCTCTGATTCTAGGCTTTCAGCCATATTGATCTCTTCTACCAAGGAGTCAATAATGTCAGCGCCCATGCAGTCATTTGGTGTATCTGGATGCTGCATAGCTTTTACAGCATTCAACTTGAACTCATCCACATTGACTCTCAAGGTGACTTCCCCTTTTTGTACATCAATGAGAGTTCATCCAGTTGCTAGGAAGGGTCTTCCTAAAATGAGAGTTACACTCTTGTGCTCCTCCATTTCCAGCACCACAAAGTCAGTTGGAAAGGCAAATGGCCCAACCTTGACAATCATGTCCTCAATTATGCGTGATGGGTGTTTAATGGAGCCATCAGCAAGTTGGAGGCATATCCGGGTTGGTTTGACTTCTCCAGTCAACCCAAGCTTTCTGATAGTGGATGCAGGTATTAGATTGATGCTTGCTCCAAGATCACATAGAGCTGTCTTGGTGCAAGCACCTTCTAATGTGCATGGTATCATAAAGCTCCCTGGATCTTGAAGCTTTTCTGGTAAGCTCTTTAATATGACTGCACTGCATTCTTCAGTGAGAAACACTTTTTCAGTTTCTCTCCAATCCTTCTTATGACTTAAGATTTCTTTCATGAATTTAGCATAAGAAGGTATTTGCTCAAGTGCCTCTGCAAACGGAATCTTTATTTCAAGAGTCCTTAGATAGTCTGCAAAGCGGGCAAATTGCTTATCCTGTTCCGCTTGGCGGAGTTTTTGAGGATAAGGCATCTTGGCTTTATATTCTTCAACCTTAGATGCTGCAGGTTTATTCCTTACAGAAGTGGTTGAAGAAGCCTTGTTAGAGGGATTACTGTCAGCACTTTTAGGTGTCTGATTCTCCCCAGGCGTCTGAACGCCAGGATTGGGTGGAAATTGGGCGTTTAACGCCAACTTTTCCCCCTTTTCTGGCGTTTGAACGCCAGAACTGGGCAAGGAATGGGCGTTTAACGCCAGCTTTCCTTCCCTTTCTGGCGTCTGAACGCCAATGACATTCCTCTCTGGGCTCTTACTGTCCTCAGAGGGATTTTGAACAGTGGTTTGGTTGTCCTCTGTCAATTGTTCCTTGTTTGGCTTTTTACTCTTTTGAGCAGTGTTATTCAGGGTCTTCCCACTCTTCAATTGAACTGCTTGACATTCCTCTGTTATCTGTTTAGATATTTGCTGTTTTGCTTGATTTAACTGCAGTTCTATGCTCTTGTTAGCAACTTTAGTTTCATGGAGCATCTCTTTAAAGTCTGCTAACTGTTCTGTCATCAGGAGCAATTGTTGATTAAGCTCAATTATTTGTTCTTGAGGACTAGGGTCAGTGACTGCTGCCATGGCTTCCTCTTTTGGAGAGAACTCATTGCTAGAGTACAAATATTGGTTTCTAGCAACAGTGTCTATAAGCTCTTGAGCTTCTTCAATTGTCTTCCTCATGTGTATAGATCCACCAGCTGAGTGGTCTAAAGACATCTGAGCTTTTTCTGTAAGCCCATAGTAGAAAATGTCTAACTGTACCCACTCTGAAAACATTTCAGAGGGACATTTCCTTAGCATACCTCTATACCTCTCCCAGGCATTATAAAGGGATTCATTATCCTCTTGTTTAAAGCCTTGGATGTCCAGCCTTAACTGTGTCATCCTTTTTGGAGGGTAAAAATGATTCAGGAATTTGTCTGACAATTGCTTCCATGTCTTTATGCTTGCTGTAGGTTGGTTATTCAACCACCTTTTAGCTTGATCTTTTACAGCAAATGGAAACAGTAATAGTCTGTAGACATCCTGATCTACCTCTTTATCATGTACTGTGTCAGCAATTTGTAAAAATTGTGCCAGAAACTCAGTAGGTTCTTCCTGTGGAAGACCGGAATACTGGCAATTTTGCTGCACTATGATAATGAGTTGAGGGTTTAGTTCAAAGCTGCTTGCTTTGATGGGAGGTGTACAGATGCTACTCCCATATGCAGCTGTAATGGGGTTAGCATATGACCCCAGAGTCCTTTTGGACTGATTAATCCCACTTGAGTCCATAATGGACAAAAGGGAAATGATAATGATTGCAAGGAGATAAATTTTGTTGTTTTTTTTTTTGAATTAACGAAAAACGAAAAAAAATAAAATAATAAAAAAGAAAATTAAAATAAAAATTCGAAAATCAAAAAGAAAATAAGATCAAAGCAAATTGAAAACTGAATCAATTAGTTAATCAAAAAGATTTTGAAAACAGCAATTAAAAAGATATGATTGAAAAATTTTTATGAAAAAGATTTGATTTTGAAAATAGGAAAGAGAAAAACGCAAAAAGACACCAAACTTAAAATTTTTAGAACATCAAACACTAATTTTTCGAAAAATTTTTAAGAGAAAAACACAAAGAGGACACCAAACTTAGAATTTTTATGAATCAAAAAGGGACTAAGAACATGCAAAAAAAATCGAAAATTAAAAGAAAAGCAAAAGCATGCAATTGACACCAAACTTAAAATATGAAACTAGACTCAACTAAAAGACTCTAAACCACAAAAATAAAACAGTCCTAATCTAAGCAACAAGATAAGCCGTCAGTTGTCCAAACTCAACAATCCCCGGCAACGGCGCCAAAAACATGGTGCACGAAATTGCAATCACACTTTGCAACCCCGCACAACTAACCAGCAAGTGCACTGGGTCGTCCAAGTAATACCTTGCGTGAGCAAGGGTCGATCCCACGGAGATTGTCGGCTTGGAGGAAGCTATGGTTATCTTGTAAATCTTAGTCAAGATATCAGAAACTATCAGGATTGATTGTGAAAAGCTAAAGAACATGAAATGATTACTTGTTTTGCAGTAATGGAGAATAGGTTGAGGTTTGGAGATGCTCCATCTTCTGAATCTCTGCTTTCCTACTGTCTTCTTCTTCAAACACGCAAGTCTCCTTCCATGGCAAGCTGTATGTAGGGTTTCACCGTTGTCAATGGCTACCTCCCATCCTCTCAGTGAAAACGATTGCATATGCTCTGTCACAGCACGCGAAATTCATCTGTCGGTTCTCGGTCAGGCCGGAATAGAATCCAGTGATTCTTTTGCGTCTGTCACTAACGCCCCGCCTGCTAGGAATTTGAAGCACGTCACAGTCATTCAATCATTGAATCCTACTCAGAATATCACAGACAAGGTTTAGACCTTCCGGATTCTCTTGAATGCCGCCATCAATTCTAGCTTATACCACGAAGATTCCGGTTAAAGAACCCAAGAGATAACTACTTAATCTAAGGTATAACGGAGGTGGTTGTCAAGCACGCATTCATAGTTGAGAATGATGATGATTGTCACGGATCATCACATTCATCCGGGTTAAGAACAAGTATTATCTTAGAATAGAAGCAAGCATGATTGAATGAGAAACAGTAGTAGTTGCATTAATCCATCAAGACACAGCAGAGCTCCTCACCCCAACCATGGGGTTTAGAGACTCATGCTGTGGAAAGTACACAAAGAAAACGTGTAAAGTGTCATGAGGTACCGATACAATCTCAAAAGATCCTATTAATAGTAAACTAGTAGCCTAGGGTGTACAGAAATGAGTAAATGACGTAAAAATCCACTTCTGGGTCCACTTGGTGTGTGCTTGGGCTGAGCATTGAAGCTTTTATGTGTAGAGACGTTTTCTGGAGTTAAACGCCAGTTCTCATGCCAGTTTGGGCGTTTAACTCCAAGTTTTATGCAAGTTCCAGCGTTTAACGCTGGAAATTCTGAGGCTGATTTGCCACGCCGGTTTGGGCCATCAAATCTTGGGCAAAGTATGAACGATCATATATTGCTGGAAAGCCCAGGATGTCTACTTTCCAACGCCGTTGAGAGCGCACCAATTGGGTATCTGTAGCTCCAGAAAATCCACTTCGAGTGCAGGGAGGTCAGAATCCAACAGCATCTGCAGTCCTTTTTGGTCTCGGAATCAGATTTTTGCTCAGGGCCCTCAATTTCAGCCAGAAAATACCTGAAATCACAGAAAAACACACAAACTTATAGTAAAGTCCAGAAAAGTGAATTTTAACTAAAAACTAATAAAAATATACTAAAAACTAACCAGATCATACTAAAAACATACTAAAAACAATGCCAAAAAGCATACAAATTATCCGCTCATCAGAAAGCTACTGACATGCCGGGCATAGATCCCGAACTAATGAGCCACAAGCTGGCAGTCTACCCGGGATCCCGTCCGGTACAACAAAGATGAAGAAAACTCGGGCCAGACCGGTCTCAAGCTGTAGAAGAACAAGTATAGGCACTACTAAAGGCAGGGTTCATAAGAGAAGTTAAATACCCACTATGGCTAGCAAACGTCGTCTTGGTGAAAAAGTCAAATGGGAAGTGGCGAATGTGCACCGACTATACCGACCTCAACAAAGCCTGCCCAAAAGACCCTTATCCACTCCCAAGCATCGATGCTCTAGTCGATGCCTCATCAGGATATAAGTATCTCTCATTCATGGACGCATACTCAGGCTACAACCAGATTCCAATGTATCCACTGGATCAAGAAAAGACCTCGTTTCTTACACCAAAAGCAAATTATTACTATATCGTAATGCCTTTCGGCCTTAAGAATGCAGGAGCCACTTATCAAAGGCTAATGAATAAAGTCTTTTTAGACCACATCGGAAAAATCATGGAGGTCTATGTGGACGACATGTTGATAAAGACACAAAGTGAAGAAACATTACTAACCAACTTGGTTCAAGTGTTCAACACCATACGGAAGCACGACATGCGACTCAACCCGGCTAAATGCACCTTCGCAGTAGAGGCAGGAAAATTCCTGGGCTTCATGCTCACACAAAGAGGAATCGAGGCAAATCCAGATAAATGTCAGGCCATACTCAACATGAAAAGCCCGACCTGCGTCAAAGAAGTCCAACAACTCAATGGGAAACCGGCGGCCTTGTCCAGATTCCTAGCAGGGTCAGCAATAAGATCCCTCCCCTTTTACGCTACCTTAAGGAAGGGAAAAAACTTCGAGTGGACAACGGAATGTGAACAAGCCTTCTGAGACTTTAAAGAATTCCTGGGACAGCCCCCCATCCTATCTCGACCACGAAAGGGGGAACCATTCATACTATATCTCACTGTAGGAAGTCAGGCAATAGCCTCAGCACTAATTAGAGAAGATGAAGGGGGACAACAACCCGTCTACTTCATTAGTAAAGCACTACATGGGTCAGAGCTGAACTACCAGAAAATAGAGAAGTTCGCCTACGCTTTGATACTCACATCCCGACGACTTCGCCCATACTTCCAAGCGCACACCATCAAAGTTCGAACCAACCAGCCCATAAAAGGGATACTGTAGAAAACAGATCTAGCAGGAAGAATCCTACAGTGGGCAATTGAGTTGTCCGAGTTCGACCTCCAATACGAGGCACCGACAGCCATCAAATCACAATACCTAGCCGACTTCATTGCAGAATTCACGGACACCACAGAAATCCCCATAGAGTGGAACATATACGTGGACGGTTCCTCAAATAAAGCCGGAAGCGGTGCAGGTGTGATAATCGAAAGCAACCAAGGAACCCAACTTGAGCTTTCCCTGAAATTCGGATTCCCGGCCTCAAACAACCAAGTAGAATACGAAGCGTTATTAGCTGGTTTGAAGCTGGCTAAGGAAGTTGGAGCTTAGAAACTCAATATCTACAGTGACTCACAAGTCGTTACCTCACAAATAACGGGAAGCTACCAAGCCAAAGATCCTACCATGAAAAATATTTGGGTAAAACCAAAGAACAGCTCGGACAACTTGGAGAATATAGGATCTGCCATATACCCCGCGATCAAAATGCCCGAGCTGACGTGCTCTCAAAACTAGCCAGCACCAAACTAGGGGGCAACAATAAAAGCCTCATCCAGGAAATACTACAGAACCCATTGATGCCAGGGCATCTTGGCCAGTTTCACTGACCTTTTCTTTACTGTTTTTAAGGTAGTTTCATGCATTTCCTTAGGAAATAAGCTAGTTTTGGGTAGATATTCATTTACACCTTGATTCAAGCATACATTGTGAATTTTACATGATTTCATGAGGATTTTGCATGAGTTTAGTAACAAATTGTATGTTGCATTACCCATGACTTGGACTAGAACTTTGATGCACTCTATTGCTTGATTTCAGGACCAAAGGAAGCAAGGAAGAACCACTTAGCAGTCACGTTAATCTAATTAACATTACCACTAACGTGGAATGGGAGGTAACTTGCAAAGTTAATGAGAAAAGTGATTGCCAATAATGCTCTCGAAGCCATCATTGCCCACGTTAAGAGTCACGTTAACTAAGTTAACGTGAACTCTAACGTGAAGAAGGGACTTTGAGCCAATGTTAGTGACACTTAACATTATCACTAACGTTGGCCAATAATCATAAGTGGCCATGATGAGCGGATAATTTGTATGCTTTTTGGCATTGTTTTTAGTATGTTTTTAGTATAATCTAGTTAGTTTTTAGTATATTTTTATTAGTTTTTAGCTAAAATTCACTTTTCTGGACTTTACTATGAGTTTGTGTGTTTTTCTGTGATTTCAGGTATTTTCTGGCTGAAATTGAGAGCCCTGAGCAAAAATCTGATTCCAAGACCAAAAAGGACTGCAGATGCTGTTGGATTCTGACCTCCCTGCACTCGAAGTGGATTTTCTGGAGCTACAGAAGCCCAATTGGCGCGCTCTCAACGGCGTTGGAAATTAGACATCCTGGGCTTTCCAGCAATATACGATAGTCCATACTTTGCCCAAGATTTGATGGCCCAAACCGGCGTGGCAAATCAGCCTCAGAATTTCCAGCGTTAAACGCTGGAACTGGCATAAAACTTGGAGTTAAACGCCCAAACTGGCATGAGAACTGGCGTTTAACTCCAGAAAACGTCTCTACACATAAAAGCTTCAATACTCAGCCCAAGCACACACCAAGTGGACCCAGAAGTAGATTTTTACGTCATTTACTCATTTCTGTACACCCTAGGCTACTAGTTTACTATTAATAGGATCTTTTGAGATTGTATCGGTACCTCATGACACTTTACACGTTTTCTTTGTGTACTTTCCACAGCATGAGTCTCTAAACCCCATGGTTGGGGGTGAGGAGCTCTGCTGTGTCTTGATGGATTAATGCAATTACTACTGTTTCTCATTCAATCATGCTTGCTTCCATTCTAAGATAATACTTGTTCTTAACCCGGATGAATGTGATGATCTGTGACAATCATCATCATTCTCAACTATGAACGCGTGCTTGACAACCACCTCCGTTCTACCTTAGATTAAGTAGTTATCTCTTGGGTTCTTTAACCGGAATCTTCGTGGTATAAGCTAGAATTGATGGCGGCATTCAAGAGAATCCGGAAGGTCTAAACCTTGTCTGTGCTATTCTGAGTAGGATTCAATGATTGAATGACTGTGACGTGCTTCAAACTCCTAGCAGGCGGGGCGTTAGTGACAGACGCAAAAGAATCACTGGATTCTATTCCGGCCTGACCGAGAACCGACAGATGAATTCCGCGTGCTGTGACAGAGCATATACAATCGTTTTCACTGAGAGGATGGGAGGTAGCCATTGACAACGGTGAAACCCTACATACAGCTTGCCATGGAAGGAGACTTGCGTGTTTGAAGAAGAAGACAGTAGGAAAGCAAAGATTCAGAAGATGGAGCATCTCCAAACCTCAACCTATTCTCCATTACTGCAAAACAAGTAATCATTTCATGTTCTTTAGCTTTTCACAATCAATCCTGATAGTTTCTGATATCCTGACTAAGATTTACAAGATAACCATAGCTTGCTCCAAGCCGACAATCTCCGTGGGATCGACCCTTGCTCACGCAAGGTATTACTTGGATGACCCAGTGCACTTGCTGGTTAGTTGTGCGGGGTTGCAAAAGTGTGATTGCAATTTCGTGCACTGGTGGACGAAATTGTGATCATATTCATTGTAATTGGATTTTAGAAATTGGCACGAGTGGACACAACTCCGTTCAACTAACCAGCAAGTGTACTGGGTCGTCCAAGTAATAAACCTTACGTGAGTAAGGGTCGATCCCACAGAGATTGTTGGTATGAAGCAAGCTATGGTCACCTTGCAAATCTCAGTTAGGCAGAAAAAAGGGTAATTGTGATTATTGGAATAAATAATAAAAAGGAATAATAAAAGGGATAGAACACTTATGCAGATTCATTGGTGGAAATTTCAGATAAGCGGATGGAGATGCTGTAGAGCCCAAGGACGCCTGCTCTCCTACTGCTTCTACTCAATCCTTCTTACTCCTTTCCATGGCAAGCTTTGTATAGGGGTTCACCATCAACTGTGGCTACTTTCATCCTCTCGGGAAAATGATCCTATGCGGTTGTCAGTCGCACGGCTAATCGTCTGGAGGCATCACCCATGGCTGATGGCTACATCCCATCCTCGCAGTGAAAACTAATGCTCACGCACTCTGTCACAGTACAGCTAATCACTGGTTGGTTCCCGCTCCTACTGGAATAGAATCCATTGATTCTTTTGCGTCTGTCACTAACGCCCAGCAGGTTGCAAGTTTGAAGCACGTCACAGTCATTCATTACCGGAATCCTACTCGGAATACCACAGACAAGGTTAGACTTTCCGGATTCCCAGGATCCTACTCGGAATACCACAGACAAGGTGAGACTTTCCGGATCCTCATAAATGCCGCCATCTATCTAGCTTATACCACGAAGATTCTGTTGGGGAATCTAAGAAATACGCATTCAAGCTCTGTTGCATGTAGAACGGAAGTGGTTGTCAATCACGCGCGTTCATAAGTGAGAATGATAATGAGGGTAATCTGACTCATAGCATTCATCATGTTCTTGGGTACGAATGAATATCTTGGAATAAGAATAAGAGAGATTTGAATAAAGATAATAGAATTTCATTAATACTTGAGGTACAGCAGAGCTCCACACCCTTAATCTATGGTGTGCAGAAACTCCACTGTTGAAAATACATAAGTGAAAGAGGTTCTGGCATGGCCGAATGGCCAGCCCCCTGAAACGTGATCAATGATCTCCTAGGATGAAGAATAAAACAAAACTGAGACCAAAGATGTCTAATACAATAGATAAATGTCCTATATATACTAGACTAGCTACTAGGGTTTACATGAGTAAGTATTTGATGCATAAATCCACTTCCGGGGCCCACTTGGTGTATGCTTGGGCTGAGCTTGATTAATTCACGAGCTGAGGCATCTCTTGGAGTTGAATTCTGAGTTATGACGTGTTTTGGGCGTTCAACTCCGGATAATGACGTTTTTCTGGCGTTTAACTCCAGACAGCAGCGTGTACTTGGCGTTCAACGCCAAGTTACGTCGTCATTCTTCGAATAAAGGATGTCTACTTTCCAACGCCGTTAAGAGCGCGCCAATTGGAGTTCTGTAGCTCCAGAAAATCCATTTCGAGTGCAGGGAGGTCAGATTCCAACAGCATCAGCAGTCCTTTTGTCAGCCTTCTTCAGAGTTTTGCTCAAGTCCCTCAATTTCAGCCAGAATTTACCTGAAATCACAGAAAAACACACAAACTCATAGTAAAGTCCAGAAATGTGAATTTATCATAAAAACTAGTGAAAACATCCCTAAAAGTAGCTTAAACTTACTAAAAACTATATAAAAACAATGCCAAAAAGCGTATAAATTATCCGCTCATCACAACACCAAACTTAAATTGTTGCTTGTCCCCAAGCAACTGAAAATCAAATAGGATAAAAAGAAGAGAATATACTATAAAGTCCAAAATATCAATGAATATTAATTTAATTACATGAGCGGGACTTGTAGCTTTTTGCTTCTGAACAGTTTTGGCATCTCACTTTCTCCTTTGTAGTTTAGAGTGATTGGCATCTCTAGGAACTTAGAATTTTGGATAGTGTTATTGACTTTCCTAGTTAAGCATGTTGATTCTTGAACACAGCTACTTATGAGTCTTGGCTGTGGCCCTAAGCACTTTGTCTTCCAGTATTACCACCGGATACACAAATGCCACAGACACATAACTGGGTGAACCTTTTCAGATTGTGACTCAGCTTTGCTAAAGTCCCCAGTTAGTGGTGTCCAGAGCTCTTAAGCACACTCTTTTGCTTTGGATCACGACTTTAACCATTCAGTCTCAAGCTTTTCACTTGGACCTTCATGACACAAGCACATGGTTAGGGACAGCTTGATTCAGCCGCTTAGGCCTGGATTTAATTTCCTTGGGCCCTCCTATCCATTGATGCTCAAAGCCTTGGATCCTTTGCTTTTTCTTTCTAAAATTTTCGCTATTTTTTTTTTCACTGCTTTTTCTTGCTTCAAGAATCAATTTCATGATGTTTTCAGATCATCAATAACATTTCTCTTTGTTCATCATTCTTTCAAGAACCAACAATTTTAACACTCATAAACAACAAGATCAAAAATATGCACTGTTCAAGCATTCATTCAGAAAACAAAAAGTATTGTCACCACATCAATATAATTAAATTAAATTCAATAATAATTTCGAAAATTATGTACTTCTTGTTCTTTTGAATTAAAACATTTTTCATTTAAGAGAGGTGAAAGACTAATGGATTTTATTCATAGTTTTAAGGCATGGTTACACACTAATGATCATGAAGTAGAGACACAAAACATAGATAAACATAATAATTAAAAAAAACGAAAACAGAAAGAAATAAAGAACAAGGAATGAATCCACCTCTAGTGGCGTCTTCTTCTTGAAGGACCAATGATGTTCTTCAACTCTTCTATGTCCCTTCATTGCCTTTGTTTCTCCTCCCTCATTGCTCTTTGATCTTCTCTTATTTCTTGGAGAGTGAGGGCGTGTTCATGGTGTTCCACCCTTAATTGTTCCACATTATGGCTCAAATCTTCTAAGGAGGTGCTGAGTTGCTCCCAATAGGTGTTGGGAGGAAAGTGCATTCCTTGAGGCATTTGTTGATGATGAACTTCCTCATGTTCTTCTTGAGGGCCGTGAGGAACTTCTCTTGTTTGCTCCATCCTTTTCTTGGTGATGGGCTTGTTTTCTTCAATGGAGACATCTCCATCTATGATAACTCCAGCTGAGTAACAAAGATGACATATAAGGTGGGGGAAAGCTAGCCGTGCCATGTATGAAGGCTTGTCAGCTATTTTGTAGAGTTCATTGGAGATGACTTCATGAACTTCCACTTCCTCTCCAATCATGATGCTATGAATCATGATGGCCCGATCCACAGTAATTTCAGATCGGTTGCTTGTAAGGATGATGGATCTTTGGATGAACTCCAACCATCCTCTAGCTACAGGCTTGAGGTCCAGTCTTCTTAGTTGGACCGGTTTGCCTTTGGAGTCTATTCTCCAATGGGCGCCTTCCACACATATATCCCTTAGGACTTGGTCCAACCTTTGATTAAAGTTGACCCTTCTTGTGTAGGGGCGTTCATCACCTTGCATCATGGGTAGATGGAATGCCAACCTCACATTTTCCGGACTGAAATCTAAGTATTTCCCCCGAACCATTGTGATATAGTTCTTTGGATTCGGGTTCATACTTTGATCATGGTTCCTAGTGATCCATGCATTGGCATAGAACTCTTGAACCATCAATATTCCGACTTGTTGCATGGGGTTGGTTATGACTTCCCAACCTCTTCTTTGGATTTCATGTCGGATTTCCGGATACTCATTCTTTTTGAGCTTGAAAGGGACCTCGGGGATCACCTTCTTCTTTGCCACAACATCATAGAAGTGGTCTTGATGGCTTTTGGAAATGAATCTTTCCTTCTCCCATGACTCGGAGGTGGAAGCTTTTGCCTTCCCTTTTCCTTTTCTTGAGGAAATTCCGGTCTTAGGTGCCATTGATGGTGATGAAAAACAAAAAGCTTAGGCTTTTTTTACCACACCAAACTTAAAATTTGCTCGTCCTCGAGCAAGAAAGAAAAGAAGAGTAGAAGAAGAAGAAGAGAATTGGGTGGAGAGGGAGAGAATTGGTTTCGGCTATATGGGAGAAGAAGGGGTTTGTGTTGTGTGAAAATGAAGAAGAAAGGAAAGGTATTTATAGGGAGAGGGGGGTGGGAGTTCGGCCATTTTGGGTGGGAAAGGGTGGGAAATTGAATTTGAATTTGATGAGGGTAGGTGGGATTTATGGGGAAGAGGAGGTTGATGTGAATGGTGCATGGGGTAATTGGGAAGAGGAATTGAGGTGATTGGTGAAGGTTTTTGGGAAGTGTGACATGGAAAATGAGATTTGGATTAGGAGAGTGTGATTAGGATTAAAAGAAAAGGTAGGTGGGGATCCTGTGGGGTCCACAGATCCTGAGGTGGGGATCCTGTGGGGTCCATGACGAATTGATTTTTGATGGTATAGAATTTCACAAATGAAATCTCGTCGAAGTATAATCTCTAAACCAACAATAATCCTCTCATACAAAAATTTGTTTGTCACAAGTACAAACCCCTAAAATTTATAAACCGAAGTATTCAAACCTCAGGTCGTTCTCCCTAGGAATTGTAATGAAGTGTTTTGTTATTGGTTGTGAGTTATTTTTGGGGTTTTGATAAGAAGCATGAAAGATAAATGGCAAGAAAGTAAACTAAGGCCTAAAAAGGTCTTGGCAAGGGTTGGTGGTCAAGGATCTCTATCCTAATCACTAACCACAATATGAGAATTGGCAAGGATTAATCTCATTAAATCATCCTCTAACTAGTTAGTAAAGGAAAGTCAAATGAGCTATATCAATCCTAGTCCATAAGTCCTAACTCTCCACTAATTCAATTAGTGAGAACTAGAGTCAATGGCTCCCAATCATCAATCACTTGGACATTAGTAACTCAAGAGGTCCTAAGTTACCTTTCCAAGCCAAGAGTATAAAATCCTATTCTAAAATCCAACCAAGCATTTCATCAAACACTTGGAAGGCATAAAAGGAAAACATAGTAAATCAACATCAAGAAAAGTAAATCTACACTACTCAATTGCAAGGAATTAAACAACAACTAATCAAATGAACACATTTATTAGGAATTACCTTTTATTGAATTGGAAGAAAGTAGAAGGAACAATACTAGATCTACAACAAAGCATAAGAACAACATAAAAGAGATTACAACAAAAGAATAGAAGAAGAATGAATCTAACAACAATGAATTGAGATGTAGAGGTAGAAGAAAGCAAAGAGTAAAACCTAAGAACTAATCCTAATCCTAATCCTAATTCTAGAGAGAAGAGAGAGCTTCTCTCTCTAGAAACTACTTCTAACTAATCCTAATGAGTGTGTAATGATTCAATGAGTTGGAATCCCCCTTTGCTCTTCAATCCTTGGCTTTAAATAGCATTTTTGGCGCCAAAGTTGGTTGCAATTGGGCCCCACAACCCTTCAGAATTCGTTGGTTGCGAATTCATTAAAAAAATCATAAACCAGTATCGACGCGTACGCGCACAGCACGCGTACGCGTCCATGGGGTAATTCGCAGGTGCGCGCAAGCGCCAGGTACGCGCGCGCGTCCATGGGCGAGTTCAACTCCTTTGACTTTTCATGATTTCTCCACTTTGCATGCTTTCCCTCTTCACTCCTTTGATCCATTCCTAGCCTTTTCAATCTGAAATCACTAACAAACATATCAAGGCATCTAGTGGAATCAAAGGTGGATTGAATTTAGCTAATTTAAGGTCTAGAAAGCATGTTTTCACATCTAAACACAAATTAGGAGACAATCACAAAACTATGCTATTTCATTAAATAAATGTGGGTAAAGGTCATAAAATCCCCTAAAATCAATACAAGATAAACCGTCAAATTGGGGTTTGTCAACCTCCCCACACTTAAACCTTAGCATGTCCTCATGCTAAACCAAAAATGAGATAAGGGATCAACATTTATTCAATGAAAACTAACTAAATGCAATCTACCTATATGCAACTATCTACATGAATGCAATTGCTTGGTCAAAATAAATTAATTCCCAAGAAGCATATATAAGCACAAGGGCAAAAGGTATTAACAACCATGCCAAACCACAATTGAATTGAGCTATTAGATATTTTTACAAACTTGCATGAAAGGAGATGATCATTGGTGGAAACATGTAATTGAGCATCAAACCCTCACCGGTAGTGTTTGCACTCTATTCGCTCAAGTGTTTAGGGTCGATTCTCTCAATTCTCTCCTAATCATGCTTTCTAAGATTTGTTTTTCTTCTAACAATCAACAAATATTTCATGCATGCATACAAGTATCATGAGGTCTTTTCTTTAGGTTGTAATGGGGCTAGGGTCAAGGTAGGATGCATATTTGGTTAAGTGAGTTTGAAATTTGAATCTTTGATAAGCTTAAACTTCCCACCTAACCTATGACATCCTATACAATTAAGTTCTAATCTAACTACCCATTCCTCACTTTTTCACATACTCATGTATCCCTTTTTAATTTCACAACACCTATGCATTGATTTTATTGGACTATACTTTGATTTGGGGCATTTTGTCCCCTTTTTATTTCTTTCTTTTTCTTCTTTTTCTTTCTTTTTCTATTTTTTTTCTTTTTTTTCTTTTCCATATTATTTTTCTTTTCTTTTTCTTTTGTTTTTCTCATTTTTTTTTCTTTCTATATGCAAGAGCATCAATGCATAAGGTTTTACATTTGATCAATACATGAGTATATACCCAATTCCCAATATTTCCAATAATAATACAAAATTACCATTTTATTCACCCAATGTCCCAAGATTCCCACACTTGAATGGTACTCACACACACTAGTCTAAGCCAATCAAAGATCCAAATTAAGGACATTTATTGTTTTCCGCTTTAGGCTTGTAATGTGCTAAAATAAGAACAAGTGGGTTAAGTGTAAGCTCAAATTTGGCTAACAAAGGAAGATAAAAGGTAAGGACATTTGGGTAAGTGAGCTAATGAAATGATGGCCTCAATCATATAAATGCATGAATACTCAAAATAATGGACATAAAGAATCAAACAAATCAAAGATTACAATCATAGAAAGAGAATAATACACACAAGAAGGAAAAATAAGTGGTTATAAGATGTAACCACACCATTAGGCTCAAAACTCACAAGCTTGTGTTCTTAGCTCAAAAATATGATCCACAATATATATATTTCAAGCAAGTTCTATGAAAAGTTTTCACTCAAATCAATTGGTGTGCCCTATAGATAGAAATCTTGAAAATTTTCATTATTTTGACTAAGCTTATTGTGTATATATATGCAAAAAAATAAGAAAATGCAACAAAAATCCTAAATACCTAGAATGAAATGCAAAAGTGTTGAGATTAGAAACTTGTCACCTAAAATCGCCGACCGGTCGGACGACCTCCCCACACTTAAAAGTTTGCACCGTCCTCGGTGCACTCAAAGATGAGCAAGGGGGTACGGCGACTCTCCGGATTGCTACGTGTTCTTAGTCTTGCTTCCATGTTTGCTTGTGGTGCATTCATCATAAAAAAAACAAAAATATAACACCATAAGATGAGAAGATATAAAAGCAAGGAAGCATACTTTGTTGGAATGAGGTAAATCACTAGAATTGAGTGAGTGAATTAGTGTGACATTAATGACAAATATGTGTGTGAATTCTAAATTGCGCGGTTTAGAACACACATTAGCATAAAAGTTATGTCACAAAAGAAGCATGCACTTTACTCATTCTAGTATGCTTGAGATGCTTTAAGTAAACTTGTAGGGTAAAACAAGCATTAAAGAAGCATGAAAGCATTCAAGTCAAACATATGGATGGATATAATCATGAAATACAATGCATTAAGGTAAATGCTCAACATCATCCATCAAGAAGTTGCCTAATCACAAAATAAGGCTCAAATCACATGGTGGCCAAATCATGTAATTCAAGAAGAGTTACAAGCTCAAAGGCAATTCTCATCACTTGGTATTTTTCAAAAGATAAGCATGAAGAACTCAAGACCAAGTAGCAAAATATAACCTCAATCATAGGATCCAACAAAGGTTATCTAAAAACATTCATGCTAAAATAGCATTTAGGCAATAAGGAGGCAACAATATATGGTAAACAAAGTCAATAATCCAACACTTATGACGAAAAGAGAGAAAATAAAATGAAAACTAAGCTAAAGCTATCTAACAAACTAACTAACTAACTAACTAATCAACTAACTAAAATAAATGGTTATCATGGTGTTAGGAAGTGTTGGATGAGGGATTGGAGGAGGAAAGAAGAAAGGAGAAGGAAAGAATTAGAAAGAGGAGAAGAAAGGAAATGTGGTGTAGGAAGGGCATCCGCGCGTACGCACGCATGGCGCGCGCGCGGATGGTTTATTTCGAGAGTGGCGCGTACGCGTCATGTGCGCGTATGCGCAAGTGGGGTTGTGCCAAAGGCACAACGCGCGCACAGTGCGGGCCTAACTCTCGGGTTAATGCATGGAAGGTGGAACTTCTCAATCCACGCGTACGCGTGCATGGCGCGCTCGCGTGGATGGTCGAAAATGCTCAATGTACGCGTACGCGTGCAGTGCGCGTACGCGTGGATGGTGCTCTGTTTTCCAAAATTTTTCTATGTTTTTGCACCAACCTAAGCATTCCAAACCTCCAAACAGTTACCAAAACACCATAAAACCTTATTTGACATATTAAACTACCAAATATATTCAACTAACTAAACAAATCATGAAATTAGACTAATTCTACCAAATATTTACAAAAGAGAAAATGAAAAGAAGTTACCATGGTGGGTTGTCTCCCACCTAGCACTTTTATTTATTGTCCTTAAGTTGGACTTATGGGGAGCTCCTCTCAAGGTGGCTTGTGCTTGTACTCATCTTGGAACTTCCACCAATGCTTGGACTTCCAATAAGCTTCATCATTCAAGATTAATATCTCCAAGCTTTGATGGAGTTCTTCACAAACCATGGGCTCCCAATGTTGATCCTTATGTGTTCCCGGATCCCATATTTTGTCTTCACACCCATCTCCAAGTTGATTATCATTAATCCATGTGGGTGGTGAGTGAGGTGAATTCTCAACAAAGTGACCAAACATCCTTCTAGACCCATGTACTTTAGTTATACACCAACCTTTGCTATCAAGCTTTGGACATGTGACTATAATGAACCTAGGATGATGCTTCCAACCACTAACCATCTCCTTTTTACTCTTAAAGCCACAAATATGTCTAAGTTGACCATCCGTTTCAAGCAAACCATATTCAAGGGGAATAATAAAGCTTGAGTATAAGGAATTTACCCACTTGAATGAGAGAATGGATGGTGGTGGCTTGGGGAGAGGTATCTCCAATGTGATAGTAAGCTCCACTCCCTTGTTTTTGTCCTTGATTGCCTCCACCTTTTCATAAACTTCTTCATTCTCAATCCTTTATTCATCAACTTCATCTAACTCTTCTCCATCACTCAAGTCATAAATGGGAGGTTGAGAGAAATCTACCTCCACATCACTTTCAAATTCATTGGGAGAAGGTTCTTCAAACTCAAAGGATTCTTCACCAAGAAGATTGGATGCATGATCTTCATCACCAAGGGAACTCAATTCTTGCTTCATTCTCTCCAAGTCTTCATATAGAATATGCCTTGGAGGTTGTGCACATTCCTCCTCAACATCAAATTTACTCTTCTTGGAGGGATTTTCTTTGATTTTAGCTTCCCATGGAGGTTCCGCATCTCCTAAGTCTTCAACCACTTCTTCCTTTTCTTCAATAATCATAGGCTTCTCCAATTGTTCTAACACAAAGTAGCCTTCCTCCTTCTCCACCGGAGTCTCCAATCTCTCCTTCATGCTATGCTCTTCCTTGGATCCTTCACATGTAGCTATAGGAGTTCCTTGAATATTCAAGCATTGGGAGGCTAAATGATTTACTACCTTGGTCATGGTAGCTACAAATTGTTGCACATCCCTTTTCATTTCATCTTGCCCTTGAAGAAGAACATCAAGGGTTTCATCTATTAGAGATTGGGGTGGATAAGAGGGTTCATTGTCTTGGAGAAAGGGTTCATTATAGGAAGGTGGTTCTTCTTGGTAAGGTGGTGGTGTGTATTGAGGTGGTTCTTGGGAGTAATCTTGGAATTGTGGTTCCATGTATGGCTCATATGGTTCAAAAGTTGGTTGGTATGGTGGGTAAGAATCATGGTCATATGGAGGTGTTTGTTGAAAATAGGCTTGTGAGTGTGGTTGAGGGTCATGTTGAGGATATGGATCATAGGCATATGGTGGTGGTTCTTGAAAATCACAAGGAGATTCACCATAGCCATTTGATTGGTATGCATCATAGAATGGCTCTTCTTCATAGTGCATTGGTGGGGGTTGTTGCCATGAGGATTGATCATATGCATATGGCTCCTCCCACCTTTGATTATCCCATTCTTGACACACAACTTCATTATAGTTCTCATCACCTACAACATAATTGTAACTACACTCATAGCCAAAGTGAGAATTCATGATAGCAAGAGAGGGCAAAAACAAAAATAGTAACAAATAAAGAGAACAAACTAAAAACTAACAAAGAAGCAAAAAGCAAACATATTCACAATATTCACATATATACAATAACCAATAACATAACACCATTGCAACTCCCCGGCAACGGCGCCATTTTTGACGAATTGATTTTTGATGGTATAGAATTTCACAAATGAAATCTCGTCGAAGTATAATCTCTAAACCAACAATAATCCTCTCATACAAAAATTTGTTTGTCACAAGTACAAACCCCTAAAATTTATAAACCGAAGTATTCAAACCTCGGGTCGTTCTCCCTAGGAATTGTAATGAAGTGTTTTGTTATTGGTTGTGAGTTATTTTTGGGGTTTTGATAAGAAGCATGAAAGATAAATGGCAAGAAAGTAAACTAAGGCCTAAAAAGGTCTTGGCAAGGGTTGGTGGTCAAGGATCTCTATCCTAATCACTAACCACAATATGAGAATTGGCAAGGATTAATCTCATTAAATCATCCTCTAACTAGTTAGTAAAGGAAAGTCAAATGAGCTATATCAATCCTAGTCCATAAGTCCTAACTCTCCACTAATTCAATTAGTGAGAACTAGAGTCAATGGCTCCCAATCATCAATCACTTGGACATTAGTAACTCAAGAGGTCCTAAGTTACCTTTCCAAGCCAAGAGTATAAAATCCTATTCTAAAATCCAACCAAGCATTTCATTAAACACTTGGAAGGCATAAAAGGAAAACATAGTAAATCAACATCAAGAAAAGTAAATCTACACTACTCAATTGCAAGGAATTAAACAACAACTAATCAAATGAACACATTTATTAGGAATTACCTTTTATTGAATTGGAAGAAAGTAGAAGGAACAATACTAGATCTACAACAAAGCATAAGAACAACATAAAAGAGATTACAACAAAAGAATAGAAGAAGAATGAATCTAACAACAATGAATTGAGATGTAGAGGTAGAAGAAAGCAAAGAGTAAAACCTAAGAACTAATCCTAATCCTAATCCTAATTCTAGAGAGAAGAGAGAGCTTCTCTCTCTAGAAACTACTTCTAACTAATCCTAATGAGTGTGTAATGATTCAATGAGTTGGAATCCCCCTTTGCTCTTCAATCCTTGGCTTTAAATAGCATTTTTGGCGCCAAAGTTGGTTGCAATTGGGCCCCACAACCCTTCAGAATTCGTTGGTTGCGAATTCATTAAAAAAAATCATAAACCAGTATCGACGCGTACGCGCACAGCACGCGTACGCGTCCATGGGGTAATTCGCAGGTGCGCGCAAGCGCCAGGTACGCGCGCGCGTCCATGGGCGAGTTCAACTCCTTTGACTTTTCATGATTTCTCCACTTTGCATGCTTTCCCTCTTCACTCCTTTGATCCATTCCTAGCCTTTTCAATCTGAAATCACTAACAAACATATCAAGGCATCTAGTGGAATCAAAGGTGGATTGAATTTAGCTAATTTAAGGTCTAGAAAGCATGTTTTCACATCTAAACACAAATTAGGAGACAATCACAAAACTATGCTATTTCATTAAATAAATGTGGGTAAAGGTCATAAAATCCCCTAAAATCAATACAAGATAAACCGTCAAATTGGGGTTTGTCAGTCCACAGATCCTGAGGTGAAAAGAAATACCATTCCTTCACCATATAGGCATGTAAATTGCCTCCATGCATCATTCTGGCGTTCAAATGCCCATTGGTGCATGTTCTGGGCGTTAAACGCCCATGTAATGCATGTTTCTAGCGTTGAACGCCAGTTTCATGCTTGTTTCTGGCGTTCAGCGCCAGATTGTCCTCTGTGTGCACATCCTGGCGTTAAACGCCAGGTTGTTGCTTGTTTTGGGCGTTCAGCGCCAGAAAGATGCTCTGTTCTGGCGTTGAACGCCAGCCAGATGCATCTTACTGGCGTTGAACGCCAGTCTGCGCTACCTCCAGGGTGAAAAATTTTTTTCTTCTGTTTTTGACTCTGTTTTTTAATTTTTTTGATTTTTTCGTGACTCCTCATGATCATGTACCTAATTCAACACAAAAATAACACTAAAACAAAATAAAATAAAATTAGATAAATAAAATTGGGTTGCCTCCCAACAAGCGCTTCTTTAATGTCAATAGCTTGACAGTGGCTCTCATGGAGCCACAAGGTGATCAGGTCAATGTTGTATAGTTGTCCACACCAAACTTAGAGTTTGGATATGGGATCTTAACACCAAACTTAGAGTTTGGTTGTGGCCTCACAACACCAAACTTAGAGTTTGACTGTGTGGGCTCTTCTTGACCTTGAACTGAGAGAAGCTCTTCATGCTTACTCTCTTCTGTCACAGAGGGATGGCCATGTGCATTAAACACAAGGTAGTCCCCATTCAATTGAAGGACTAACTCTCCTCTGTTGACATCTATCACAGCTTCTGCTGTGGCTAGGAAAGGTCTTCCTAGGATGATGGATTCATCATCTTCCTTCCTAGTGTCTAGGATTATGAAATCAGCAGGGATGTAAAGGCCTTCAACCTTTACTAGCACGTCCTCTACTATTCCATAAGCTTGTCTCATTGACTTATCTGCCAATTGTAATGAGAACAAGGCAGGTTGTACCTCAATGATTCCCAGCTTCTCCATTACAGAGAGTGGCATCAGATTTATCCCTGACCCAAGATCACATAGAGCTTTTTCAAAGCTCATGGTGCCAATGGTACAAGGTATTAAGAACTTGCCAGGATCTTGTCTCTTTTGAGGTAGAGTTCTCTGAATCCAAGTATCTAGTTCACTAATGAGCAAGGGAGGTTCACTTTCCCAAGTCTCATTACCAAACAGCTTGGCATTCAGCTTCATGATAGTTCCTAAGTATTGAGCAACTTGCTCTCCATTCACATCTTCATTCTCTTCAGAGGATGAATATTCTTCAGAGCTCATGAATGGGAGAAGGAGATTTAGTGGGATCTCTATGGTCTCTAGATGAGCCTCAGATTCCTCTGGATCCTTAATAGGAAACTCCTTCTTGCTTGAAGGACGTCCCAGGAGGTCTTCCTCACTGGGATTTTCGTCCTCCTCCTCCCTAGTGCATTCGGCCACTTTGATCAAATCAATGGCCTTGCACTCTCCTTTTGGATTCTCTTCTGTATTGCTTGGGAGAATACTGGGAGGCGTTTCAATGACTTTCTTACTCAGCTGGCCCACTTGTGCCTCCAAATTTCTAATGGAGGATCTTGTTTCATTCATGAAACTGAAAGTGGCCTTTGACAGATCAGAGACTATATTGGCTAAATTAGAAGTGTTTTGTTCAGAGTTCTCTGTCTGTTGCTGAGAAGATGATGGATATGGCTTACTGTTACTCAGCCTATTGCGTCCACCATTGTTAAAGCCTTGTTGAGGCTTTTGTTGATCCTTCCAGGAGAAATTTGGATGATTTCTCCATGATGGGTTATAGGTGTTTCCATAAGGTTCACCCATATAATTAACCTCTGCCATGGCAGGGTTCTCAGGATCATAAGCTTCTTCAGAAGCTGCCTCTCTAGTACTGTTGGATGCATGTTGCAATCCATTCAGATTTTGAGAGATCATGTTGACCTGTTGAGTCAACACTTTGTTCTGAGCCAATATGGCATTCAAAGCATCAATTTCAAGAACTCCTTTCTTCTGAGGTATCCCATTATTCACAGAATTCCTCTCAGAGGTATACATGAACTGGTTGTTTGCAACCATGTCAATGAGTTCTTGAGCCTCTTCAGGCGTTTTCTTCAGGTGAATAGATCCACCTGCAGAATGGTCCAATGACATTTTCAAAAATTCAAAGAGACCATAATAGAATATCTCTAACATGGTCCATTCTGAAAACATGTCAGATGGACATCTTTTGGTCAACTGCTTGTATCTTTCCCAAGCTTCATAGAGGGATTCACCATCTTTTTGTTTGAAGGTTTGAACATCCACTCTCAGCTTTCTCGGCTTTTGAGGAGGAAAGAATTTATCCAAGAAGGCAGTGACCAGCTTATCCCAGGAGTCCAGGCTATCCTTAGGTTGTGAATCCAACCATATTCTAGCTCTGTCTCTTACTGCAAAAGGCAAAAGCATGAGTCTGTAGACTTCAGGATCAACTCCATTCGTCTTTATAGTCTCACAGATCTGCAAGAACTCAGTTAAAAACTGATAGGGATCTTCAGATGGAAGTCCATAAAACTTGCAGTTTTGTTGCATTAATGCAACTAGTTGAGGCTTAAGCTCAAAGTTATTGGCTCCAATGGCAGGAATGGAGATGCTTCTTCCATCAAACTTGGATGTTGGTTTTGTGAAGTCACCAAGCATTCTCCTTGCATTATTATTATTATTATTTTCGGCTGCCATGTCCTTCTCTTGTTCGAAAATTTCTGAAAGGTTGTTTCTGGATTGTTGTAATTTAGCTTCTCTTAATTTTCTCTTCAGAGTCCTTTCAGGTTCTGGATCAACTTCAACAAGAGTGCCCTTTTCCCTGTTCCTGCTCATATGAAAGAGAAGAAAACAAGAAAAGAAAGAGGAATCCTCTATGTCACAGTATAGAGATTCCTTTATGTTAGTAGAAGAAGAAGGGGGTAGAAGAATGAAGAAAAGTTCGGATTTTTAGATGAAGAGAGGTGAAGAGAAGTGTTAGTAATTAAATAATTAAATAGAAGAAGAAAAGAGAAAGAAGATTTCGAAAATAATTTTTGAAAAAGAAGTTAGTAATTTTCGAAAATTAGAGAGGGAAAAGTAGTTAGGTGGTTTTGAAAAAGATAAGAAACAAACAAAAAGTTAGTTAGTTGATTGAAAAAGATTTGAAATCAAATTTGAAAAAGGATAAGAAGATAAGAAGTTAGATAAGATATTTTGAAATCAAATTTTGAAAAAGATAAAATTTTGAAAAAGATAAGATAAAAGATAAAAAAGATATATTTAAGAAAAAGATATTTTGAAAAAGATTTAATTTTTAAAAATTTCTTAACTAACAAGAAACTACAAGATAAGATTCTAGAATTTAAAGATTGAACCTTTCTTAACAAGAAAGTAACAAACTTCAAATTTTTGAACCAATCACATTAATTGTTAGCTTAATTTTCAAAAATTTGATAAAGAGATAAGAAAAAGATTTTGAAAATATTTTGAAAAATAATTTTTGAAATTTTCGAAAATTATATAAAAAAATGAAAAAGATATGATTTTTGAAAAAGATTTTGAAAAGATAAGATTTTTAAAATTGAAATTTTGACTTGACTTGTAAGAAACAACTAATTTTAAAAATTTTTGACCAAGTCAACCCAAAATTTCGAAAATTTGGAGAAAAATAAGGAAAAGATATATATTTTTTTTTTGATTTTTGAATTTTTAATTATGAAAGAGAAAAACAACAAAAATACTCAATGCATGAAATTTTTAGATCAAAACAATGAATGCATGCAAGAATGCTATGAATGTCAAGATGAACACCAAGAACACTTTGAAGATCATGATGAACATCAAGAACATAATTTTGAAAAATATTTGATGCAAAGAAAACATGCAAGACACCAAACTTAGAAATTTTTAATGCTTGGAAAATATGAATGCAAAGATGCACATGAAAAACAAGAAAAGACACAAAAACAAGAAATCATCAAGATCAAACAAGAAGACTTATCAAGAACAACTTGAAGATCATGAAGAACACTATGAATGCATGGGATTTTCGAAAAAAATGCAAGAAAAATTTTAAAAGCATGCAATTGACACCAAACTTAAAAATTAACACAAGACTCAAACAAGAAACACAAAATATTTTTGATTTTTATGATTTTCTAATTTTTTTTTAGTATTTTTATTTAATTTTTTCGAAAAAAACATTTTTGGAAAAAAGAAAAGAAAAATTTTTGAAAAAGATTTTTGAAAAGAAAATTACCTAATCTGAGCAACAAGATGAACCGTCAGTTGTCCATACTCGAACAATCCCCGGCAACGGCGCCAAAAACTTGGTGGACGAAATTGTGATCATATTCATTGTAATTGGATTTTAGAAATTGGCACGAGTGGACACAACTCCGTTCAACTAACCAGCAAGTGTACTGGGTCGTCCAAGTAATAAACCTTACGTGAGTAAGGGTCGATCCCACAGAGATTGTTGGTATAAAGCAAGCTATGGTCACCTTGCAAATCTCAGTTAGGCAGAAAAAAGGGTAATTGTGATTATTGGAATAAATAATAAAAAGGAATAATAAAAGGGATAGAATACTTATGCAGATTCATTGGTGGGAATTTCAGATAAGCGGATGGAGATGCTGTAGAGCCCAAGGACGCCTGCTCTCCTACTGCTTCTACTCAATCCTTCTTACTCCTTTCCATGGCAAGCTTTGTATAGGGGTTCACCATCAACTGTGGCTACTTTCATCCTCTCGGGAAAATGATCCTATGCGGTTGTCAGTCGCACGGCTAATCGTCTGGAGGCATCACCCATGGCTGATGGCTACATCCCATCCTCGCAGTGAAAACTAATGCTCACGCACTCTGTCACAGTACGGCTAATCACTGGTTGGTTCCCGCTCCTACTGGAATAGAATCCATTAATTCTTTTGCGTCTGTCACTAACGCCCAGCAGGTTGCAAGTTTGAAGCACGTCACAGTCATTCATTACCGGAATCCTACTCGGAATACCACAGACAAGGTTAGACTTTCCGGATTCCCAGGATCCTACTCGGAATACCACAGACAAGGTGAGACTTTTCGGATCCTCATAAATGCCGCCATCTATCTAGCTTATACCACGAAGATTCTGTTGGGGAATCTAAGAGATACGCATTCAAGCTCTGTTGTATGTAGAACGGAAGTGGTTGTCAATCACGCGCGTTCATAAGTGAGAATGATAATGAGGGTAATCTGACTCATAACATTCATCATGTTCTTGGGTACGAATGAATATCTTGGAATAAGAATAAGAGAGATTTGAATAAAAGATAATAGAATTTCATTAATACTTGAGGTACAGCAGAGCTCCACACCCTTAATCTATGGTGTGCAGAAACTCCACTGTTGAAAATACATAAGTGAAAGAGGTTCTGGCATGGCCGAATGGCCAGCCCCCTGAAACGTGATCAATGATCTCCTAGGATGAAGAATAAAACAAAACTGAGACCAAAGATGTCTAATACAATAGATAAATGTCCTATATATACTAGACTAGCTACTAGGGTTTACATGAGTAAGTATTTGATGCATAAATCCACTTCCGGGGCCCACTTGGTGTATGCTTGGGCTGAGCTTGATTAATTCACGAGCTGAGGCATCTCTTGGAGTTGAATTCTGAGTTATGACATGTTTTGGGCGTTGAACTCCGGATAATGACGTTTTTCTGGCGTTTAACTCCAGACAGCAGCGTGTACTTGGCGTTCAATGCCAAGTTACGTCGTCATTCTTCGAATAAAGTATGGCTATTATATATTGCTGGAAAGCCCTGGATGTCTACTTTCCAACGCCGTTGAGAGCGCGCCAATTGGAGTTCTGTAGCTCCAGAAAATTCATTTCGAGTGCAGGGAGGTCAGATTCCAATAGCATCAGCAGTCCTTTTGTCAGCCTTCTTCAGAGTTTTGCTCAAGTCCCTCAATTTCAGCCAGAATTTACCTGAAATCACAGAAAAACACACAAACTCATAGTAAAGTCTAGAAATGTGAATTTATCATAAAAACTAGTGAAAACATCCCTAAAAGTAGCTTAAACTTACTAAAAACTATATAAAAACAATGCCAAAAAGCGTATAAATTATCCGCTCATCATGCACCAAGTTTTTGGCGCCGTTGCCGGGGATTGTTGAGTTTGGACAACTGACGGCTTATCTTGTTGCTTAGATTAGGACTGTTTTATTTTTGTGGTTTAGAGTCTTTTAGTTGAGTCTAGTTTCATATTTTAAGTTTGGTGTCAATTGCATGCTTTTGCTTTTCTTTTAATTTTCGATTTTTTTGCATGTTCTTAGTCCCTTTTTGATTCATAAAAATTCTAAGTTTGGTGTCCTCTTTGTGTTTTTTTCTCTTAAAAATTTTTTGAAAAATTAGTGTTTGATTTTCTAAAAATTTTAAGTTTGGTGTCTTTTTGCGTTTTTCTCTTTCCTATTTTCAAAATCAAATCTTTTTCATAAAAATTTTTCAATCATATCTTTTTAATTGCTGTTTTCAAAATCTTTTTGATTAACTAATTGATTCAGTTTTCAATTTGCTTTGATCTTATTTTCTTTTTGATTTTTGAATTTTTATTTTAATTTTTTTTTTATTATTTTATTTTTTTTTCGTTTTTCGTTAATTCAAAAAAAAAACAACAAAATTTATCTCCTTGCAATCATTATCATTTCCCTTTTGTCCATTATGGACTCAAGTGGGATTAATCAGTCCAAAAGGACTCTGGGGTCATATGCTAACCCCATTACAGCTGCATATGGGAGTAGCATCTGTACACCTCCCATCAAAGCAAGCAGCTTTGAACTAAACCCTCAACTCATTATCATAGTGCAGCAAAATTGCCAGTATTCCGGTCTTCCACAGGAAGAACCTACTGAGTTTCTGGCACAGTTTTTACAAATTGCTGACACAGTACATGATAAAGAGGTAGATCTGGATGTCTACAGACTATTACTGTTTCCATTTGCTGTAAAAGATCAAGCTAAAAGGTGGTTGAATAACCAACCTACAGCAAGCATAAAGACATGGAAGCAATTGTCAGACAAATTCCTGAATCATTTTTACCCTCCAAAAAGGATGACACAGTTAAGGCTGGACATCCAAGGCTTTAAACAAGAGGATAATGAATCCCTTTATAATGCCTGGGAGAGGTATAGAGGTATGCTAAGGAAATGTCCCTCTGAAATGTTTTCAGAATGGGTACAGTTAGACATTTTCTACTATGGGCTTACAGAAAAAGCTCAGATGTCTTTAGACCACTCAGCTGGTGGATCTATACACATGAGGAAGACAATTGAAGAAGCTCAAGAGCTTATAGACACTGTTGCTAGAAACCAATATTTGTACTCTAGCAATGAGTTCTCTCCAAAAGAGGAAGCCATGGCAGTAGTCACTGACCCTAGTCCTCAAGAACAAATAATTGAGCTTAATCAACAATTGCTCCTGATGACAGAACAGTTAGCAGACTTTAAAGAGATGCTCCATGAAACTAAAGTTGCTAACAAGAGCATAGAACTGCAGTTAAATCAAGCAAAACAGCAAATATCTAAACAGATAACAGAGGAATGTCAAGCAGTTCAATTGAGGAGTGGGAAGACCCTGAATAACACTGCTCAAAAGAGTAAAAAGCCAAACAAGGAACAATTGACAGAGGACAACCAAACCACTGTTCAAAATCCCTCTGAGGACAGTAAGAGCCCAGAGAGGAATGTCATTGGCGTTCAGACGCCAGAAAGGGAAGGAAAGCTGGCGTTAAACGCCCATTCCTTGCCCAGTTCTGGCGTTCAAACGCCAGAAAAAGGGGAAAAGTTGGCGTTAAACGCCCAATTTCCACCCAATCCTGGCGTTCAGACGCCTGGGGAGAATCAGACACCTGAAAGTGCTGACAGTAATCCCTCTAACAAGGCTTCTTCAACCACTTCTGTAAGGAATAAACCTGCAGCATCTACGGTTGAAGAATATAAAGCCAAGATGCCTTATCCTCAAAAACTCCGTCAAGCGGAACAGGATAAGCAATTTGCCCGCTTTGCAGACTATCTAAGGACTCTTGAAATAAAGATTCCGTTTGCAGAGGCACTTGAGCAAATACCTTCTTATGCTAAATTCATGAAAGAAATCTTAAGTCATAAGAAGGATTGGAGAGAAACTGAAAAAATGTTTCTCACTGAAGAATGCAGTGCAGTCATATTAAAGAGCTTACCAGAAAAGCTTCAAGATCCAGGGAGCTTTATGATACCATGCACATTAGAAGGTGCTTGCACCAAGACAGCTCTATGTGATCTTGGAGCAAGCATCAATCTAATACCTGCATCCACTATCAGAAAGCTTGGGTTGACTGGAGAAGTCAAACCAACCCGGATATGCCTCCAACTTGCTGATGGCTCCATTAAATACCCATCAGGCATAATTGAGGACATGATTGTCAAGGTTGGGCCATTTGCCTTTCCAACTGACTTTGTGGTGCTGGAAATGGAGGAGCACAAGAGTGCAACTCTCATTTTAGGAAGACCCTTCCTAGCAACTGGACGAACTCTCATTGATGTACAAAAAGGGGAAGTCACCTTGAGAGTCAATGAGGATGAGTTCAAGTTGAATGCTGTAAAAGCTATGCAGCATCCAGATACACCAAATGACTGCATGGGCGCTGACATTATTGACTCCTTGGTAGAAGAGATCAATATGGCTGAAAGCCTAGAATCAGAGCTTGAGGACATCTTCAAAGATGCTCAACCTGATCAAGAAGAATTAGAGGAGGCAAAGGAATTTTCGAAAATTCCTCAGGAGGAGGATAAGCCTCCCAAGCCTGAACTCAAACCACTACCACCATCCCTGAAATATGCATTTCTGGGAAAGGGTGACACTTTTCCAGTGATTATAAGCTCTGCTTTAAATTCACAGGAAGAGGAAGCACTGATTCAAGTGCTAAGGACACACAAGACAGCTCTTGGGTGGTCCATAAGTGATCTTAAGGGCATTAGCCCAGCTAGATGCATGCACAAGATCCTATTGGAGGATAATGCCAAACCAGTGGTCCAACCACAGAGGAGGCTAAATCCTGCCATGAAGGAGGTGGTGCAGAAAGAGGTCACTAAATTACTAGAGGCTGGGATTATTTATTCTATTTCTGATAGCCCCTGGGTGAGCCTTGTCCAAGTTGTTCCCAAAAAGGGAGGCATGACAGTGGTTCATAATGAAAAAAATGAACTGGTTCCTACAAGGACAGTCACAGGATGGCGCATGTGTATTGACTACAGAAGGCTCAATACAGCCACCAGAAAGGATCATTTTCCTTTACCATTCATAGACCAAATGCTAGAAAGACTAGCTGGCCATGATTATTACTGCTTTTTGGATGGCTATTCAGGCTACAACCAAATTGCAGTAGATCCTCAGGACCAAGAGAAAACAGCATTCACTTGCCCTTCTAGCGTGTTTGCCTATAGGAGGATGCCTTTTGGTCTGTGCAATGCACCTGCAACCTTTCAGAGGTGCATGCTCTCTATCTTCTCAGATATGGTAGAGAAATTTCTGGAAGTCTTCATGGATGACTTCTCAGTATATGGAGACTCATTCAGCTCCTGTCTTAATCACCTAGCCCTTGTCCTGAAAAGGTGCCAAGAAACTAACCTGGTTTTAAACTGGGAGAAATGTCACTTTATGGTGACTGAAGGGATTGTCCTTGGGCACAAAATTTCAAGCAGGGGATAGAGGTGGATAAGGCAAAGGTAGAGGTAATTGAAAAATTACCACCACCTGCCAATGTTAAGGCAATCAGAAGTTTTCTGGGGCATGCAGGATTCTACAGAAGGTTTATAAAGGATTTTTCGAAAATTGCAAAACCTCTGAGTAACCTGTTAGCTGCAGACACACCATTTGTGTTTGACACACAGTGTCTGCAAGCATTTGAGACCCTGAAAGCTAAGCTGGTCACAGCACCAGTCATCTCTGCACCAGATTGGACATTGCCATTTGAATTAATATGTGATGCCAGTGACCATGCCATTGGTGCAGTGTTGGGACAAAGGCATAACAAGCTTCTGCACGTCATTTACTATGCCAGCCGTGTTCTAAATGACGCACAGAAGAACTACATAACCACAGAAAAAGAGTTACTTGCAGTGGTCTATGCCATTGACAAGTTTAGATCCTATCTAGTAGGATCCAAAGTGGTTGTGTACACTGACCATGCTGCTCTTAAATACTTACTCACAAAGCAGGATTCAAAACCCAGGCTTATAAGATGGGTGTTGCTTCTGCAAGAGTTTGATATAGAAATAAGAGACAGAAAAAGGACGGAGAACCAAGTAGCTGATCATCTGTCCCGAATAGAACCAGTAGCTAGGGCGTCCCTCCCTTCTACTGAGATCTCTGAGACTTTCCCAGATGAGCAACTCTTTGCCATTCAGGAAGCTCCATGGTTTGCAGATATTGCAAATTATAAAGCTGTGAGGTTCATACCCAAAGAGTACAGATACGTGCAGAGAAAGAAATTAATTTCAGATGCCAAGTACTACCTCTGGGATGAACCATATCTCTTTAAGAGATGTGCTGACGGAGTGATCCGCAGATGTGTACCCAGAGAAGAAGCACAAAGGATCCTATGGCATTGCCATGGATCACAGTATGGAGGACATTTTGGAAGTGAGCGAACAGCCACTAAAGTCCTCCAATGTGGCTTCTACTGGCCTACTCTCTATAAAGATTCCCTAGAGTTTGTGCGTAACTGTGACAGTTGCCAAAGAGCTGGCAACTTGCCTCATGGATATGCCATGCCTCAACAAGGGGTATTAGAGATAGAATTGTTTGATGTATGGGGAATTAACTTCATGGGACCATTCCCACCATCATACTCAAACACTTACATTCTGGTGGCAGTGGACTATGTATCTAAGTGGGTAGAAGCAATTGCTACACCCACTAATGATACCAAGACCGTGCTGAAATTCCTCCAGAAAAACATCTTCAGCAGATTTGGTATTCCCAGAGTATTAATCAGTGACGGAGGCACTTATTTCTGCAACAAACAGCAATACTCTGCTATGGTTAGATATGGAATTAGCCACAAAGTGGCAACTCCGTACCATCCACAGACAAATGGGCAAGCTGAAGTCTCTAACAGAGAACTAAAGAGAATCCTGGAACGGACTGTGATAGCCCGAAGAAAGGATTGGGCAAAGAGCTTGGATGATGCTCTGTGGGCATACAGAACAGCATTCAAGACTCCTATAGGAACCTCTCCATACCAACTGGTGTATGGGAAGGCCTGTCATTTGCCTGTGGAACTGGAACATAAGGCCTACTGGGCAACCAGATTCCTAAACATGGATGCACAGTTAGCTGGTGAAAAAAGATTGCTCCAGCTAAATGAGCTAGAGGAGTTCAGACTCAATGCCTTTGAAAATGCAAAAATTTATAAGGAAAAGGCAAAGAAATGGCATGACAAGAAGTTGTCAACCAGAGTCTTTGAGCCAGGACAAAAAGTTCTGCTCTTCAACTCTAGGCTCAGACTGTTTCCAGGAAAACTCAAATCCCGGTGGAGGGGTCCGTATGTGATTACAGGAGTGTCACCATACGGATATGTTGAGCTTCAGGATACTGATTCCGACAAAAGGTTCATTGTTAATGGACAGAGAATCAAGCATTATCTTGAAGGAAACTTTGAGCAGGAATGCTCAAAACTGAGACTTGAGTGATTCTCAGTGAAGGTCCAGCTAAAGACAGTAAAGAAGTGCTTGCTGGGAGGCAACCCAGTCATTAGTAGGTTGTATGATTTGTTCTTACAGAGGCAAGTATCAAAAATGAAGGAATTCACAGAGTTACAGAAGGATTCAGCTCAAAAAGCAGAAAAAAAGAGCTTACTGGCGAAAAAACACCAGTAAGGGGCATTTTGGGCGTTAAACGCCAGAATGGGTACCATTCTGGGCGTTTAACGCCAGGAATGGTGCCATTTTGGGCATTAAACGCCAGAATGGGCACCATTCTGGGCGTTTAACGCCAGGTGTGCAGCATCCTGGGCGTTCAGAAAAACGCCCAGTGCTAAAGGATTTCTGGCGTTTAACGCCAGCCAGGGCACCTGGCTGGGCGTTAAATGCCCAAAAGGGGTGCCAATTGGGCGTTAAACGCCAGAATGAGTGCCATTCTGGGCGTTTAACGCTAGAAAGGTGGGGGGACCACAATTTTGCTTTCAAATCAGATTTTTTCAAACTTTCCTTTTCTCACCCATATTTTTTCACAAAAATACATTTCAATCTCTCATCATTCACTTTCAAATTTTCAAAAATTTAAAATCATTCTTCAAATCATTCCCAAATTTTGTCCAAAAACTCACCCTTCTTTCAATTTCTTTCCATATCTTCTCAAATCTCCTTTCAAATTTTTCTTTTTTCGAAAATCTCTCCCCCCCACTCTATAAATAAACGTTTGCCACCCCTCATTCCCCACACCATTCGAATTTCCTCTTCCTTTCTCTCTCTCTTCTCTTCTTTCTTTTCTTTTTGCTTGAGGACAAGCAAACCTCTAAGTTTGGTGTGCTTTTCCGTGATCACTAAGCCAAGATTCATCAAGATCATGGCTCCTAAAGGAAAACAAACCAATTTAAGAGGAAAGAAAGAGACTAATCCAAAGAATCTTTGGAATCAAGAGAAGTTCTTAACCAAAGAACATGAAGACCATTATCACAAAATAATGGGTCTGAGGTCAGTGATCCCGGAAGTCAAATTTGATCTGAAAGAAGATGAATATCCGGGGATCCAAGAGCAAATTCGAAACAGAGGATGGGAAGTTCTGACCAATCCTGAAATAAAGGTTGGAAGGAACATGGTTCAGGAATTCTACTCTAATCTGTGGCTAACAGATAAGCAAAGAATGACTGGAACTGCTTACCATACCTACAGAACCATGGTCAGAGGGAAAGTTATGTACTTCCATCTGGACAAAATAAGAGAAATCTTCAAACTACCTCAACTGCAAGATGATCCTGATTCCTTCAATAGGAGGATGGTGAGAGTAGATAAAGGGTTGGATCAAGTTCTAGAGGACATATGCCTCCCTGGGACTAAGTGGATAACCAATTCAAAGGGTGTCCCAAACCAACTCAAAAGGGGAGACCTCAAACCAATTGCAAGAGGTTGGCTAGACTTTATTGGGCGTTCCATATTGCCCACTAGCAACCGTTCTGAGGTCACCATCAAGAGAGCAGTGATGATTCATTGCATTATGCTTGGAAAAGAAGTGGAGGTCCATCATGTGATTGCTTGTGAGATCTACACAATTACAAATAAGAATTCCACTGAAGCCAAATTGGCTTATCCAAGCCTGATCTCCTTGCTCTGTAAAGAGGCTGGGGTGAAGATGGGAGTAGATGAGTTCATACCCATTGAACACCCAATCACCAAGAAGTCAATGGAAGGACAAGTGCAAGACAACTCTATCAAGAGGAGGGCGCAGGAATTCCTCCCAGAATTCCCAAGAATTGACTACTGGACCAGCCTAGAAGCATCTATCACCAAGTTGCAAGAGACTATGGAGCAACTGAAGGAAGAATAGCAGAATCAGAACTGCATGCTCTGCAAATTGCTGAAGGAACAAGAGAAGCAGGGGCGTGAACTCCAAGAGTTGAAACGCCAAAAGCTCTCCTCTCAAGCTGAGGGAGCATCCACTTCTCAAAATCAAGGTTGTTGAGTCCTAACTCTGTGAAAATCTCTATCATTAGGAGCCTATGTTTTTGCGTTTTCTTTTTCTTTTGTTTTGTTTTCTATTTTTATTTTTTAGTCTTATATCTATTTTTGAGTCTTGTTCTTAATTCATAATTAATAAAATTGAAATTTTATGCCTTAAAGATATGAATGTCCTATGAATCCATTACTTCTCTTAAATGAAAAATGCTTTAATCACAAAAGAACAAGAAGTACAGGATTTCGAAATTTATCATTGAAACTAGTTGAATTAGTTTGATGTGGTGACAATACTTTTTGCTTTCTGAATGAATGCTTGAACAGTGCATATGTCTCTTGAATTTGTTGTTTTGAGAATGTTAAAATTGTTGGCTCTTGAAAGAATGAGGAAAAAGAGAACTGTTATTGAGGATCTAAAATCATTAGACTGATTCTTGAAGCAAGAAAAAGCAGTGGATACAAAAAAAAATTTCAAAAAAAAAAAGAGAGAAGAAGAAAAGAAAAAGAAAAAGAAAGAAATAAAGTTGTGATCCAAGGCAAAAAGAGTGTGCTTAAGAACCCTGGACACCTCTAATTGGGGACTCTAGCAAAGTTGGGTCACAATCTGAAAAGGTTCACCCAATTATGTGTCTGTGGCATGTATGTATCCGGTGGTAATACTGGAAGACAGAGTGCTTTGGGCCACAGCCAAGACTCATACACTAGCTGTGTTCAAGAATCATTATGCTCAACTAAGAGAATCAATAACACTATCTGAGTTTTGAGTTCTTATAGATGCCAATCATTCTGAACTTCAAGGGATAGAGTGAGATGCCAAAACTGTTCGGAGGCAAAAAGCTACTAGTCCCTTGATATTTTGGAGTCTATAGTATATTCTCTTCTTTTTATCCTATTTTGATTTTTAGTTGCTTGGGGACAAGCAACAATTTAAGTTTGGTGTTGTGATGAGCGGATAATTTGTATGCTTTTTGGCATTGTTTTTAGTATGTTTTTAGTATAATCTAGTTAGTTTTTAGTATATTTTTATTAGTTTTTAGCTAAAATTGACTTTTCTGGACTTTACTATGAGTTTGTGTGTTTTTCTGTGATTTCAGGTATTTTCTGGCTGAAATTGAGGGCCCTGAGCAAAAATCTGATTCCAAGACCAAAAAGGACTGCAGATGCTGTTGGATTCTGACCTCCCTGCACTTGAAGTGGATTTCTGGAGCTACAGAAGCCCAATTGGCGCGCTCTCAATGGCGTTGGAAAGTAGACATCCTGGGCTTTCCAGCAATATATGATAGTCCATACTTTGCCCAAGATTTGATGGCCCAAACCGGCGTGGCAAATCAGCCTCAGAATTTCCAGCGTTAAACGCTGGAACTGGCATAAAACTTGGAGTTAAACGCCCAAACTGGCATGAGAACTGGCGTTTAACTCCAGAAAACATCTCTACACATAAAAGCTTCAATACTCAGTCCAAGCACACACCAAGTGGACCCAAAAGTGGATTTTTACGTCATTTACTCATTTCTGTACACCCTAGGCTACTAGTTTACTATTAATAGGATCTTTTGAGATTGTATCGGTACCTCATGACACTTTACACGTTTTCTTTGTTTACTTTCCACAGCATGAGTCTCTAAACCCCATGGTTGGGGGTGAGGAGCTCTGCTGTGTCTTGATGGATTAATGCAACTACTACTGTTTCTCATTCAATCATGCTTGCTTCCATTCTAAGATAATACTTGTTCTTAACCCGGATGAATGTGATGATCCGTGACAATCATCATCATTCTCAACTATGAACGCGTGCTTGACAACCACCTCCGTTCTACCTTAGATTAAGTAGTTATCTCTTGGGTTCTTTAACCGGAATCTTCGTGGTATAAGCTAGAATTGATGGCGGCATTCAAGAGAATCTGGAAGGTCTAAACCTTGTCTGTGGTATTCTGAGTAGGATTCAATGATTGAATGACTGTGACGTGCTTCAAACTCCTAGCAGGCGGGGCGTTAGTGACAGACGCAAAAGAATCACTGGATTCTATTCCGGCCTGACCGAGAACCGATAGATGAATTCCGCGTGCTGTGACAGAGCATATGCAATCGTTTTCACTGAGAGGATGGGAGGTAGCCATTGACAACGGTGAAACCCTACATACAGCTTGCCATGGAAGGAGACTTGCGTGTTTGAAGAAGAAGACAGTAGGAAAGCAGAGATTCAGAAGATGGAGCATCTCCAAACCTCAACCTATTCTCCATTACTGCAAAACAAGTAATCATTTCATGTTCTTTAGCTTTTCACAATCAATCCTGATAGTTTCTGATATCCTGACTAAGATTTACAAGATAACCATAGCTTGCTCCAAGCCGACAATCTCCGTGGGATCGACCCTTGCTCACGCAAGGTATTACTTGGACGACCCAGTGCACTTGCTGGTTAGTTGTGCGGGGTTGCAAAAGTGTGATTGCAATTTCGTGCACCAGGCCACGTTAGAGTCCACGTTAACTTAGTTAACGTGGCCTCTAACGTTACAAGGGGGAAGGAAGCCAACGTTAGTGACACTCAACATTATCACTAACGTTGGCCTAAGGTTCAATGTACCACGTTAACTCCCACGTTAACTTGGTTAACGTGGGAGCTAACGTAAGAGGCAAGGGTGGTCGACAACGTTAGTGACACCCAACATTGTCACTAACGTTGGAAGCAACCACAAAACGTTAACTTCCATGTTAACTTAGTTAACGTGGAAAGCTAACGTTGATGAGTGAAAGATGAGCCAACGTTAGTGACACTCAACATTGTCACTAACATTGGGGATGGCTAAGAATGGCCACGTTAGAAGCCAAGTTAACCTAGTTAACGTGGACTCTAACGTGAGACATAGGGGCACATTGGAACGTTAGTGACAATGTTAAGTGTCACTAACATTCTCGAAGGTTGGCAAGGCCACGTTAGAAGCCACGTTAACCTAGTTAACGTGGACTCTAACGTGAGACATTGGGGCACATTGGAACGTTAGTGACAATGTTAAGTGTCACTAACGTTCTCGAAGGTTGGCAAGGCCACGTTAGAAGCCACGTTAACCTAGTTAACGTGGGCTCTAACGTGAGGCAAAGGGGTACATTGGAACGTTAGTGACAATGTTGAGTGTCACTAACGTTCTCGAACTCATACTTTCACTAAAATGTTAACACCCCTAACGTCCTGAACTAAAGTCTCTTCCCACTTCACACTTTCTCTCTACAAGTAAGACCAGGCCCAAATGAAGAAGAGAACGACTTCAAACTCAAGATCCAAAGGTCCAAGACTTGAAGAGCCAACTAGAAGCTGAGAAGAGTAGTATATATAGGAGTAGCTTTGAATTATTTAGGGAGTTCTAGAGGTTGGAAAATAGCACTACTCTCTGTATTTTACTCTGCTCTTCTAGTTCCATGATGTATTCTCCATCTTTGTTTTCATTTTCTAGAGCTATGAACAACTAAACCCCTTTCATTGGGTTAGGGAGCTCTGTTGTAAGTTGATGGATCAATACTAGTTTTCATTATTCTTCTTCTATCTTTTCTCTTGATTTTACTTGAAAGCTTTCGATCTTCATCCCATTGGGTAGTTATCTTGGAAAAGAAGCTATTCAAACTTGGATCTCTTCTGAGCCTTGAAAGAGGAATGAAGAGATCAAGCTAGAAATGCTTTCTCATGCTGGACCAAATTGGGTTTGGATGGATATGTGACTATAATCCTCTCAATACTTGATTTGGGAAATGCATGTGGTATAATCAGTGACCACACTTCATCTCTTCTCATGAGAAATTGACCGAGGAATTGGCTAATGATCAAGATTTGAGAGATTGAATTGCAAGAAATTGTAATTCAATCAATTAAGATTTCCAAGGAGATCAATGAGTGCATTGATTGAGGAAGAGATGAAAATGAACTCGATCTGGAGAATTGCAACATCTCCTGCGCCCAATGAATTCCCCAATTCTGATCTCACCCATTCTCTTTAATTTCTGCGTTTACTTTCATGAGCAAACACCCCATTCCCATTTACAATTCTACAATTTACTTTCAGTCATTTACTTTCAGCCCTTTAATTCTAGCATTTACTTTTTCTGTTATTTATATTCTCGCCATTTTATTTTCTGCAAATCTCAACCCAAATTCTGAATTTGCTCAACTAGAACATTCTTCTAATTAAAGTTGTTTGATCAATCAATCCCTGTGGGATTCGACCTCACTCTATTGTGAGTTTTTACCTGACGACAAATTCGGTACACTTACCGAAGGAAATTTGTTGCGAGACAGTTTCCACCTGCATCACCCATCAATATCAGAAGAAGAAAAAATCCTAGCCATAACAGGTCGGGATCAAGGATGGATGACCCCCATAATTAACTACCTCAAAACAGAAGCGCTTCCCACAAATGAAAAGGAGGCAAAGAGGTTAAAAAGGGAGGCACAGTACTACACTATCATAAACAACACCCTATACAAAAGAGGGATCTCAACACCATTGTTAAAATGTGTACCGACCTCCAACACAAAGGAAGTCTTGGAAGAGGTACACAGCGGCATTTGTGGTAATCATCTCGGAGCACGAGCTCTCACTAAAAAAGTACTACGGATGGGATTCTATTGGCCAACTCTACAAAAGGAAGCTACAGAATTCGTAAAGACATGTCCGCCATGTCAGAAGCATGCCAACTTTCACATCACCCCGCCGGAAAA
This sequence comes from Arachis hypogaea, assembly GCF_003086295.3. Taxonomy (NCBI): domain Eukaryota; kingdom Viridiplantae; phylum Streptophyta; class Magnoliopsida; order Fabales; family Fabaceae; genus Arachis; species Arachis hypogaea. Next base: position 26,326,176 of record NC_092041.1, on the reverse strand, counting down.
GCTCATCAGTGTGACCTCACCCTGGCCATTTGCAAAGTGGGGACTCGATCTTCTCGGACCCTTTCCCCAGGGATTGGGACAAGTCAAGTTCCTCATAGTAGGGGTAGACTACTTCACAAAATGGATCAAGGCAGAACCCCTAGCTAACACCACTGCTCAAAGAAGTTGGAAATTCCTATATAGGAACATTATTACCAGGTTTGGGGTTCCATACTCCATCACCACGGATAATGGCACCCAATTCACAGATGCAGGCTTCAGAAAACTAGTAGCCGACTTGAACATAAAACATCAGTTCACCTCCGTCGAACATCCCCAAGCCAATGGACAAGCCGAAGCAGCCAACAAAGTCATATTGGCTGGGTTGAAACGGAGACTACAAGAAGCAAAGGGAGCTTGGGCCGAGGAACTCCCACAAGTCCTATGGGCATATCGGACGACCCCCCATTCTACCACGAACGAATCACCATTCCGACTAGCATATGGAGTGGAGGCAATGATTCCAATAGAGCTCAAAGAAGGATCTCCTTGAGTAGTCCACTACAATGAGCAAAAAAATTCTCAACTCCAAAGAGAAGAGCTCGACCTACTTCCAGAAATCCAAGAAAGATCTCGGATCAGAGAAGAGGCATTAAAGCGACGAATGGCTTCCAGGTATAACCAAAGGGTAGTGCCAAGAGATTTCGCAGAGAACGATCTCATCTTAATCCGAAATGATATTGGAACAACTTGACCCGGAGAAGGAAAGCTGTCTGCTAATTGGAAAGGACCCTACCGAGTCACAGAAGTACTTGGGAAGGGCTACTACAGACTATCCGAACTCGAGGGATGAGAACTCCCCAGATCATGGCACGCCTGTAACCTGAGAAGGTACTATAGTTAGATAAAGGACTCATCACAAGACGCACTCTTTTTCCTGAAAAGGTTTTTTAATGAGGCGTCAAGATTGAGATTTAATCCGACTTAAGGGTATAAAAAACTCCCACCTGTATATATTTGCATTTTCTTTAAATAAAATACATTTCAGATATTCTACAAGTTCTCAAGACGCATTAATCTGAAGCATTCATCGTCCGATTATAAAGCAACGGATCGAACAGAAAAGTGAAGAGCAAATTCACTATACGATCTCGATAGGAATGATCGACCGACAAAGGTGAAAACGCGATTCACCTAAAGGTTGATTAAACCAGGACAGAAACTACCATCTACAAATCGGCAAAGATGAACACAGAATAATGCAAGAAGTTATCGAAAGTGACACCAAAAAAGAACCTGACGAGGTCTTATAGATTGCTATATAATAACTTAAAAAGACTGGCCGACACTAAAAAGTCAGACCAAGTCAACCCAAGTTATCAGCAAATCCCTGGAAAGAGGTCTGGCCAACCCTATTAAAGAGGAATTGCTATAACTTAGAAGAGAACGACCTAACGAAGTCGGTTTCCTACAAAACAAGTTGTAAAAGTAATCCCTGAAAGAGACCTGCCAAAGGTCCAAGAAAGAGGATTACAAAAACAACTTAGAAGAGATCGACCTAACGAAGTCGGTTTCCTACAAAATAAGTTGTGAAAGTAATCCCTGAAAGCGACCTACCAAAGGTCCAAGAAAGAGGATTACAAAAACAACTTAGAAGAGATCGACCTAACGAAGTCGGTTTCCTACAAAACAAGTTGTGAAAGTAATCCCTGAAAGAGACCTACCAAAGATCCAAGAAAGAAGATTACAAAAACAACTTAGAAGAGATCGACCTAACGAAGTCGGTTTCCTACAAAACAAGTTGTAAAAGTAATCCCTGAAAGAGACCTACCAAAGGTCCAAGAAAGAGGATTACAAAAACAACTTAGAAGAGATCGACCTAACGAAGTCGGTTTCCTACAAAACAAGTTATAAAAGTAATCCCTGAAAGAGACCTACCAAAGGTCCAAGAAAGAGGATTACAAAAACAACTTAGAAGAGATCGATCTAACAAAGTCGGTCTCCTACAAAGATAAGTTATAAAAGTAATCCCTTAAAGAGACCTGGTAAAGGCCCAGAAAAGGGGATCACAAAAATAACTTAGAAGGGGACCAACATAAAGAAATCGGTCATAAGGCGCTAAAAACACAAAACAAAAGCGAGGAAACCGAAAAACAAGTTGGACCCCCCACAAGTCACGACCTCAAAAGGATCCAAGCTACAAACAAAAACACGAAAGCAATCTAAAGAGGCCAAGTAGCAAGATTCCGACAGACACCCTGCTAGAGCACAATGAAAGCATAGTATGATAAAGCTTCAAAGAGGCCACCGAAATCAGCCTCAGAGAAACCATTTTGTTTTCAAAATAAGTTGCTAAAAATAGCAACTAGAGTGCCAACAGTCAACAAACCATCATTTACAAAAACAAGTTCAAAATCCCACAAATCAGGCTATTTACACAAATATCCAGAAAAAAGATCAGCTAAGATCAGGAGCCTTCTCGGCAGCATCAGATCGGGGAGATGGAGGGTGAGTTTGAAGGGACACAGCATCCACAGTTCCATCATCCCGGTTCAGAATCTGGCAATCCAGATCAGATGTAACGGGAGGAACAGAGGAGGTCGACACCTTAAGAGAAGGCACTGGGGGAGGATCAGTCTCATCATCATCCTGGTCATCAGGGACAATCTTACCATCCCTCACGACATTGTCCAGGCTGATGAGAGTTAAGTCGGCATCAGGAGCAACAACTCGGAACTGCTCCATCAGGTTCTCGGAGGCGGCAGTTACGCTACCCACAAGGTGACCCTGAAGCTCACCATAATTAACCCGAGCAGTTTCCAAATCCTCCCGAAGATGCATCAATTCCCTATAAGCCGAGACATAGCTATCCTTATGTTTCAGTGCCATGACCTCGGCCAGCTTCAAAGAAGCAGCCAAGGCAATAGAACTGGCCTTCTCACCCTCCAGCTCCTTCTCCACCTTCGCCAACTTCACCTCCAACTCCTCCTTCAGACCCTTGATTCGATCAAATTCCGACTTGGCCTCTTCCATGAAGGATTTTGTGGCATGAATCGGAATCCCCTGAACTGTTCGGAATATAGCCGCACCCATATGAGCCATCTTCACACTACTTTTGGTGATAAAATCCAGATGCAGAAGAAGAGAAACGTCGTCCATAGAAAGCCCACCATAGGGGGCAATTTGCTGGTCAACAAACTCAGTAGCATCAAAATTTGGGGCATCCAGGTTGAAGGGCTCGGATGTTTTTTGCTTCTTACTAGGAAGGGCACCAGAAGCTGCAGCAGAAGATTGTGGAGGATTGACCAGACGAACCCGAGGAAGAGGAATTGCTTTCCTCGGCCCGGGAGAACTAGGTATAGGAGGTTTAATTGGAACCTGAGAAGATCCCTCTCCGGCCGCCTTGGCTGAAATGTTTAAAGCAGCAGTTGCCTTCTTCGCCTTCTTGTAGGCCTTCATAGAATCATTATTCTTCGACATCTCTGAAAAACACAAAATCAACCACAAAAGACAAGTTATAACATAGGAGAAGAAAAGCTCGGAAGCAAGTATAAAATAAATCAGACAGTACCCAAAGCAGTTCGAACCAAAGATGGATCACTCAAAAATCTCTTCGTATCCAGATGGGGAGGCTTCCCCCACAAATCTTCAAGAACAACTACAAAGGCCCGCTCAACCTCACTAAGCATTTCCCATGTGTAACGTGGCACTCTTACATTCTTTTACCACTCTAGAGGAAAAGCAGGCTCATCACTTTCATCAAGAAAAAAGGGGCGGGCCCCCTCAATAGCTCGAACTTTAAAGAAGTAGTTATTGAAGTCCTTAAAGGACTCATCATACATCGCAAACACTTTATGGCCCTGGGCAGACCGGAAAGAAACCCAAGAAGCTTTCTTTTTTGAAGAACCGCCAGGCTTGGCGAAAACAAACAAGTAAAGAAAAAGAGTCTGGGAAGGTGTTACATCTAGTTCACGACAGAGAAGTTGGAAAATTTTAATAAAACCCCAGGAATTCGGGTGAAGCTGGGATGGAGCAATGTTACACGACCACAACAGGTCGGTTTCAAAAGCAGTAAAAGGAAAAGAAACGTTCAACTGACTAAAAAAGTATTCGTAAGCATAAAAGAAGGGACGCTCTCCCTCAACAGAAGTCAGAAAGCAAACTCTCTCATCAGAATCAGGGGCAACAAGCTCGTAATCCTCCTCACGGGCATTGTTACCACAAATCCTATGGCGCTTCCTCAGTTCTGTGCAAAACTCAGCATCCACAACAGAAACACACAACAAAACATGGGAGTCCAGCCAATCAGACATCCCCTCAGGAACTCTGGACGACATCTCTACAATATTATTGCGAGAAGACATGAGGCCAACTAATTCTACAAGTAAGAAAAGAAAATAAGGTTACTACAAACATCTCGGACAAAGGAGAAAACAACTCGGTCAATACTTCTCAGGCAATGAAAAGCAGGAAAAGGAAAATGCCAAGACTCAAACCAAAGTCCTGGGGCATCCTTTGGAGGTAGTAATAAGGCAAGGTTTCCAGAAAAATAGTGTTAAGTTTGCATCCCAGCATTTCTCAAAAAGAATCCAAAACAGCAAACACTTTTCAGCAAAAACACAAGAAAATCATTATAGCAAAAAGCACGCCAAGCAGAGACCATTAAAAGATGCAACCTTTTTAAAGAGCAGACAAAAGCAACCTTCAAATAAACGAGGAACAGACACGGACAAGCAGTACCAAGAATAGAAACAACAAAAACATGCAAAGCCATAGAGGCACCCAACAAAGGCAAAAAGGATCATGCAGAAGATAGAGAAACTCTCAGAAAGCACATTTCAACAAATCTAGGGCTCAAGAAAAATAGAAAGATCCAAACTTTTTCAAAAAGAGAGGATCAAAACCGAAACCTCATCACAAAACCACAATCAAAGAGAAGGCACAAAATGGACTAACCTGGAGACGGAAGAAGCTTCGAAAAAATGCAAGAACGGAAGTTGCCCAGGAAACCACCAAGCGACGCTGCAAACGCCAGGAAGCAGAAGCGCAAACGAAAGACAGAGAGCAGAGAGAGAAGAGGAAAAAAGTTGCGAAGAGGTTACAAGGAAAATAAAAGGAGAGAAACCATTTTCTGAGTTTTCAAAATCAGAAGTCAAGAGCCTAGGGGAAACGGGGCAATTAATGCTCAAAATTAAAGAAAGCATTAAACCCTCGCACGTTCCCGAAAAAGCGCCGATATAAAAGCGCGCGTCTTTTAGAGGAAACGTTCTACATTCAAAAGCAGCTACAAAGGAATCGACAAAATGCTTGAGTTCGGCTTCACCAAAGAAGGACCGAAGTCAAAGAGCCGACCTCAAAAAAGAAGACCGAGCTCAAGCAGGGGCACTGTTCATACCCTGGGTCGAGATGACCGACTCGGGATGTTCGACAGACAAAGCGACCGACCTCTTCAGGTCAGGACAACCCGACCTCTTCCCAAAGATCTCGGTCAAGTCCCCACGAAAGCCCAAGGAAGGGCCCAAATAGAGGAACACGTCCCAAATCCTAAGGCAGCCCAAGCCTACAGAAAGAAGGACGGTTCCCTTAAAGATAAGATGACCTCACTTAAAGATAAAAGATAAGATAAGATAACTAACTTATCTTATCCACAGAAGGCTACATCTCACCATTATAAATACACTGGAGCACCCAGGTATAACTCATACTCTGATTCTACTCAATACCTGCTTAATACCCTTGTTAACTTAAGCATCGGAGTCCCTTACAGGTACCCCCACCCTCCCGGGACGAAGGATCAGCAGCACTTTTAGTCTTACAAGTCGGACACACCAGCTCTGGCCGCTACACACCTGTCGAACACGTCGGCTCCGACCAACACAGAAGATCTCGACCGAGATCGACCTACAGTTTCAGGTAACCCTCGGAACACAACGTATATATTTTAATAATTTTTAATTCGCCAATTTTTGCTCGCATCAATTTTTGGCGCCGTTGCCGGGGAGTTGCAATAGAGTGCTAAAGTTATTAATTAGAATTTATTTATTTGAATTTTATTTTATTTTTGTCACTATGAGCTGTACGTTTCTTTCGTTAAATGACGCGTTCACTTCCTGATCCAAGCTTGCCAGTATTTGACCCTGAAATTGAAAGAACTCTTTTACGTATAAGGCAAGCTCGGCGTCGGCGACTCCTCTTTGAGGACGAACCTGAACCGTCATCTAAGGAAAAAACAAGCTCCCTCTCTACTGATCCAATTCATTTACGTGCAGGTGACATGGCAGCGCCCAGAAGAGTCACTATCCAGGAAGAAGGAGCCCCTGATTTTACGCTCCAACCATTCCAGGCACACCACCCAGCAGTAGCTGTAGATTTTGAAATAAAGTCTTCACTACTCCACTTGATGCCCAAGTTTCATGGCTTACCTGCTCTAGAGCCTATCAAGCATCTTAGGGATTTCCAGACTGCTTGTTCTACTGTTAAGCATAATGGCACTGCTGTTGAAAGTCTTCCCGTTTTCTCTGGAAGGAAAGGCAAGAGAGTGGTACTACACTCAACCCGGAGCAACTGTTTCCAACTGGGATACACTTAGAAGAGAGTTTCTGGATAAATTCTTTCCAGCTGAAGTTGCCGATAAGCTGAGGAAGGACATGTCTATGATCGTTCAAGATGAATCTAAGACCCTCTATGAATACTTGAAACGCTTCAATAATCTTCGAGACGCATGCCCCCATCATATGATTGACAAGATAGTGTTGCTCGGTTACTTTACACAGGGTTTGAAATCTCAAGATAGGACCACACTGGAAAGTGTTAGCAATGGTTCTATGAAAAAGTACAAGACTACGGAAGAAGCATGGCAATTGATCAGCGATTTTGCTGACTCTACTAGGAATCATAGGCAGAGACAAAGTCGGTCAAGAGCTGTTGGAGAAGTATCCACTAGTAAAGAGACTGCTGTTATAGCTCAGAGCTTATGTGAAATGACTAACTTGCTGAAGCAGATGCAACTGAATCAACAATAACCTCAGCAAGTTCAGCCTTCTCCACCACAGCACAGCCAGCAATTGGTTCCACAAAGAGTATGCGGAATCTGTGCAGATTACAGTCACTATACCGATGAATGTCCGCAACTCCAACCAGAAGACAACACTGTAGCAGCCACTCATAACTTTCATGACCGCCCCAATCAAGGGTACAATCAAGGTGGCAACTATAACCAAGGATGGCAGGATAACTCTAACTAAGGTTGGAGAGACAATTCTAACCAGGGTTGGAGGGACAATTATAACAGAGGAGGTAGAGATAATAATGAAAATCAGAGGTGGAATAACAATAACAACTTCATGCAGCAGAATCAGAATCAGTCCTACAGAGCACCTCATTTAAGACAGCCTCAAAATTCTCAGCAAACCTCTCAGATCACTTACCCCTCTTTATCTCCTAATGATGAATTACTACAAGCCATTGATCGGAGACAACAGGCTATGAAAAATAACTTTAATGCAACTATGAATGTTTTGACTTCTACTTTACAAACCCTTGTCTCACAAATTGGATCAATGAACAACTCCAACAACCAGTCCTCAAGCTTTGGTGGACTCCCCTCTCAACCATTACCCAACCCAAAGGGTGGCATTAATGCTAACACCCTAAGGTCTGGAACCACACTGCAGGAGAGGAATCAGGAGGAGCCAGGCCTACCAAAACACGCCTCAGCTGAAGAGGTAGTAGAAATAGAAGATGTTGAAGAGGAGGAGGACATACAGGACATAGCTGAAGAAGAAGCTCAACCACAGGAGGAAGCACCAAATGGCGCAGACACTGCAGAAAACACCATTCCTATTCCATTTCCACAACTTGCAAGGAAGCCCAGGAAGCAGTTGGAATCCGATCCTAAAATGGTAGAAATCTTCAAAAAGGTTGAGGTAACTGTTCCCCTTTTTGATGTTATTCAACAGGTACCTGATAAACGAAATTTAGCATGTCGATTTAGAATTCAATGATGAATATGATCATGAGTATAGTCTAATCGACACTTAAACTTCACATCAAACAATCCTACAATCTATAACCGAGAGTATTAGTCTCCCGAGTCGTCCTCCCTTGGAATTAGTTAACCCCTAGCTTCATTTAGTATAGAGAAAAGTCAAATGAGAGTAATCAACTTGAGCCACAAGTCCTAGCTTTACCTTATGGAAATCTAGCTTTAGTGTACTCCAAGTCAATTAGCAATCCCTAATTCTAAATCAACAATTGACACAACTATTCAACTTCTTCTAATGGCCCAAACCCTATGCCAAGTAAGAAACTTTTACTCCATAACTAGTGTTGGCATTTCATCAAACATTTGGTGAGCAAGAGTGAAAGCCATAGAAAAATTGAGAAGAAAGTGGAATTAAAAGTATTTCAACACAAGGAACTAACAACAATTAACAAAGAACAACAATGGAAATGAGATTCTAAAGGAATTGATTAAATCCAAAACTACAAAATTGAATCCAAGATCTATGAGAATTGAGCAATTACAAACACTAATGGAGATTGGAGAAGAAGATCTATGACATGAACAAAATGAATTGAGAATTGCAAGGGATCTCACCAAAGAGTGAATGAAAATTCAGAAATTAGATGAAGATGAACGCTAGTGAGAGCTTTTTTTCTCTCTCCTTCTCCACAAGTGTAACTAACTATCTTCCAAAAAAATCTAGAATCTAGAAAATGAGCTAAAGAGTGCTTAACCCTTGTTCCTTTGAGGGAAGATTTCGCGAAACCCTGCTTGGAAAAAGGGTTGATTATTCGGGGCGTTCTGTTATTGTAGTAGGTCTTTTTTTATGCTTTTCCCGCCAGGGCACTTCCCGAAAATGGGATTATCAACTGCCTCCATGCCCAAGTCACGTGGTTCTTAAAAAAATCATATTCGAACATCGGCGCGCACGCGCAAGGTACACGTGCGCGCCCACGGAACATCTTGTAATGTGTGCGGAGGCGTAATGTACGCGTGCGCGCCCACGAAGATCATGGCCTAGCCGCTACGCAAGCCGGCTCGTGGCTTGGCTCTTGGCTTCGACTTCTAACTGCTCAATCCACGCGGACGCGTCAAGTGCGCGCACGCGCCCATGCTGAGATTTCCAAAGTTCAATTCTCATGCTCCCTTCCTTTGCACCTGTCCTTCTTCTCTCTTCCGGTCCATTCCTGCCCTATATTCTGAAATCACTTAACACACGGGTCACAGCATCGAATGGCATGAAGAGAAGATTAGAAATGTATCTAATTTAGTGCAAAATAAGCATGTTTTCATCCATAAGGCAAAATTAGGAAAGGAACACAAAGTCTTGTATTTTCATCTAGAAAGTGTGCGGAATTATTGATAAAACCCCTGAAATCAACACAAGATAAACCCTCAAAATGGGGTATATCAACCTCCCCACACTTAGATTCTAGCATGTCCTCATGCGTGGAGAAATGCAAAAGAAACACTAAAGACCGAGGGATCATAAAGGTATAAGACTCATGAAGTGCAGCCTACCTATATGAATGCAACTATGACTAGTGCTATTATCTACTTGGTTAGGAACGAATCAACCTTCTTAAGATATATACAAGCATATAGGGTCCGATGGTGGTCAATTTATATAGGCCTTGCCAACTTTCAAGCATCAAACGCAATATATGCAACCTTGCATGAGGAATGCTCGTGAGAGCCGGGAATCAAGGAATCGAGCATCGAACCCTCACCGGAAGTGTTTGCACTCTATTCGCTCAAGTGTATAGGGTTGATTCTCTCAATTCTCCCCTAATCATGTTTTTCAAGATTTGTTCTTCTTCTAACAATCAACATATATTCATGCATGCATACAAGTATCATGAGGTCTTTTCTTTGGTTGTAATGGGGCTAGGGTCAAGGTATGATGCATATATGGTCAAGTGAGCTTGAAATTTGAATCTTTGATAAGCTTAAACTTCCCACCTAACCTATGACATCCTATACAATTAAGTTCTAACCTAACTACCCATTTTTCTCACTTTTTCACATACTCGTGCATTTTCTTTTCGTTTCACAACACTTATGCATTGATCTTTTATTTGAGCTTCACCTTGGGGCATTTTGTCGCCTTTTTATTATTTTTCTTCTTTTTCTTCTTTTTCTTTCTTTTTCTATTTTTTTTCTTTTCCATATTATTTTTTTCTTTTCTTTTTTTTCTTTTTCTTATTTTCCTTTTTTTTATATACACGAACATCAATGCATAAGGTTTTACATTTGACCAATACATGAGCATGTACCCAATTCCCAATGTTTTCAATAAAAATACAAAACTACCCTTTTATTCACCCAATGTCCCAAGATTCCCACACTTGAATGATGCTCACACACTAGCCTAAGCTAATCAAAGATCCAAATTAAGGACATTTATTGTTTTTCGCTTAAAGGCTTGTAATGTACTAAATTTAAGAACAAATGGGTTAATTGTAGGCTCAAATTGGCTAACAATGGAAGATAAAAGGTAAGGCTATTTGGGTAAGTAAGCTCAATGCAATGATGGCCTCAATCATATAAATGCATGAATACACAAAATAATGGATATAAGGAATCAAACAAATCAAGGATCACACTCATAGAGAGAACAATTGCACACAAGAAGGATAGTAGGTGACTATAAGATGTAGCCACAAAACAAGGCTCAAAGCTCACTAGCTTGTGTCCTTAACTCAAAATCCATGTTCCAAAATATAATTCTTCATGCAAATTTGGCATCAAAATTGCTTAGAATTGGCAATGCCACGGTTGCCCCAAAGTATTGGTTTCCTAAGAAAGAATTTCATTGTTCTAACCAAGTAAACTTCTCATGCAATAAGACCTAATCATGCAACCTATCCTAATTATAAAGGAGTTCAAAGAGCAATAATTTATTCGGGTGTTACCTACGGAGATCGGTCGGCCGACCTCCCCACACTTAAAACTTAGCACGGTCCTCCGTGCTATAGGTGAGGCGCAATGGGTGGTCGAGTCCCGAGTGTCCCTCATCTCCAATGTCATCGCTATCTCCGCTTGAAGTTGCGGTGGATGTGGAGATATCGGGTTCCTCCATAGGTGGGGTGACTACGCTTAGAATTTTCTTCACGTGAGCGTATCGGCATTGGTTACGCCTCTCATAACGGTCCAATTTCTTGTGAAGGTCTTCAAGGCGTTGGGTGGCTGATTTTTGTGGTGTGGAAGATGTGGTAGTGTTGCGAGATGGTGTGGGGAGTCCCATGTCCTTGGTGAATTCCGGAGGCTTGAGGCACCTCTTGGTCGGAATAACATCGCCCTTGACCGGAATTGAGGTTCTCCTATCCTTAGCCTCTCAGTGGACGCCGGCTATTGCAACTAACTCGGTCACCATAGTGGGGAATGGTAGATTTCCCTTGGCATGAATGCGCCCCATGGATTGGCGAATGGCATGTGAAATGTCGACCGGTTTCTCGGTTAGAATGCACCATATCAATAATGTAAGCTCGGCGGTAATGGATGACCCATGGGTGCTTGGGAGCACGTAGTGAGCTAGAATTTGGGCCCATGCCGTGGCTTCTTGAGTGAGGTAGCGGGCATCTAAACCCTTTGGTCGCTGCTTTATGGTCCCCCGAATCCAACATGCGTCGGGTAAAGCAATTACGCGGAAGATCGCGCTCCAATCGAACGCACGGTCATCGCATGCAGTCAAGACTTCTTGGTAGGCATCATATCCATCCGTCAACGGCCCAATCCCAAGGACTTCTCGGATGGTGTCCACTGTGACTGACACGTGCTTCCGGCGCACAAATATTGATGTGAGAAGGGGTGAGTGGTAGTTGGAATAGAATTCCACCACTCATGAAAGATTGGCCTCCTTTGGTTGCCTCAAGAGGAACCTCCATTGCCTCCGGTCAATGTGTGGCATCACTATCGGAGTGAGGTGAGCCGGTAGGACTAGAAGAGGCTCCGGGTGATAATTCCATTCAATCATTCTTGAGTAAATAAGTTCGCAGTAGCGGTTAGGGAACTTATTTGAATCCTTTGGAGGGTTGTCCTTCTCTAGAACATCAACGGGGCCCTTAGCCTTCTTCAGGAGTGGCTTGGCCGTTAGTTCTTGGTGCGCTCTATTGGAAGCTGGCTTCTTCGGGGCTTTTCCTTTGTTCCTTTTGATTACCATCCTGTGATAGCATAGAAGGGGGATAACATCAAACCCAAAGAAGCGTAATTGAATGTGATGATGCAAATGAAGAGTTATGCCATAAGAAGATGGGTATCCTTATTACATGACAGCTGCAAACATGTAACTCAGATAACATGTGATGAGCAAGGTGAATCATTTGCATGTGGTGCAAGGGTGATTTAAGCATGCGAGTAAGAGGCATGAGAGGCATACACCCTCAAATATCCAAGTGGGAGTCAAGTTATGAAAAGGTGAGTGGATGGATTGGAAAATGTGGGGATGCACCCAAGAGTGGTTAGTGGGGAGGCAATTAGTCAAAATGAGCTCAAAACTCATGTATGCCTTTCATCAAACATTTGGCGTGCATCCTCTTTGTAGTATGTAATTGGATGCAAGCGAAAGCAATGTACAATCCACAATCCATAATTAATGGCTACAGTGCACAGTGGGTGTAAGAAAATCAAGTAACACATCTCATCTATCAATGCAATGGAATGTATGACCCAAATGCCTATGAAGAGGTAAATGGAAGAAAGAAAGAAACAAAAACACCCCAAAGAAGTAGCTAAAAAAAAGTTCAAGGGGAAAGAAAGAGACTACCTAAAACAAGTTGAAAATGAAGATTAAGAATCAAAGATAGAGAAGTAGAGCAAGAGGGGGTGTAGTAAAGTACCTTGAGATAGATGGAAATGGGAATGGGGAAAGAGGTTGGGAAGTGGAAAGATGGAAGGTGGAGGGGGTAATGTAGGGGCCACCGGAGGTAGGTGGTCGGAGGTGGTTGGAAGGAAGGGGAGTGTGTAAGAGGGAGAGGGGTAGTGGAGGGGGTGAGAAGAAGAAAAGTGAAAAAAGAATGAAGGGGGTAAGTGTGTTCTTATGAAATTGGCGTCGAGCACCCACGCGTGCGCGCATGGTGCGCGCTTGCACAAGGAAGCGAGGTGGATCGGGGGCGTGCGCGCGCAAGCTGCGCGCACGCGTCCATGGGCTTGTGCTGGTAGCACAAGGATGGCTTAGAGTTGGCACAACTCTCTGGATGAAGTACCAGAAGTTGGCTGCAGGGTTATTGGCGCGCGCGCGCACAGTGCGCGTGCGCGGCAAAGTGGTTATGCCACAGGCATGAGATGGGCCTGGGGTGGGCCTAACTCTCTGTGAAGTGACCTAGCAGAAGGTGCAGGACGAGGGACGCGTGCGCGCCCTGGACGCGTGCGCGCACATTGTGTTGCAAGCGTATGGACGCGTGCGCGCCGGGTGCGCGCACGCGGCAGAGGTGGTGGGCAGGTGGCTTAGTGCAGGCCGGAGAGTGGCCTAACTCTCTGGAATATGTGCTAGGAGTGCACAAGGGTAATCGGCGCGCGCGCGCACGGTGCGCTAGCACGTCGATTTGCAGATATGTGAAAGCGTGCGTACGCGCCATGTGCGCGCACGCGTGGTTGGCCTGTGCCTCAAGCATGGGGCTGGCGCAAGGTGGGCTCAAGTCTCTGGAAAATGTATGGAGTGTCGCTTTTGTCGATCCACGCGTCCGCGCACCGTGCGCGTCCGCGCGGATGGTCGACAAATTCTGCAGGGACGCGCGCGCGCCAGGTGCGCGCACATGCAGAAGGGTGCCTTTTCCAAAATTATGCATGTTGTGCACCACTTATAACATTCCAATCCTCTAAGCAGCCACCTAAGCCCTATAGAAAGATGTTTTAACTTGACACTGCCAAATGAACTCAACAAATGAAACAAAATTAGTATTGAAATCTAACTACAACTACTCTATTACCTAGGTATCCATCCTTAATTCAAGCGTTAAGCAAGTGTCAATCAAGAAATCATGCAATGGTTATGTACAAAGGAAGATCTTACCATGGTGGGGTGTCTCCCACCTAGCACTTTTGTTTACCGTCCTTAAGTTGGACTTCCACTAGCTCAAAGTTCTTGTTCAAGAGAGGCATCCCTCAAGAGGAATACTTCAAATTCCTTGGAGTTCCTTCTTTGCTCACCATGGTACAATTTGAGACGGTGCCCATTTACCTTGAAAATCTCCGGACTTGATGGGTGGCACAAGTGGTAGACCCCAAAAGGTTCTACTTTCTCTACTTGGTAGGGTCCATTCCACCTTGATCTAAGCTTTCCGGGTAGTAATCTCAATCTTGAGTTGTAAAGAAGGACTAGGTCACCGGGTCGGAATTCCCTTCTCCTAATGTTCTTGTCATGGATGGCTTTCATCTTTTCCTTGTAAAGTCTAGAATTTTCATAAGCTTCTAATCTTAAGCATTCCAATTCCGCTAAGTGAAGCTTTCTCTCTACTCTGGCTCCACCCAAGCTCATATTACATTCCTTTATTGCCCAATAAGCTTTGTGTTCGATTTCTACCGGTAAGTGGCATGCTTTACCATATACAAGCCTAAAGGGGCTCATGCCAATGGGTGTTTTGTAAGCCGTTCGATATGCCCATAGAGCATCGGAGAGTTTGGCGATCCAATCCTTCTGATTCGGCTTCACAACTCTTTCTAACACATGTTTGATTTCCCGGTTAGAAACCTCAGCTTGGCCGTTTGTCTGAGGGTGGTAGGTCGTGGCAACTTTGTGTATGATGCCGTACTTTCTCATGAGGCCGTCCATTTTTTTATTGCAAAAGTGGGATCCTTGGTCACTTATGATTGCTCTTGGGGAGCCAAAGCGACAAATAATATTGTTCCTCACAAAAGAATAAACAACAAGAGCATCATCCGTTCGGGTGGGGATTGCCTCCACCCATTTTGACACATAATCGACGGCTAACAAGATGTAGAGAAAGCCATTGGAATTTGGAAATGGTCCCATGAAGTCGATTCCCCATACATCAAAGATTTCACAAAAAAGCATGTTTTGTTGGGGGATTTCATCCTTCTTAGAAGTATTTCCAAACCGAATGCATTGGGGGCAAGAGTTACAATAGAGAGAAGAATCTTTGAGAAGTGTTGGCCACCAAAATCCGCAATCAAGGACCTTTCTTGCGTTCTTTGGGGGCCATAGTGGCCACCTCCTTCGGAAGCATGGCAAGCGTCCAAGATTGCTTGGAATTCGGTTTGAGGTATGCACCGTCGCACTATTTGGTCCGCTCCACACCTCCACAAATAAGGATCATCCCAAACATAGTATTTAGATTCGATTTTCAGCTTATCCTTTTGATGTTTGCTGAGGTTGGGAGGGAGGGTGCGTGAAACCAAGTAGTTTGCTATTGGGGCATACCAAGGAACTACTTCCGAGATTGCGTGCAAACCATCTAGAGGAAAGGAGTCATTGATAGGAGTGGTGTCGCCTTTTGTGTGTTCGAGGCAACTTAGATGGTCTGCCACTAAGTTTTGGGAACCACTCCTATCTTTGATCTTGGTACACGAAATTGTGATCACTACTTTTCACAAATCAATTAATCCCCGGTGATGAACCCAAAAACTTGGTGTTCAATACCATGGCATAAACACAACTTCGCACAACTAACCAGCAAGTGTACTGGGTCGTCCAAGTAATAAACCTTACGCGAGTAAGGGTCGATCCCACAGAGATTGTTGGTATGAAGCAAGCTATGGTCACCTTGTAAATCTTAGTCAGGCAAACTCAAATGGGTAAGGGTGATATACGAATAAAACATAAAGATAAAGATAGAGATACTTATGCAATTCATTGATGGGAATTTCAGATAAGCGTATGAAGATGCTTGTCCCTTCCGTCTCTCTACCTTCTTACTGTCTTCATCCAATCCTTCTTACTCCTTTCCATGGCAAGCTTATGCAAGGGTTTCACCGTTGTCAGTGGCTACCTCCCATCCTCTCAGTGGAAATGTTCAACGCACCCTGTCACGGCACGGCTATCCATCTGTCGGTTCTCAATCAGGCCGGAATAGAATCCAGTGATTCTTTTGCGTCTGTGATGAGCGGATAATTTATACGCTTTTTGGCATTGTTTTTAGTATGTTTTTAGTATGTTTTTAGTATGATCTAGTTAGTTTTTAGTATATTTTTATTAGTTTTTAGTTAAAATTTACTTTTCTGGACTTTACTATGAGTTTGTATGTTTCTCTATGATTTCAGGTATTTTCTGGCTGAAATTGAGGGTCCTGAGCAAAAATCTGATTCAGAGACTGAAAAAGACTGCAGATGCTGTTGGATTCTGACCTCCCTGCACTCAAAGTGGATTTTCTGGAGCTACAGAAGCCCAATTGGCGCGCTCTCAACGGCGTTGGAAAGTAGACATCCTGGGCTTTCCAGCAATGCATAATAGTCCATACTTTACCCGAGATTTGATGGCCCAAACTGGCGTGGCAAATCTGCCTCAGAATTTCCAGCGTTTGACGCTGGAACTGGCATAAAAACTGGAGTTAAACACCCAAACTGGCATGAAAGCTGGCGTTTAACTCCAGAAAAAGTCTCTACACATGAAAGCTTCAATGCTCAGTCCAAGCACACACTAAGTGGACCCAGAAGTGGATTTTTACGTCATTTACTCATTTCTGTATATCCTAGGTTACTAGCTCACTATTAATAGGATCTTTTGACATTGTATCTGTACCTCATGACACTTTACACGTTTCTTTGTGTACTTCCTATGGCATGAGTCTCTAAACCCCATGGTTGGGGGTAAGGAGCTCTGCTGTGTCTTGATGGATTAATGCAATTACTACTATTTTTCATTCAATCATGCTTGTTTCCATTCCAAGATATTACTTGTTCTTAAACCGGATGAATGTGATGATCCGTGACACTCATCATCATTCTCAACTATGAACGTGTGCCTGAAAACCACCTCCGTTCTTCCTTAGATTAAGTAGATATCTCTTGGATTCTTTAATCAGAATCTTCGTGGTATAAGCTAGAACTGATGGCGGCATTCAAGAGAATCCGGAAGGTCTAAACCTTGTCTGTGGTATTCTGAGTAGGATTCAATGATTGAATGACTGTGACGAGCTTCAAACTCCTGAAGGCGGGGCGTTAGTGACAGACGCAAAAGAATCACTGGATTCTATTCCGGCCTGATTGAGAACCGACAGATGGATAGCCGTGCCGTGACAGGGTGCGTTGAACATTTCCACTAAGAGGATGGGAGGTAGCCACTGACAACGGTGAAACCCTACATACAGCTTGCCATGGAAGGAGCCTTGCGTGCTTGAAGAAGAAGACAGTAGGAAAGCAGAGATTCAGAAGATGGAGCATCTCCAAAACCTCAACCTATTCTCTATCACTGCAAAACAAGTACTTATTTCATGCTCTTTTACTTTTCACAATCAATCCTGATAATTTCTGATATCCTGACTAAGATTTACAAGATAACCATAGCTTGCTTCAAGCCGACAATCTCCGTGGGATCGACCCTTACTCACGTAAGGTATTACTTGGACGACCCAGTGCACTTGCTGGTTAGTTGTGCGGAATTGCAAAAGTGTGATTGCAATTTCGTGCACCAAGTTTTTGGCGCCGTTACCGGGGATTGTTCGAGTTTGGACAACTGACGGCTTATCTTGTTGCTTAGATTAGGACTGTTTTATTTTTGTTGGTTTAGAGTCTTTTAGTTGAGTCTAGTTTCATATTTTAAGTTTGGTGTCAATTGCATGCTTTTGTTTTTCTTTTAAATTTTCGAATTTGCATGTCTTTAGTCCCTTTTTGATCCGTAAAAATTCTAAGTTTGGTGTCCTCTTTGTGTTTTTCCCTTAAAAATTTTCGAAAAAATTAGTGTTTGATTTTCTAAAAATTTTAAGTTTGGTGTCATTTTGTTGTTTTTCTCTTTCTTCATTTCAAAAATCAAATCTTTTTCATAAAATTTTTCAATCATATCTTTTTAATTGCTAATCTCAAAATCTTTTTAATTAACTAATTGATTCAGTTTTCAATTTGCTTTGATCTTATTTTCTTTTAATTTTCGAATTTTTATTTTATTTTCCTTTTGTTTTATTTTATTTTTTTCGGTTAATCTAAAAATATATATATATATATTTTTATCTACTTGCAATCCATATCATTTCCCTTTATCCATCATGGACCTAAGTGGAATTGAACAGTCTATAAGGACTCTTGGGTCATATGCTAACCCCATTACAGCTGCATATGGGAGTAGCATCTGTACACCTCCCATCAAAGCAAGCAGCTTTGAGCTAAATCCTCAACTCATTATCATAGTGCAGCGAAATTGCCAGTATTCTGGTCTTCCACAGGAAGAGCCTACTGAGTTTCTGGCACAGTTCATACAAATTGCTGACACAGTACATGATAAAGAGGTGGATCAGGATGTCTACAGACTATTACTGTTTCCATTCGCTGTAAAAGATCAAGCTAAGAGGTGGTTGAATAACCAACCTACAGCAAGCATAAAGACATGGAAACAGTTATCAGACAAATTCCTGAATCACTTTTACCCTCCAAAGAGGATGACACAGCTAAGGCTGGACATCCAAGGCTTTAAATAAGAGGATAATGAATCCCTTTATAATGCCTGGGAGAGGTATAGAGGTATGCTAAGAAAATGCCCCTCTGAAATGTTTTCAAAGTGGGTACAGTTAGACATCTTTTACTATGGGCTTACAGAAAAAGCTCAGATGTCTTTAGACCACTCAGCTGGTGGATCTATACACATGAGGAAGACAATTGAAGAGGCTCAAGAGCTCATAGACACTGTTGCTAGAAACTAATATTTGTACTCTAGCAATGAGTTCTCCCCAAAAGAGGAAGTCAGGGCAGTAGCCACTGATCCTAATCCTCAAGAACAG
Source organism: Arachis hypogaea (assembly GCF_003086295.3). Classification (NCBI taxonomy): domain Eukaryota; kingdom Viridiplantae; phylum Streptophyta; class Magnoliopsida; order Fabales; family Fabaceae; genus Arachis; species Arachis hypogaea. The sequence continues at coordinate 26,307,309 of NC_092041.1, read as the reverse complement.
ATGATTGAGCTTAATCAACAATTGCTCCTGATGACAGAACAGTTAGCAGAATTTAAAGAGATGCTCCATGAAACTAAAGTTGCTAACAAGAACATAGAACTGCGGTTGAATCAAGCAAAACAGCAAATATCTAAACAGATAACAGAGGAATGTCAAGCAGTTCAACTGAGGAGTGGGAAGACACTGAATAACACTACTCAAAAGAGCAAAAAGCCAAATAAGGAACAATTGACAGAGGATAACCAAACCACTGTTCAAAATCCCTCTGAGGACAGTAAGAGCCCAGAGAGGAACACTTTTGGCGTTCAAATGCCAGAAAAGGGGGGAAAGCTGGCGTTAAACGCCCATTCCCTGCCCAGTTCTGGCGTTCAAATGCCAGAAAAGGGGGAAAAGTTAGCGTTAAACGCCCATTTTCCACCCAATCCTGGCGTTCAGACGCCAAGGAAGGATCAGACACCTGAGAGTGCTGACAGTAATCCCTCTAACAAGGCTTCTTCAACCACTTCTGTAAGGAATAAACCTGCAGCATCTAAGGTTGACGAATATAAAGCCAAGATGCCTTATCCTCAAAAACTCCACCAAGCGGAACAGGATAAGCAATTTGCCCACTTTGCAGACTATCTAAGGACTCTTGAAATAAAGATTCTGTTTGCAGAGGCACTTGAGCAAATACCTTCTTATGCTAAGTTCATGAAAGAAATCTTAAGTCATAAGAAGGATTGGAGAGAAACTGAAAAAGTGTTTCTCACTGAAGAATGCAGTGCAGTCATTCTAAAAAGCTTACCAGAAAAGCTTCAAGATCCAGGAAGCTTTATGATACCATGCACATTAGAAGGTGCTTGCACCAAGACAGCCCTGTGTGACCTTGGAGCAACTATCAATCTAATACCTGCATCCACTATCAGAAAGCTTGGGTTGACTGAAGAAGTCAAACTAACCCGGATATGCCTCCAACTTGCTGATGGCTCCATTAAACATCCATCAGGCATAATAGAGAACATGATTGTCAAGGTTGGGCCATTCGCCTTTCCAACTGACTTTGTGGTGCTGGAAATGGAGGAGCACAAGAGTGCAACTCTCATTCTAGGAAGACCTTTCCTAGCAACTGGACGAACTCTTATTGATGTACAAAAAGGGAAAGTAACCCTGAGAGTCAATGAGGATGAGTTCAAGTTGAATGCTGTAAAAGCTATGCAGCATCCAGACACACCAAATGACTGCATGGGCACTGACATTATTGACTCTCTGGTAGAAGAGATCAATATGACTGAAAGCCTAGAATCAGAGCTTGAGGACATCTTCAAGGATGCTCAACCTGATCAAGAAGAACCAGAGGAAACAAAGGAATTTTCGAAAATTCCTCAGGAGGAGGATAAGCCTCCCAAACCTGAACTCAAACCACTACCACCATCCCTGAAGTATGCATTTCTGGGAGAGGGTGACACTTTTCCAGTGATTATAAGCTCTGCTTTAAATCCACAGGAAGAGGAAGCACTGATTCAAGTGCTAAGGACACACAAGACATCTCTTGGGTGGTCCATAAGTGATCTTAAGGGCATTAGCCCAGCTAGATGCATGCACAAGATCCTGTTGGAGGATAATGCCAAACCAGTGGTCCAACCACAGAGGAGGCTAAATCCAGCCATGAAGGAGGTGGTGCAGAAAGAGGTCACTAAATTACTAGAGGCTGGGATTATTTATCCTATTTCTGATAGCCCCTGGGTGAGCCCTGTACAAGTTGTCCTCAAAAAAGGAGGCATGACAGTGGTTCATAATGAAAAAAATGAACTGGTTCCTACAAGAACAGTCACAGGGTGGCGTATGTGTATTGACTACAGAAGGCTCAATACAGCCACCAGAAAGGATCATTTTCCTTTACCATTCATAGACCAAATGCTAGAAAGACTAGCTGGTCATGATTATTACTGCTTTTTGGATGGCTATTCAGGTTACAACCAAATTGCAGTAGATCCTCAAGATCAAGAGAAAACAGCATTTACTTGCCCTTTTGGCATGTTTGCTTACAGAAGGATGCCTTTTGGTCTGTGTAATGCTCCTGCAACCTTTCAGAGATGCATGTTATCCATCTTCTCTGATATGGTTGAAAAATTCCTGGAAGTCTTCATGGATGACTTCTCAGTATATGGAGACTCATTCAGCTCCTGTCTTAACCACCTAGCACTTGTCCTGAAAAGGTGCCAAGAGACTAACCTGGTTTTAAACTTGGACACAAAATTTCAAGCAGGGGAATAGAGGTGGATAAGGCAAAGGTAGAGGTAATTGAAAAATTACCACCACCTGCCAATGTTAAGGCAATCAGAAGCTTTCTGGGGCATGCAGGATTCTACATAAGGTTTATAAAGGATTTTTCGAAAATTGCAAAGCCTTTGAGTAACCTGCTAGCTGCTGACACACCATTTGTGTTTGACACACAGTGTCTGCAGGCATTTGAGACCCTGAAAGCTAAGCTGGTCACAGCACCAGTTATCTCTGCACCAGATTGGACATTGCCATTTGAACTAATGTGTGATGCCAGTGACCATGCCATTGGTGCAGTGTTGGGACAGAGGCATAACAAGCTTCTGCACATCATTTATTATGCTAGCCGTGTTCTAAATGATGCACAGAAGAATTACACAACCACAGAAAAAGAGTTACTTGCAGTGGTCTATGCCATTGACAAGTTTAGATCCTATCTAGTGGGATCCAAAGTGGTTGTGTACACTGACCATGCTGCTCTTAAATACTTACTCACAAAGCAGGATTCAAAACCCAGGCTAATAAGATGGGTATTGCTTCTGCAAGAGTTTGATATAGAAATAAGAGACAGAAATGGGACAGAGAACCAGGTAGCTGATCATCTGTCCCGAATAGAACCAGTAGCTGGGGCGTCCCTCCCTTCTACTGAGATTTCTGAGACTTTCCCAGATGAGCAACTCTTTGCCATTCAGGAAGCTCCATGGTTTGCAGATATTGCAAACTATAAAGCTGTGAGGTTCATACCCCAGGAGTACAGCAGAGTGCAAAGAAAAAAATTAATTTCAGATGCCAAGTACTACCTATGGGATGAGCCATATCTCTTTAAGAGATGTGCAGACGGAATGATCCGCAGATGTGTACCCAGAGAAGAAGCACAAAGGATCCTATGGCACTGCCATGGATCACAGTATGGAGGACATTTTGGAAGTGAGCGAACAGCCACTAAAGTCCTCCAATGTGGCTTCTACTGGCCTACTCTCTATAAAGATGCCCGAGAGTTTGTGCGTAAATGTGACAGTTGCCAAAGAGCTGGTAACTTACCTCACGGATATGCCATGCCTCAACAAGGGATATTAGAGATAGAATTGTTTGATGTATGGGGGATTGACTTCATGGGTCCATTCCCACCATCATACTCAAACACTTACATTCTGGTGGCAGTGGACTATGTATCTAAGTGGGTAGAAGCAATTGCTACACCCACTAATGATACCAAGACCGTGCTGAAATTCCCCCAGAAACACATCTTCAGCAGGTTTGGTGTTCCCAGAGTACTAATCAGTGACGGGGGCACTCATTTCTGCAATAGACAGCTATACTCTGCTATGGTCAGATATGGAATTAGCCACAAAGTGGCAACTCCGTATCATCCACAGACAAATGGGCAAGCTGAAGTCTCTAACAGAGAGCTAAAAAGAATCCTAGAACGGACTGTGATAGCCCGAAGAAAGGATTGGGCAAAGAGTTTGGATGATGCTCTGTGGGCATACAGAACAGCATTCAAGACTCCTATAGGAACCTCTCCATACCAACTGGTGTATGGAAAGGCCTGTCATCTGCCCATGGAACTGGAACATAAAGCCTACTGGGCAACCAGATTCCTAAACATGGATGCTCAGTTAGCTGGTGAAAAAAGATTGCTCCAGCTAAATGAGCTAGAGGAGTTCAGACTCAATGCCTTTGAAAATGCAAAAATTTATAAGGAAAAGGCAAAGAAGTGGCATGACAAGAAGTTGTCATCCAGAGTCTTTGAGCCAGGACAAAAAGTTCTGCTCTTCAACTCTAGGCTCAGATTGTTTCCAGAAAGGTGCCATTCTGGGCGTTTAACGCCAGAAAGGTGGGGGACCAAGATTTTGCTTTCCAATCAAATTTTTTTCAAACTTTCCTTTTCTCATCCATACTTTTCTACATAAACACATCTTAACCTTTCATCATTCACTTTCAAATCTTCAAAAATCAAAATCATTCTTCAAATCCCTCTCAAATCAATCCCAAATCTTATTCAAAAACTCACCAATCTCTCAAAATCTCTTCACATCTTCTCAAATCTCCTTTTAATTTTTCGAAATCTCTTCTTTCCCCCCTTTTATATATAGACGTTCGGCCTCACCATTCCCCCACACCATTCGAATTTGCTCTTCTCCTCTCTCTCTTCTTTCCTTTCTTTTGCTTGAGGACAAGCAAACCTCTAAGTTTGGTGTGCTTTTCCGTGATCACTAAGCCAAGATTCATCAAGATCATGGCTCCTAAGGGAAAACAAACCAATTTAAGAGGAAAGAAAGAGAATAATCCAAATAATCTTTGGAATCAAGAGAAGTTCTTAACCAAAGAACATGAAGACCATTATCACAAAATAATGGGTCTGAGGTCAGTGATCCCGGAAGTTAAATTTGATCTGAAAGAAGATGAATATCCGGGGATCCAAGAGCAAATTCGAAATAGAGGATGGGAAGTTCTTACCAATCCTGAGATAAAGGTTGGAAGAAATATGGTTCAGGAATTCTACTCAAATCTGTGGCTAACAGATAAGCAGAGAATGACTGGAACTGCTTACCATACCTACAGAACCATGGTCAGAGGGAAAGTTATGTACTTCCATCTGGACAAAATAAGAGAGATCTTCAAATTGCCTCAACTGTAAGATGATCCTGAATCCTTTAATAGGAGAATGGTGAGAGCAGATAAAGGGTTGGATCAAGTTCTAGAGGACATATGCCTCCCTGGAACCAAGTGGATAACCAATTCAAAGGGTGCCCCAAACCAACTCAAGAGGGGAGACCTCAAACCAATTGCAAGAGGTTGGCTAGACTTTATTGGGCGTTCCATATTGCCCACTAGCAACCGTTCTGAGGTCACTATCAAGAGAGCAGTGATGATTCATTGCATTATGCTTGGAAAAGAAGTGGAGGTTCATCATGTGATTGCTTGTGAGATCTACACAATTGCAAATAAGAATTCCACTGAAGCCAAACTGGCTTACCCAAGCTTGATCTCCTTGCTCTGTAAAGAGGCTGGGGTAAAGATGGGGGTAGATGAATTCATACCCATTGAACATCCAATCACCAAGAAGTCAATGGAAGGACAAATGCAAGATAATTGTATCAAAAGGAGGGCGCAGAAGTTCCTCCCTGAATTCCCTGAAATTGGCTACTGGGCTAGCCTAGAAGCATCTATCACCAAGTTGCAAGAGACTATGGAGCAACTTAAGGAAGAACAGCAGAATCAGAACTGCATGCTCTGCAAATTGCTGAAGGAACAAGAGAAGCAGGGGCGTGAACTCCAAGAGCTGAAACGCCAGAAATTCTCCCCTCAATTTGAGGGAGCATCCACTTCTCAAAATCAAGGTTGTTGAGTCCTAACTCTGTGAAAACCTCTATCATTAGGAGCCTATTTAAATTTTTTGTTTTCTATTTTGTTTAGTCTCATTTTATATCTATTTTTTAGCCTTGTTCTTAATTCATAATTAATAAAATTTGAAATTCATGCCTTAAAACTATGAATGTCCTATGAGTCCATCACCTCTCTTAAATGAAAAGTGCTTTAATCACAAAAGAACAAGAAGTACAGGATTTCGAATTTATCTCTGAAACTAGTTGAATTAGTTTGATGTGGTGACAAAACTTTTTGTTTTCTGAATGAATGCTTGAACAGTGCATATGTCTTTTGAATTTGTTATTTTGAGAATGTTAAAATTGTTGGCTCTTGAAAGAATGAGGGAAAAAGAGAACTGTTATTGAGGATCTGAAAAGTCATCACATTGATTCTTGAAGCAAGAAAAAGCAGTGATTCAAAAAAAATTTCGAAAAAAAAGAAGAAAAAGAAAAAGAAAGAAAAAGAAAGAAATAAAGTTGTGATCCAAGGAAAAAAGAGTGTGCTTAAGAACCCTGGACACCTCTAATTGGGGACTCTAGCAAAGCTGGGTCACAATCTGAAAATGGTTCACCCAATTATGTGTCTGTGGCATGTATGTATCCGGTGGTAATACTGGAAGACAGAGTGCTTTGGGCCACAGCCAAGACTCATACACTAGCTATGTTCAAGAATCATTATACCTAACTAGGAGAATCAATAACACTATCTGAGTTCTGAGTTCCTATAGATGCCAATCATTCTGAACTTCAAAGGATAAAGTGAGATGCCAAAACTGTTCGGAAGCAAAAAGCTACTAGTCCCGCTCATCTAATTGGAGCTAAGTTTCCTTGATATTTTGGAGTCTATAGTATATTCTCTTCTTTTTATCCTACTTTGATTTTCAGTTGCTTGGGGACAAGCAACAATTTAAGTTTGGTGTTGTGATGAGCGGATAATTTATACGCTTTTTGGCATTGTTTTTAGTATGTTTTTAGTATGATCTAGTTAGTTTTTAGTATATTTTTACTAGTTTTTAGTTAAAATTCACTTTTATGGACTTTACTATGAGTTTGTGTGTTTTTCTGTGATTTCAGGTATTTTTCTGGCTGAAATTGAGGGTCCTGAGCAAAAATCTGATTCAGAGACTGAAAAGGACTGCAGATGCTGTTGGATTCTGACCTCCCTGCACTCCAAGTGGATTTTCTGGAGCTACAGAAGCCTAATTGGCGCGCTCTCAACGGCGTTGGAAAGTAGACATCCTGGGCTTTCCAGAAATGTATAATAGTCCATACTTTGTTCGAGATTTGATGGCCCAAACCGGCGTGGAAGGAGCCACTGACAACGGTGAAACCCTACATTCAGCTTGCCATGGAAGGAGCCTTGCGTGCTTGAAGAAGAAGACAGTAGGAAAGCAGAGATTCAGAAGATGGAGCATCTCCAAAACCTCAACCTATTCTCTATCATTGCAAAACAAGTACTTATTTCATGCTCTTTTACTTTTCACAATCAATCCTGATAATTTCTGATATCCTGACTAAGATTTACAAGATAACCATAGCTTGCTTCAAGCCGACAATCTCCGTGCGATCGACCCTTACTCACGTAAGGTATTACTTGGACGACCCAGTGCACTTGCTGGTTAGTTGTGCAGAATTGCAAAAGTGTGATTGCAATTTCGTGCACCAGTCTGTCACTAACGCCCCGCCCTCAGGAGTTTGAAGCACAGTCATTCAATCATTGAATCCTACTCAGAATACCACAGACAAGGTTAGACCTTCCGGATTCTCTTGAATGCTGCCATCAGTTCTAGCTATACCACGGAGACTCTGATCTCACGGAATGGCTGGCTTGGTTGTCAGGCGAGCGCTCGGTTGTCAGGCGATCAACCATGCATCGTGTATCAGGAATCCAAGAGATATTCACCCAATCTAAGGTAGAACGGAGGTGGTTGTCAGGCACACGTTCATAGGTGAGAATGATGATGAGTGTCATGGATCATCACATTCATCAAGTTGAAGAACAAGTGATATCTTGGAACAAGAACAAGCGGAATTGAATAGAAGAACAATAGTAATTGCATTAATACTCGAGGTACAGCAGAGCTCCACACCTTAATCTATGGTGTGTAGAAACTCCACCGTTGAAAATACATAAGAACAAGGTCTAGGCATGGCCGAATGGCCAGCCTCCCAAAGTGATCAAAAGATCTAAAGAACAAAAGATTCCAAAGATCCGAAGATTCCTAGATTCAATAGTAAAAGGTCCTATATATAGAGAACTAGTAGTCTAGGGTGTACAGAGATGAGTAAATGACATAAAAATCCACTTCCGGGCCCACTTGGTGTGTGCTTGGGCTGAGCATTGAAGCATTTTCATGTAGAGACTTTTCTTAGACTTAAACGCCAGCTTTGGTGCCAGTTTGGGCGTTTAACTCCCATTCTTGTGCCAGTTCCGGCGTTTAACGCTGGGAATTCTGAGGGTGACTTTGAACGCCGGTTTGGGCCATCAAATCTTGGGCAAAGTATGGACTATCATATATTTCTAGAAAGTCCAGGATGTCTACTTTCCAACGCCGTTGAGAGCGCGCCGATTGGGCTTCTGTAGCTCCAGAAAATCTACTTCGAGTGCAGGGAGGTCAGAATCCAACAGCATATGCAGTCCTTTTTAGTCTCTGAATCAGATTTTTGCTCAGGTCCCTCAATTTCAGCCAGAAAATACCTGAAATCACAGAAAAACACACAAACTCATAGTAAAGTCCAGAAAAGTGAATTTTAACTAAAAACTAATAAAAATATACTAAAAACTAACTAGATCATACTAAAAACATACTAAAAACAATGCCAAAAAGCGTACAAATTATCCGCTCATCACAACACCAAACTTAAATTGTTGCTTGTCCTCAAGCAACTGAAAATCAAATAAGATAAAAAGAAGAGAATATGCAATGAATTCCAAAAACATCTATGAAGATCAGTATTAATTAGATGAGCGGGACTTTTAGCTTTTTGCCTCTGAACAGTTTTGGCATCTCACTCTATCCTTTGAAATTCAGAATGATTGGCTTCATTAGGAACTCAGAATCCAGATAGTGTCATTGATTCTCCTAGTTAAGTATGATGATTCTTGAACACAGCTACTTATTGAGTCTTGGCCATGGCCCAAAGCACTCTGTCTTCCAGTATTACCACCGGACACATACATGCCACAGACACATAATTGGGTGGACCTTTTCAGATTGTGACTCAGCTTTGCTAGAGTCCCCAATTAGAGGTGTCCAGGGTTCTTAAGCACACTCTTTTTGCCTTGGATCACAACTTTATTTCTTTCTTTTTCTTTCTTTTTTCTTTCTTTCTTTTTCTTTCTCTCTTTTTTTTCGAAATTTTTTTTTGTATTCACTGCTTTTTCTTGCTTCAAGAATCATTTTTATGATTTTTCAAATCCTAAGTAACATGTCTCCTTTTTCATCATTCTTTCAAGAGCCAACATTCATGAACCACAAATTCAAAAGACATATGCACTGTTTAAGCATACATTCAGAAAACAAAAGTATTGCCACCACATCAAAATAATTAAACTGTTATAAAATTTAAAATTCATGCAATTCTTCTCTTTTTCAATTAAGAACATTTTTTTTTTATTTAAGAGAGGTGATGGATTCATAGGACATTCATAACTTTAAGGCATAGACACTAAGACACTAATGATCACAAGACACAAACATAGATAAACATAAGCACTAAAATTCGAAAAACAGGAAAATAAAGAACAAGGAAATTAAAGAACGGGTCCACCTTAGTGATGGCGGCTTGTTCTTCTTCTTGAAGATCCTATGGAGTGCTTGAGCTCCTCAATGTCTCTTCCTTGTCTTTGTTGCTCCTCTCTCATGATTCTTTGATCTTCTCTAATTTCATGGAGGAGGACAGAGTGTTCTTGGTGCTCCACCCTTAGTTGTCCCATGTTGGAACTCAATTCTCCTAGGGAGGTGTTTAGTTGCTCCCAATAGTTTTGTGGAGGAAAGTGCATCCCTTGAGGTATCTCAGGGATTTGATGATGAGAGGGGTCTCTTGTTTGCTCCATCCTCTTCTTAGTGATGGGCTTGTCCTCATCAATGGGGATGTCTCCCTCTATGTCAACTCCAACTGAATAACAGAGGTGACAAATGAGATGAAGAAAGGCTAACCTTGCCAAGGTAGAAGACTTGTCCGCCACCTTATAAAGTTCTTGAGCTATAACCTCATGAACTTCTATTTCTTCTCCAATCATGATGCTATGAATCATGATAGCCCGGTCTATAGTAACTTCGGACCGGTTGCTAGTGGGAATGATTGAGCGTTGGATAAACTCCAACCATCCTCTAGCCACGGGTTTGAGGTCATGCCTTCTCAATTGAACCGGCTTTCCTCTTGAGTCTCTCTTCCATTGGGCGCCCTCTTCACAAATGTCTATGAGGGCTTGGTCCAACCTTTGATCAAAGTTGACCCTTCTAGTGTAAGGATGTTCATCTCCTTGCATCATGGGCAAGTTGAATGCCAACCTTACATTTTCCGGACTAAAATCCAAGTATTTCCCCCGAACCATAGTAAGCCAATTCTTTGGGTCCGAGTTCACACTTTGATCATGGTTCTTGGTTATCCATGCATTGGTATAGAACTCTTGAACCATTAAGATTCCGACTTGTTGAATGGGGTTGGTAAGAACTTCCCAACCTCTTCTTCGGATCTCATGTCGGATCTCCGGATATTCACCCTTTTTGAGTGAAAAAGGGACCTCGGGGATCACCTTCTTCAAGGCCACAACTTCATAGAAGTGGTCTTGATGCACCCTTGAGATGAATCTCTCCATCTCCCATGACTCGGAGATAGAAGCTTTTGCCTTCCCTTTCCTCTTTCTAGAGGTTTCTCCGGCCTTGGATGCCAAAAATGGTTATGGAAAAACAAAAAGCAATGCTTTTACCACACCAAACTTAAAAGGTTTGCTCGTCCTCGAGCAAAAGAAGAAAGAAGAGAGTAGAAGAAGAAGAAATGAGAAAGAAGGGAATGGCTTTGTGTTCGGCCAAAAAGGGGGAGAAGTGGTGTTTAGGATGTGTGAAAATGAAGGAGTGAAGATGGGTTTATATAGGAGTGGGGAGAAGGGTAGGGTTCGGTAAAGTGAGGGTGGGTTTGGGTGGAAAAGTGGTTTGAATTTGAATGGTGAGGTAGGTGGGGTTTTATGAAGGATGGATGTGAGTGGTGAAGAGAAAGATGGGATTTGATAGGTGAAGGGTTTTTGGGGAAGAGGTGTTGAGGTGATTGGTGAATGGGTGAAGAAGAGAGAGAGTGGTGGGGTAGATGGGGATCCTGTGGGGTCCACAGATCCTGAGGTGTCAAGGAAAAGTCATCCCTGCACCAAATGTCATGCAAAAATGCGTTTTGAGCCAATTCTGGCGTTAAACGCCGGGCTGGTGCCCATTTCTGGCGTTTAACGCCAAGAGCTTGCCCTTTTCTGGCGTTTAACGCCAGTCTGGTGCCCCTTTCTGGCGTTAAACGCCCAGAATGGTGCCAGACTGGGCGTTAAACGCCCATCTGCTAGCCTCACTGGCGTTTAAACACCAGCAAGTTCTTCCTCCAGTGTGTGCTGTTTTTCTTTCTGTTTTTTATTTTGTTTTTGCTTTTTTCATTGATTTTGTGACTTCTCATGATCATCAACCTACAGAAAACATAAAATAACAAAAGAAAATATATAAAATATAACATTGGGTTGCCTCCCAACAAGCGCTTCTTTAATGTCAGTAGCTTGACAGTGGGCTCTCATGGAGCCTCACAGATACTCAGAGCAATGTTGGAACCACCCAACACCAAACTTAGAGTTTGAATGTGGGGGTTCAACACCAAACTTAGAAGTTGGTTGTGGCCTCCCAACACCAAACTTAGAGTTTGATTGTGGGGGCTCTGTGTGGCTCTGTTTTGAGAGGAGCTCCTCATGCTTCCTCTCCATGGTGACAGAGGGATATCCTTGAGCCTTAAACACAAAGGATTCTTCATTCACTTGAATGATCAATTCTCCTCTATCAACATCAATCACAGCCTTTGCTGTGGCTAGGAAGGGTCTGCCAAGGATGATGGATTCATCCATGCACTTCCCAGTCTCTAGGACTATGAAATCAGCAGGGATGTAATGGTCTTCAACTTTTACCAGAACATCCTCTACAAGTCCATAGGCTTGTTTTCTTGAATTTTCTGCCTTCTCTAGTGAGATTTTTGCAGCTTGCACCTTAAAGATCCCTAGCTTCTCCATTACAGAGAGAGGCATGAGGTTTACACTTGACCCTAGGTCACACAAGGCCTTCTTGAAGGTCATGGTGCCTATTGTACAAGGTATTGAAAACTTCCCAGGATCCTGTCTCTTTTGAGGCAGTTTCTGCCTAGACAAGTCATCCAGTTCTTTGGTGAGCAAAGGGGGTTCATCCTCCCAAGTCTCATTTCCAAATAACTTGTCATTTAGCTTCATGATTGCTCCAAGGTATTTAGCAACTTGCTCTTCAGTGACATACTCATCCTCTTCAGAGGAAGAATACTCATCAGAGCTCATGAATGGCAGAAGTAAGTCCAATGGAATCTCTATGGTCTCATTTTGAGCCTCAGATTCCCATGGTTCCTCATTGGGGAACTCATTGGAGGCCAGTGGACGTCCATTGAGGTCTTCCTCAGTGGCGTTCACTGCCTCTTCCTCCTCTCCTAATTCGGCCATGTTGATGGCTTTGCACTCTCCTTTTGGATTTTCTTCTATATTGCTTGGAAGAGTACTAGGAGGGAGTTCAGTAATTTTCTTGCTCAGCTGACCCACTTGTCCCTCCAAATTTCTAATGGAGGATCTTGTTTCAGTCATGAAACTTTGAGTGGTTTTGATTAGATCAGAGACCATGGTTGCTAAGTCAGAGGTGTTCTGCTTAGAACTCTCTGTCTGTTGCTGAGAAGATGATGGAAAAGGCTTGCCATTGCTAAACCTGTTTCTTCCACCATTACTATTGTTGAAACCTTGTTGAGGTCTCTGTTGATCCTTCCATGAGAGATTTGGATGATTTCTCCATGAAGGATTATAGGTGTTTCCATAGGGTTCTCCCATGTAATTCACCTCTTCCATTGAAGGGTTCTCAGGATCATAAGCTTCTTCTTCAGATAAAGCTTCCTTAGTACTACCTGGTGCATTTTGCATTCCAGACAGACTTTGAGAAATCATATTGACCTGTTGAGTCAATATTTTGTTATGAGCCAATATGGCATTCAGAGTGTCAATCTCAAGAACTCCTTTCTTCTGACTAGTCCCATTGTTCACAGGATTCCTTTCAGAAGTATACATGAATTGGTTATTTGCAACCATTTTAATTAGTTCTTGAGCTTCTGTAGGCGTCTTCTTCAGATGAAGAGATCCTCCAGCAGAGCTATCCAAAGACATCTTGGATAGTTCAGAGAGACCATCATAGAAAATTCCTATGATGCTCCATTCAGAAAGCATGTCAGAGGGACACTTTCTGATTAATTGTTTGTATCTTTCCCATGCTTCATAGAGGGATTCTCCTTCCTTCTGTCTGAAGGTTTGGACTTCCACTCTAAGCTTACTCAATTTTTGAGGTGGAAAGAACTTTGCCAAGAAGGCATTGACTAGCTTTTCCCAAGAGTTCAGGCTTTCTTTAGGTTGTGAGTCCAACCATATTCTAGCTCTGTCTCTTACAGCAAAAGGGAATAGCATAAGTCTGTAGACCTCAGGGTTAACCCCATTAGTCTTGACAGTGTCACAGATTTGCAAGAATTCAGCTAAAAATTGATGAGGATCTTCCAATGGAAGTCCATGGAACTTGCAATTCTGTTGCATTAGAGAAACTAATTGAGGCTTAAGCTCAAAGTTGTTTGCTCCAATGGCAGGGATAGAGATGCTTCTCCCATAGAAGTCGGGAGTAGGTGCAGTAAAGTCACCCAGCACCTTCCTTGCATTGTTGGTATTGTTGTTATTTTCGGCTGCCATGTGTTCTTCTCCTTTGAAGATTTCTGTTAGGTCCTCTATAGAGAATCGTGCCTTAGCTTCTCTTAGCTTTCGCTTCAAGGTCCTTTCAGGTTCAGGATCAGCCTCAACAAGAATGCTTTTGTCTTTGCTCCTGCTCATATGAAAGAGAAGAGAACAAGGAAATATGGAATCCTCTATGTCACAGTATAGAGATTCCTTGAGGTGTCAGAAGAAAAGAAGAATAGAAGGCAGAAGTAGAAAATTCGAACTTATCAAAGAAGATGAAGTTCGAATTTTGCATTAAGGAATAGTGTTAGTCCATAATTAGAAAGATGTGAGAAGAGGGGAAGCAATTTTCGAAAATTAAGTAAAAGATTTTGAAAACATTTTGAAAAACACTAATTGATTTTCGAAAACCATGATTGAGAAAGAAGTGAAGTGATTTTTGAAAAAGATTTTGAAATTAGAAATTAAAAAGATATGATTGAAAACTATTTTGAAAAAGATGTGGTTAAGAAGATATGATTGGTTTTAAGAAGATGTGATTGGGAAGATATGATTTGAAAAACATTTTAAAAAAATTTGATTTTGAAAATTAATGACTTGGCTATCAAGAAAAGATATGATTCAAACATTAAACCTTTCTCAACAGAAAAGGCAACATACTTGAAATGTTGAATCACATCTTTAATTGATAGCAAGTACCTTTGAAAATAGAAAGAAATCAATTTTGAAAACATATGATTGAAAAGATATGATTTGAAAAAGATTTGATTTTGAAAAACTTTGAAAACTTGAAAAAAATTTGATTTGAAAACAGAATCTTCCCTCTTGTGCCATCCTGGCGTTAAACGCCCAGAATGGTGCACATTCTGGCGTTTAACGCCTAAAACTCTACCCTTTTGGGCGTTAAATGCCCAGCCAGGCACCCTGGCTGGCGTTTAAACGCCAGTTTGCCCTTCTTCACTGGGCGTTTTGAACGCCCAGCTTTTTCTGTATAATTCCTCTGCTGAATGTTCTGAATCTTCAATTCTCTGTATTATTGACTTGAAAAGACACAAATTAAAAATATTTTTGGATTTTTAATAAAGAGAAATAATCAAAATGCAACTAAAATCAAATAACAATGCATGCAAGACACCAAACTTAGCAGTTTGTATACTACTGACGCTAACAGAATGAGAATGCACATGAGACACATAAACACTCAAGTCAATAGAATTCAAAGATCAGAGCAATGAAATCATCAAGAACAACTTGAAGATTAATGAAGACACATGCATGAGTGCAAAAACATGCAATTGACACCAAACTTAAAATGAGAATAGAGTCTCAATAGGAAAAATATTTTTGGTTTTTATGATTTTGTAAATTTTTTTTTTGTGCTTTTTCGAAAATTAAGTGGAAAAAGAAAATAAAGGTATCAAAATTCTTAATGAGAATTCCAGGAATCATGCAATGTTTAGTCTAAGACTCCGATCCAGGAATTAGACATGGCTTCACAGCCAGCCAAGCTTTTAAAGAAAGCTTCGGTCCAAAACACTAGACATGGCCAAAGGCCAGCCAAGCCTTAGCAGATCACTGCTCCAATAGCAAGATTGATAGAAATCAACAAGCTCTTGTGATGATAAGTTGAAACCTCGGTCCAATGAAAGTAGACATGGCTTCACAGCCAGCCAGACTTCAACAGATCATCGTGAAACTCTAGAATTCATTCTTAAGAACTCTGAAGAAAAAATACCTAATCTAAGCAACAAGATGAACCGTCAGTTGTCCATACTCGAACAATCCCCGGCAACGGCGCCAAAAACTTGGTGCAAGAAATTGTGATCACTACTTTTCACAAATCAATTAATCTCCGGTGATGAACCCAAAAACTTGGTGTTCAATACCATGGCATAAACACAACTTCGCACAACTAACCAGCAAGTGTACTGGGTCGTCCAAGTAATAAACCTTACGCGAGTAAGGGTCGATCCCACAGAGATTGTTGGTATGAAGCAAGCTATGGTCACCTTGTAAATCTTAGTCAGGCAAACTCAAATGGGTAAGGGTGATATACGAATAAAACATAAAGATAAAGATAGAGATACTTATGCAATTCATTGGTGGGAATTTCAGATAAGCGTATGAAGATGCTTGTCCCTTCCGTCTCTCTGCTTTCTTACTGTCTTCATCCAATCCTTCTTACTCCTTTCCATGGCAAGCTTATGCAAGGGTTTCACCGTTGTTAGTGGCTACCTCCCATTCTCTCAGTGGAAATGTTCAACGCACCCTGTCACAGCACGGCTATCCATCTGTCGGTTCTTAATCAGGCCAGAATAGAATCCAGTGATTCTTTTGCGTCTGTCACTAACGCCCCGCCCTCAGGAGTTTGAAGCACGTCACAGTCATTCAATCATTGAATCCTACTCAGAATACCACAGACAAGGTTAGACCTTCCGGATTCTCTTGAATGCCTCCATCAGTTCTAGCCTATACCACGAAGACTCTGATCTCACGGAATGGCTGGCTCGGTTGTCAGGCGATCAACCATGCATCGTGTATCAGGAATCCAAGAGATATTCACCCAATCTAAGGTAGAACGGAGGTGGTTGTCAGGCACACGTTCATAGGTGAGAATGATGATGAGTGTCACGGATCATCACATTCATCAAGTTGAAGAACAAGTGATATCTTGGAACAAGAACAAGCGGAATTGAATAGAAGAACAATAGTAATTGCATTAATACTCGAGGTACAGCAGAGCTCCACACCTTAATCTATGGTGTGCAGAAACTCCACCGTTGAAAATACATAAGAACAAGGTCTAGGCATGGCCGAATGGCCAGCCTCCCAAAGTGATCAAAAGATCTAAAGAACAAAAGATTCCAAAGATCCGAAGATTCCTAGATTCAATAGTAAAAGGTCCTATATATAGAGAACTAGTAGTCTAGGGTGTACAGAGATGAGTAAATGACATAAAAATCCACTTCCGGGCCCACTTTGGTGTGTGCTTGGGCTGAGCATTGAAGCATTTTCGTGTAGAGACTTTTCTTGGAGTTAAACGCCACCTTTGGTGCCAGTTTGGGCGTTTAACTCCCATTCTTGTGCCAGTTCCGGCGTTTAACGCTGGGAATTCTGAGGGTGACTTTGAACGCCGATTTGGGCCATCAAATCTTGGGAAAAGTATGGACTATCATATATTGCTGGAAAGCCCAGGATGTCTACTTTCCAACGCCGTTGAGAGCGCGCCGATTGGGCTTCTGTAGCTCCAGAAAATCCACTTCGAGTGCAGGGAGGTCAGAATCCAACAGCATCTGCAGTCCTTTTTAGTCTCTGAATCAGATTTTTGCTCAGGTCCCTCAATTTCAGCCAGAAAATACCTGAAATCACAGAAAAACACACAAACTCATAGTAAAGTCCAGAAAAGTGAATTTTAACTAAAACTAATAAAAATATACTAAAAACTAACTAGATCATACTAAAAACATACTAAAAACAATGCCAAAAAGCGTACAAATTATCCGCTTATCAGATCTCCAAGTCAAATTCTTGTAACAAAAGCACCCAACGAATTAATCTCGGTTTTGATTCCTTTTTGGTCAACAAGTACTTTAGTGCCGCGTGATCTGAGTACACTACAACCTTGGAACCAAGAAGATAGGCTTGGAACTTGTCCAAAGCAAAAACAATGGCTAGGAGTTCCTTTTCGGTTGTAGTGTAGTTGGATTGGGCACCGTCTAGTGTTTTGGAAGCATAAGCTATGGCGTAGGGAATCTTACCTTCGCGTTGTGCTAACGCGGCTCCTATCGCATAATTTGAGGCATCGCACATGATTTCAAATGGTTGAGTCCAATTCGGTCCTCGCACAATAGGGGCTTGTGTCAATGCTACTTTAAGTTTGTCATATGCTTCCATACATTCCTTGCTTAGCTCAAATTTAGTGTCCTTTTGTAGTAGTCGAGAGAGAGGTAAGGCTATCTTGCTAAAGTCTTTGATGAATCTCCGGTAGAATCCTGCATGTCCAAGAAAAGAGCGGACTTCCCTCTCGGAGGAGGGGTAAGGTAAACTAGATATGACATTTATTTTTGCCGGATCTACGGAGATGCCTTCTTTTGAGACTATGTGTCCCAAAACAATGCCTTGTTTGACCATGAAATGACATTTTTCAAAATTTAAAACAAGGTTTGTTTTGGTGCATCTTTCTAAGACTTTTTCAAGGTTACCTAAGCAATGATCAAATGAATCACCGTACACACTAAAGTCATCCATAAAAACTTCCATACATTGTTCTAGAAAGTCCGCAAATAAGCTCATCATGCATCTTTGAAATGTTGCCGGTGCATTGCATAGGCCAAATGGCATACGCTTGTAAGCGTACGTTCCAAAGGGGCAAGTAAATGTGGTTTTTTCTTGGTCCTCTAAAGCAATGTGAATTTGGAAGTATCCAGAATAACCATCAAGAAAGCAATAATATGATTTACCGGCTAGTCGATCAAGCATTTGATCAATAAATGGTAGTGGGAAGTGATCTTTCCTTGTGGCTGCATTCAACCTTCGGTAGTCTATGCATACTCTCCAAGAATTTTGCACTCTTGTCGCTATAAGTTCACCGCTTTCATTTTTGATTGTAGTCACCCCGGATTTCTTTGGCACCACTTGGACCGGGCTTACCCACTCGCTATCCGAGATGGGATAGATGATGTCTGCTTCAAGTAGCTTAGTGACTTCTTTTTTCACAACCTCAAGAATGGTTGGATTAAGTCTCCTTTGAGGTTGTCGGACCAGTTTTGCTCCTTCTTCAAGAAATATGCGATGCTCGCATACTTGGGGGCTTATTCCCACTAGATCCGCCAAATTCCACCCGATTGCTCTTTTATTTTTCCTCAATACATCTAGCAATTTCTCTTCTTGTTGAGGGGTTAACTCTTTTGCAATTATCACGGGGAGCTCTTGGGCCTCATCAAGATACGAGTACTTTAAATGGGGTGGTAGTGGCTTCAATTCCATCTTTTTGTCATTCTTTGATGTTTGAGTTTCTGGATGGTTTGTATGGTGTGTGGTGTTTAATTTGCTTGGTTCTTCATTTGCTTCTTTAATCATGTACTTCTCATCTAACCTTGCAAGGTGCACTTCGCCAACCATGTTGTCAATTGGGTCACACCGGAATAGAGAGTGATTCTCCGGCGGATGTTTCATTGCTTCTTCTAGGCTGAAACTTACGACTCTCCCATCTATTTCAAATGAATAAGTTCCCGAGTAGGCATCTAGCTTAAATCTAGAAGTTCTCAAGAATGGTCTTCCGAGTAGGATAGATGATGCTCTCTCGGTTTTGCTTGATGGCATTTCAAGGACATAGAAGTCAATTGGAAACACCAACCCTTTGATATTCACCAATACGTCTTCCGCAACACCCGTCACGGTTATTATGCTTTTATCCGCTAGGACAAATCTTGCCGTCGACCTTTTTAGTGGTGGCAACTTCAATATCCGGTAGACGGAGAGTGGCATGATGCTAACACATGCTCCGAGGTCACACAGACAATCGATAAATTGAACTCCATTGACGGTGCAAGTGACCATACAAGGGCCCGGATCATCACACTTCTCGGGCAATGCTCCCATTAAAGCGGAAATAGAACTCCCCAATGGGATGGTTTCCAATTCAAGAATTCTATCCTTGTTCATGCATAGATCTTTGAGGAATTTTGCATATCTAGGAACTTGATGGATAGCATCAAAGAGGGGGATGGTTACCTCAACTTTCTTGAACATTTCTACCATTTTGGGGTCGAGTTCTATGTGCTTTCTAGCTTTCTTTGCAAGTGATGGGAATGGGAGTGGTTGAGCAATTTCTTCTTCCAAGGTTCTCTTGGCCTTGGGGGTCTCCTTTGTTGGTTGAGCTTCATCCTCAATTATAGCTTGCGGTGTCTCCTCTTTCTCTACCTCTTCTATATCTATTCTCTCCTCCTCTTGGGTGATTGTGATAGGATTTGAGTTCTTTGCTCCCTTCTCCTTTAATTGTGTTCCGGATCTAAGGGTGATGGCATTGATGCCCCCCTTAGGATTGGGTTGAGGTTGAGAGGGAATGACGCTTTGGATTGGGGGTTGAAGAGTGGAATTTGATGGTGTATCCATTCGTGCAAGAAGAGCTTGTAGTGTAGAGGTGAGGCCGGTGAGGCCGGAGGCAAGTGTGTTTTGTAGTTCCTTTTGGCCTTGGATGATGGTCCGGAGTGTCTCGTCTTGGTTGGAGGGGATGGTTGCATATGTGAGTTGAGGAGCTTGTGATTGGTTGGGTGGTGGTCTTTGATGTGGTGGTTGGTATGTTTGGTAGTTTCTTTGTGGGTTTTGTTGGTTGTATGGTTGATTTTGTTGGTTGTATGGTGGCCGGTTTTGTGAGAAATTTTGTGAGTTGTTGTTCCATCTTTGACCTCCTCCATTGTTGTTGTTGTCCCTATTTCCTTGTTGGTGATTGTCTCTCCAATTTTGATTATGGTACCCACTCCCTTGATTGTAGCTTCCTCCTTGATAAGGGTGCCCTTGGTTAGAATTACCGCCTTGGTAGTACCCTTGATTTGGGCGGTCATAGAAATTATGGGTAGCCGCCAAAGTGTTATCTTCTTGAAGGCTTGGGCACTCATCTGTGTAATGAGAATAGCAAGAACAAATGCCACATACTTTTTGAGGGACCAATTGTTGGTTGTGTTGTTGAGGGGGTGGGGGTTGTTGTTGGTATGATTGAGGTTGTTGTGGTTGTTGTTGGTTCAATTGAAGTTGCCTCAAGATGGATGTCATTTCGCTCAAGGATTGAGTTAAAGCGGTTGTTTCACTACTAGTTGATACCTCATTCACAGTTCTCGGACGGTTGACTCTTCGTCTCATATGTTGGTTGGATTCGGCTAAGTCAATAATAAGTTGCCATGCCTCCTCTGCTGTTTTATACTTAGACAAAGAACCATTGCTAGAGGTGTCCAACAGAGTTCTATCTTGTTCTCGCATCCCTTGACATATGTATCCAAGCAATACTTGAGTGTCAAGCATGTGATTAGGGCATGCGTCTAGTAGCTTACGAAACCGTTCCCAATACTCGTATAGCGGTTCCGTTTCACCTTGCACAATACAAGACATTTCCTTCCTTAGCCTATCCATCTTCTCCGGAGGTAAGAATTTATCCAAGAATCCTCTTCTAAGTAAGTCCCAATCGGAGGTGACTTCACTAGATAGAGTGTAGAACCATTCTTTCACCTTGTCCTCAAGAGAGAAAGGGAAAGCAAACAACCATATAGCAACTTCATCGGATCCTTCCCGTCTAGTGGTTGAGCATATGTGATGAAAGTCCTTGAGATGTCGAATAGGGTCTTGTGCGGGAAGCCCATGAAACTTAGGTAGGAGGTTGATCAAAGCGGTCTTCAATTCAAAGTTTGCATTCAAGTTGGGGTGAGTTACATGAAGGGGTTGAAGGACATAATCCGGTGCACCCGCTTCCTTGATGGTAACTCTCCTCGGAGCATCCATGGTGTTAGTACCTAAAATGAAAGAAGAATTGTTAGTGATATTGATGGAAGTATGACTAATGCCTTCTTTGAGTGACGGTTCAATGTTCACTTTTAGTAAGGTGGTTGAGGTGGTAAAGACCTCTTCACCTTTCCCAAACTTTAGCCGCCTCCGAGCTTGTCTAATATGAAATAAAGTTCGTTCTATTTCCGGATCAAAAGGGACTAAGCTCAGATTCGGTTGTGAACGCGTCATGCAATGAAGGGGAAGTGAGATTCATGGTAACGATGAGGGGTTAGTCACTTGAACAAATTACAATGAAATGCAACTATGTACATATATACACATTCATTCCAAACAATAACATGGCACACTAAGCAATTCCCCGGCAACGGCGCCATTTTGATAAACGAAATTTAACATGTCGATTTAGAATTCAATGATGAATATGATCGTGAGTATAGTCTAATCGACACTTAAACTTCGCATCAAACAATCCTACAATCTATAACCGAGAGTATTAGTCTCCCGAGTCGTCCTCCCTTGGAATTGCTAGGGTGTGCATCTTATTGATTAGAAAGCCTTGTTACAATTCTTTGAAGGTTTTAGCAAAGTAGAAAACAAACAATCAATCCTTAGAAGACTTGGCTTAGGGTTGGCATTAGAAATTCTATCCTTATAGTTCTTTCAATGATGACAACAATTAGGCCTTGCTTCATTTAGTTAACCCCTAGGTATAGAGGAAAGTCAAATGAGAGTAATCAACTTGAGCCACAAGTCCTAGCTTTACCTTATAGAAATCTAGCTTTAGTGTACTCCAAGTCAATTAGCAATCCCTAATTCTAAATCAACAATTGACACAACTATTCAACTTCTTCTAATGGCCCAAACCCTATGCCAAGTAAGAAACTTTTACTCCATAACTAGTGTTGGCATTTCATCAAACATTTGGTGAGCAAGAGTGAAGGCCATAGAAAAATTGAGAAGAAAGTGGAATTAAAAGTATTTCAACACAATGAACTAACAACAATTAACAAAGAACAACAATGGAAATGAGATTCTAAAGGAATTGATTAAATCCAAAACTACAAAATTGAATCAAAGATCTATGAGAATTGAGCAATTACAAACACTAATGGAGATTGGAGAAGAAGATCTATGACATGAACAAAATGAATTGAGAATTGCAAGGGATCTCACCAAAGAGTGAATGAAAATTCAGAAATTAGATGAAGATGAACCCTAGTGAGAGCTTTTTTTCTCTCTCCTTCTCCACAAGTGTAACTAACTATCTTCCAAAAAAATCTAGAATCTAGAAAATGAGCTAAAGAGTGCTTAACCCTTGTTCCTTTGGTCTTTTTTTATGCTTTTCCCGCCAGGGCACTTCCCCAAAATGGGATTCTCAACTGCCTCCACGCCCAAGTCACGTGGTTTTTAAAAAAAATCATATTCGAACATCGGCGCGCACGCACAAGGTACGCGTGCGCGCCCACGGAACATCTTGTAATGTGCGCGGAGGCGTAATGTACACGTGCGCGCCCACGAAGATCATGGCCTAGCCGCTACGCAAGCCGGCTCGTGGCTTGGCTCTTGGCTTCGACTTCTAACTGCTCAATCCGTGCGGACGCGTCAAGTGCGCGCACGCGCCCATGCTGAGATTTCCAAAGTTCAATTCTCATGCTCCCTTCCTTTGCACCCGTCCTTCTTCTCTCTTCCGGTCCATTCCTGCCCTATATTCTGAAATCACTTAACACACGGGTCACGGCATCGAATGGCATTAAGAGAAGATTAGAAATGTATCTAATTTAGTGCAAAATAATCATGTTTTCATCCATGAGGCAAAATTAGGAAAGGAACACAAAGTCTTGTATTTTCATCTAGAAAGTGTGCAGAATTATTAATAAAACCCCTGAAATCAACACAAGATAAACCCTCAAAATGGGGTATATCAGTACCTAAATATGCAAAGTTTCTAAAAGATTTGTGCATACATAAAGACAAAATTAATGAATTAGAAACCATTCCTTTAGGAAGTTCTATATCTGCTTTAATGGGAAATTTACCTGAAAAGTGTAGTGACCCAGGTCCCTGTATAGTTAGTTGTACTATTGGTGGTGTTAGTATAATGCCTTTATCTATATATGATGTTTTGAGGCTCCCTCCCTTAAAAAGATCGACAGCTCGTTTTGTGTTAGCAGATAAAAGCATTATTACAGTGGTTGGAGTTGCTGAAGACGTTTTAGTGAACATTAAATGGCTCACATTCCCCACTGATTTTTATATCTTGGAGATGCCCCATAATGACTTAGATAAACCATCATCAATCCTACTTGGGAGACCATTCCTGAAGACATCAAAATTCAAATTGGATGCTTTTTCAAGAACATACTCTTTTGAAATAGATGGCCGAATGGTAATCTTCAATCTGAATGAAGTCATAAACAACCCTCCAAAAGATCGTTCTATCTTCCAGTGTGACATCATAGATGAAACCATAGCTGAATACATAGGACAAGGTCCAAGTGTGGGGAATTTCGAGGACAATGCAGGCACTCTACCACTGCCATTAGTTCCAGATAATCCAGAGCCAGATCATGACCAGAAGTTGGAATTGAAACCCTTCCCTCCACACCTTAAATATGCTTACCTTGAGGACCAGCAGAAGTTTCCAGTTATCATTGCACAGGACCTCACTCCTGAATAGGAAGAGCAGTTACTTAGTGTGCTGAGGAAGCACAAGAAAGCAATTGGGTGGAGTTTAGCAGACATAGTAGGCATCAACCCTCAAGTTTGTGAGCACAGGATATTTTTAGAAGAAGGAGCAAGACCTGTTCGTCAACCCCAAAGAAGACTGAACCCCACTATTTTAGAGGTTGTCAAGAAGGAAGTGACCAGACTATTAGAGGCAGGTATTATCTACCCCATCTCAGACAGTGAATGGGTGAGCCCAGTACAAGTGGTGCCCAAGAAGTCTGGAGTAACTACAGTGAAGAATGAGCATGGAGAGTTCATAGCAACCAGAGTACAGAACGCCTGGAGGGTCTGCATTGATTACAGGCGTCTGAACCAAGCTACTCGTAAGGATCACTACCCTCTTCCATTCATTGATCAAATGCTGGATCGCCTGTCAGGTAAATCACATTATTACTTTTTAGATGGCTACACAGGCTATTTCCAGATTCATATAGCTCCTGAGGATCAGGAAAAGACTACCTTTACATGTCCTTTTGAGACTTATGCTTACAAGAGAATGCCCTTTGGCCTGTGCAATGCAGCAGCCACTTTCCAAAGGTGCATGATAAGTCTTTTCTCTGATCTGATTGAGGACTGTATGGAGGTTTTTATGGATGATTTTAGCGTTTATGGTGATTCTTTTAACCTTTGCTTGGATAGTTTATCTAGAGTATTAGATAGATGTGTCAACACGAACCTTGTATTAAATTTTGAAAAATGTCATTTTATGGTTAAACAAGGAATCGTACTAGGACATGTTGTATCTAATACTGGCATTTCTATAGATCCAGCAAAGGTGGATGTTATTTCTAGTTTGCCTTACCCCTCTTCTATGAGGGAAGTCCGTTCGTTCCTTGGCCATGCAGGTTTTTACAGGAGATTTATTAAGGACTTTAGTAAGGTAGCACTTCCCCTATCCAGATTACTGCAAAAGGATATTGAGTTCGAGTTCAGTGAGGATTGCAAACAAGCGTTTGATAAGCTGAAGACCGACCTAACTCAAGCTCCGATTGTGAGAGGACCAGACTGGAGCCAACTGTTTGAAATCATGTGCGATGCTTCCAACCATGCAGTAGGAGTAGCACTGGCTCAGCGTGAAGGTAAGGATCCTTTTGTTATTGCTTATGCGTCTAAGACTTTAGACATTACACAGTCCAATTATACTACTACTGAGAAAGAGCTTCTTGCTATTATTTTTGCTCTGGATAAATTTTGAGCTTATTTACTTGGTACTAGAGTAGTAGTGTATTCGGACCATGCAGCTTTAAAGTATCTATTAGCTAAAAAGGAGTCTAAACCAAGGCTCATACGTTGGATACTGCTATTACAAGAATTTGATTTAGAAATAAAGGATAGGAGTGGTAACTAGAATCTAGTGGCAGACCACTTGAGTCGCCTTGAGCACATTAAGGATGATTCTACTCCTATAGATGATAATTTTCCATTTGATAACCTGCAAGTAGTATCTGAGGTAGTCCGTTGGTACGCACATGTAGCTAATTATCTAGTTAGTCACACATTTCCTCCACACTTTTCTAAGCATCAAAGAGACAAGCTGAAAAGCAAGTCTAAATATTATATATGGGATGACCCATATTTATGGAGATGTGGCACTGATCAAGTAATTATACGTTGTGTGCCTCAATTAGAATTCCAGTCCATTTTAGAGGCCTGTCACTCATCTGAGAGTGGAGGACATTTTGGCCCTCAAAGAACAGCTAGAAAGATCTTAGACTGTGGATTCTGGTGGCCTACTCTTTTTAGAGACGCTGCTGAGTTTTGTAAATCTTGTCTCCCATGCCAAAAATTTGGTAATATATCCAGGAGGGATGAGATGCCTCAACAAATTATTCTTTTCTGTGAAATTTTTTATGTTTGGGGCATTGACTTCATGGGTCCATTTCCAAATTCTAATGGCTATTTTTATATATTGTTAGCTGTGGATTACATTTCCAAATGGGTGGAAGCAATTCCTACCCGCACTGATGATGCTAACACTGTTGTTTCCTTTGTGAGAAACCATATTATTTGCCGCTTTGGATCACCACGAGCAATCGTGAGCGATCAAGGCACCCATTTTTGTAACAGGAGACTAACAGGATTAATGAAGAAGCATGGGATAATTCATAAGGTTGCAACAGCATACCATTCTCAGACTAATGGGCAAGCCAAGGTGTCAAAGAGAGAGATAAAGCGTATCTTGCAGAAGATAGTCAAACCTCATAGAAAAAACTGGAGCACCAGGCTATAAGATGCACTATGGGCATATAGGACAGCATATAAAACACCCATTGGGATGAGTTCTTTCCGCTTAGTTTATGGAAAAGCTTGTCATCTCCCAATTGAAGTAGAGCACAGAGCCTTTTAGGCAGTCAAGGAGTGCAACATAGGAATTGAGAAAGCCGGAGTTGAAAGGAAGTTGCAACTGCAAGAATTGGAGAGCCTTCGCCTAGAAGATTATGAGAACTCAAGAACATACAAGGAGAAGATGAAGGCTGTACATGATCAGCACATCAAGAGAAAAGAGTTCCAACCTGAGGATTTAGTCCTCCTTTACAAATCTCAACTAAGGCTCATGCCAGGCAAGTTGAGATCAAGATGGGAAGGTCCATACAGAGTAGAGAAGGCCGAACCATACGGAGTTTATCAGCTAAGCCATCCTTCAAGCTCTGAACTTATCAAAGTTAATGGACAACATCTGAAGCTTTACCATGGCGAGAAGATGCCGAAAAACAAAGAGTTTAAGATCTTCCTCTTGGAAGATCCCCACATGGCAGACGATTGAGCTAGTGGAGCGTCCAACTTACAGACGTTAAAGCAAAGTGCTAGGTGGGAGACAACCCACCATGGTATGATCGTTCTTTTCTTTATTTTTAGTTTTTCTATTTAATAACTCTTCTCTTTATCAGCATATTTCGTGCATCTGCATTTTCATATTTAAAAAAAAATGACACGCGACGCGACCACATTAGCGACGCGTCCGCGTCGAAAGGAGAGGGGAGAAAATAAAAACAAACAGAGAGTCACGCTGGAGCGTGGCTGGAGGCGTGCCAGTGGCACAAATTGTCCCACGCGACCGCGTTGCTGATGCGTCCGTGTCACATGGGATTAATGGCCTCCCACGTGACCGCGTGCCCCACGCGGCCGCGTGCCCTGATTTTCGACGTAAAAAATGGTGCACAACGAATTATTGTGCGAGAGTGGTGCTGGATTGGTGCTGGACACACAATCCCTATCACGCGACCGCGTCAGCGATGCGTCCGCGTGATTTCTTTCTGAAGCCCACTCACGCGATCGCATGCCCCACGCGGTCGCGTCACCCCAAATTTGGCAAATATATAAATTCGAACAGAGTTGTGCAGGCGCGAGGCTGCCCTCGCGCCAGAAGCATAACATGGGTCACGCGACCGCGTGACCGACGCGACCGCGTCAACTGAATTAAAGCACAATCATGCGAATGCGTGCCCCACGCGGCCACGTCGCTTGCGCTGCACAGCTCAACCTGAATTGCCAAAATATCTTATCTTTCTCTTCTCCAAATCCTAATTTTTCTTTTCCCTCCTTATTTCTTCCTTCTCCTTTCTTCTTTCTATCCCACCTTTCACTCTCTCTCTCTCACCTCCATTAACAAGGTTTTTTTTTCTTTTCTTTCTTCTTCCCTCCTTCCTTTTCTATCATTCTTCTTATTTTATATGTTATTTTCTTTTCTTTTCTTTTTCTTTTCATTATCCATATTTTCTTTCTTCTTCTTTCCTTTTTACATGGTGTTAGAAATTTATTTGAGTCATTATTCCTCATTATATGCTTGTAGATTGTTGCAAATTGTTGGCAATTATATATTATTTTCTTTAAAGGGTTGCTTGTATGTTTGCTTTCATACTTTCTATACCTTATTTACCATGCATGCTATGTGTTTGTGAAAAAGCCCATATGGCATTATGCACTTCTCTATTATACTTTCTACTATTCAAAGCATGTTTTTCACAAATTTCCTTTACCATTTTATTAATTGAATTTAATTGCCAATACAAACGTGATAGTTTGTTACGAAGTGATGCTTGATCTATGCTACTCATGCCCTTACCGGCATGCCAATAATCATCTTGCATCTACTTACCCTATCATGCACTTGTTCTATTTCCTTTAATGATCTTTTCATATGTTGTCATGACCATGTGTTTATTTCATTCATCTTTACCGTGCACTGATTATCACTCACTCACTCCCCCTCCTTGCTTTATCTCTTTGGATTTAACTTACTTTCTCTTCCCTTTTTCAGAATGGCCACTAAGAAAGACAAAGAGAAAGCTACCCCTAAACCCACCGTAAGGAAAGGAACGAAGATATCATTAGTGGCAGAGCCTTCTTCAACTGCAGTCAAGCCCTCAACAAAAAGAATTAAAAGGATTATCAAGGTTGATAAAAAGGAAAGAGCCTTCCCAGCAAAGGACACTGCACGATTCCCAAATCGCTACTGTGAGCAGATGTTTCCTATTCTGGCAGCTCGAAATTACAACAATGAACACCTTCTTATCCTTCCGCCTCGTATCGCTGGATTTGTTGAGCCACAAATTGCACAAAGACATTGGGGATTCTTACAGAGACAGCCACGACAGGTTAATCTTTCTTGGGTTGTTGAGTTCTACTCCAACCTCCACCTGCCGACTCTGTAGTCTGTCTATTTACGCCAGAAGCAAGTCCCCATTACAGAAGAGGCCATACAGCAAGCCTTAGCTCTCCCACCTGCTCTAGAAGGATTGGACGCCTTTCAGAAAGCCGCAATCAAGCGCCAAGCATACACCTTTGACTGGGACGCTGTTCTCAGAGTTATCGCTCGACCTGGCAGTAAATGGATCTTCGGATACCATCGTTCCCATCCTAAGGGAATCTCGGCTTCTGCACTCACCTTAGAGGCTCACGTATGGGCACATATTATGTCCCATCATGTCTTCCCGAGTACTCATGAGTCTTCCTTCACGGCAGACATGGCCGTTCTACTATGGTGCATCCTCACAGACTAGCCTCTTAATTTACCAAGACATATCCGGAATGCTATGGAACATGTGAAGATCACAAGCAACCTACCTTTCCCCGCATTGGTCTCTGCTCTTATCTCAGCAGCCGGAGTATCCTACAGAGCTGGAGACACCAAAGCCATTCTTCCACGGGATGATCAGTATGTCCCTAACGGGAGATATCTCAGGCCACAACTTGCCACTACCAGCCAGTCCACAGAGGATGTTGCAGCTCCTCCCCCATCTACTAGTCAGCTGCTGCATCAAATACTAAAGTGGTTGGACCAACAAGAAAAGAAAGCAAAGCTCCGAGAGCGCCGCAACCACCGCCGTTTCAAATACCTCAAGAAGCTACTTACGGGCAATCACCGACCCGATGACGATCCAGGCACTCCGGACTCCACTTCCTTCACCAGCACAGGGAGCCATGACGGCCCCGACTGTGGAGACACTGCCACCAGCCCACCATTATTTCTGACAGATGGCACCGAGGACGGTGCAAAGCCTTAAGTGTGGGGAGGTCGGTCAGTACCTGACTTCCGGAGGTAATTTCTCTTCCCTAGCACCAATAAATTAGGATATTTTAGTTAGATTTTCTTTCTTTTATAGAATAGGATAAATTGCATAGTAATAGGTTAGTTGCATGCATGTTCTACTTGATTGAAAAGACAATAAGTTTCTTTTAAGACTCTATCTTTGGAACAAAATTTCACTAATTTTAATTAAAAAAAATTTATGATAAATCTTCTTGAAGTTATATTTGGAACATGATGTTTGAGCTAAAGAACACACAACCTGTGAAGATTTGAGCCTTTATGCATGGTTACATTATTTAACCATAATTATTTTATTCTTGTGTGTTTACTTCTCTATGATTGTAATCTATATTTTGTTTCATCCTATATGTCCAATATTTATTATGTTTGTATGCTTGCATATGATTGAGGCCATTATTTGTTTAAACTCACTTATCCAAATTACGCCTACCCTTTTCAATTACCTTTGTTAACCACTTTGAGCCTTTAAATCCCATTTGTTCTATATTTTACCACATTACTAGCCTTAAGAGGAAAAACAATTGTATATCCCAAATTGAATCTTTGGTTAGCTTAAGATAGAATTGTGTATGCTAGTTAAGTATGGGAAACTGTGGGAACAAAAGTTATTAAGGGAATGTGTCATGATAATACAATGGGAATTTGGATACCTACTCATGTGAAACTATAAGAATTAAAAATCTATGTGCATTGATAAGCTATGTTTATTTTTATGTCTATATTAAAATAAAAAAATCAATAAATAAATAAGGGGACAAAATTACCCCAATGCTGAATTAAGAATTCAAAGATCAATGCATATATGATAAAAAAAATTTGATACATAAGTATGGAATGTAAAAGGGAATTCTGGGTAGCTAGGTATGAATTCTAAGGCTATATAAAATATATAGGTTGGGTTAAAGCTTGGGTTAATTAAAGATTCAATTTATAAGCTCATTTAACCATATATGTATCCCTACCCTTACCTTGGCCCCATTACAACCTTGAAAAGACCTCATGATGTTTGCATTGGTATATTAACTGTTGTTGATTGGTTAAGAGAAGAACAAAAGTTAGAAAGCATGATTAGAGAAGGATAGAGTGATTACCTTATACACTAGAGAGATTAGAGCGTACATACATCATCAGTGAGGGTTCAATGCTTGAATTTCCATGTTCCCTGCTTTCATGAGCTATCTTCTTGTACTTTTATCTGTCTTACTGTATAATGGTAGAATTAGTGGAATTTGATTTGTAAATGTTTTGAAGAGCTTATTTACTTTTGATCAAATGGGCAAGAATCATATAGTTGCATTCATATATATAGGTTGTATTGTATTGCATGAGTTTCTACATGTTCATACTTATTTATCTTATCTCCTTCAGTTAAGCATGAGGACATGCTAATGTTTAAGTGTGGAGAGGTTGATAAACTTCTATTTTATGGTTTATATTGTGTTTAATTGTGTGGTTTTATCATGATCCTTACCCACATATTCATTAATTTAGCATGCATTTATATTTCCTTCCTGAAAGTATTACATGATTGAAAACTGCTTCCTAGAGACTTTTAATTATGCATTTTAATTCTCCTTTATTCCATTCGATGCCGTAATCTGTGTGTTAAGTGTTTCAAGTTTTATAGGGCATGAATGAGTTAGAGATTGGAAAGGAGGCTAGCAAAAATGGAAGGAACACGAGAAATTGAGGAGATAACCAGCGAGAAGTGACGCAGCCGCATGGCTCACACGTTCGCGCGAAAGAGGAGAAATCGTAGTGACGCGGCCGCATGGCTCACGCGATCGCGCGGGTTGGAAAAGCACAAGTGACGCGAAAGCGTGGACGATGCGAACGCGTGGCAGGGGAAAATGCGAATGACGCGACTGCATGGATGATGCAATCGCGTGACGTGCGCGATCTGCATAATTCACTGGGGGCCATTTTGGACCCTATTTTGACCCAGTTTTCGGCCCAGAACAGCAGACGAGAGCCAGAGAACATGCAGAAACCAGAACAACAATTCATTCTACACAGTTTTAGTTTTAAATCTAGTTTTTACTCCTCCTCTAGGTTTTTCTCTCTACACATTGATAGTTCTTAGGGTCTTATTTTTCTACCACTTTTTGCATTGGGATACTGAGAAGAGTTATTAACTCATCAAGACTTCGTCATTCTAGTTCGTTTTCTTTACTTGGCTTTACTCTTCCATGACCTTTGCTTTGTTTAATTTTACCATTGGAATATTTTTAGGATTATTTAATACAAGGATTACTTTTATTTTTAATTGATTATTTTGATTTTTATTTACAATGTCTTTCTTCAATTCCCTTTTATATGTTATGAATTTTACATTCATAATGAGCGAGTAGTTCCCTAACTTGATGGGGAGTTGATTGAAAGGAACCCTTGAGTTGGAAGGCTTAAAAGAAAGATTGTAATTGGGTTTATTGTTGGATTGCCCTCTAGTCACTAACACCAATCCCTTTTAATTAAGTGGGTTGCAACTTGTGAACGGACGTAGCATTCCAACTTGTTTGACTTTTCCTTACCTAGTAAGAGATAACTAAACGGGATAACCTTTAATTATCAATTAATCTAGAGAGTAATTCAACAATATTGGGGCTTCCAACTAATCAACTCCCAGTCAAGGCTTTTATTTACATTATTCAAATTCTCCAATTAAATTTCTTGTTTACTCAACTCAAACCTTTTTGAAAACATCTGATTAATAAAATAGCACACTTTTCTGCAACTCGTTGGGAGACGACCTGGGATTCATACTCCCAGTATTTTAATTTCAAATTTCTGTGACACATTTCTAAATTGATAAGTGGATTTCTGGCGAGTTAAGAACTATACTTGCAACGTATATATTTTAATAATTTTTAGTTCGCCAATTTCTGCTCGCATCAGGCCGCCAGAATCCATAGTCTAAAATTTTTCTAGCTATTCTTTGGGGGCGAAAATATCCACCACTCTCAGAGGAGTGACAGGCCTCTAAAATGGACTGGAATTCTGATTGAGGCACACACCTTCTTATTATCTGATCAGCACCATACCTCCATAAATATGGATCATCCCATATATAATATTTGGACTCGCTTTTCAGCTTGTCCTTCTGATGCTTAGTAAAATTGGGAGGAAAGGTAAGATTAACTAGATAATTAGCTACAGGTGCGTACCAAGGAACTACTTTAGATACTGCATGCAAGCTATCAAATGGAAAACCATCATTGATAGGGGTAGAGTCATCCTTATTATGCTCAAGGCGACTTAAGTGGTCCGCCACTAAATTCTGAGAACCACTCCTATCCTTAATTTCTAACTCAAATTCTTGCAGCAGCAGTATCCAACGTATTAGCCTTAGTTTGGACTCCTTTTTAGCTAATAAATATTTTAGAGCTGCATGGTCTGGGTACACTACCACCTTAGTACCAAGTAAGTAGGCTCGGAATTTATCCAGTGCAAAAACAATAGCTAGAAGCTCTTTTTAAGTGGTAGTGTAATTGGACTGAGCAGCATCTAATATCTTTGAAGCATATGCAATTACAAAAGGATCCTTACCTGTGCGATGGGCCAGCGTTGCTTCTACAGCATGGTTGGAGGCATCACACATAATCTTAAAAGGCTGGCTCTAATCTGGTCCTCTCACAATTGGAGTTTGAGTCAAGGCGATCTTCAGCTTATCAAATGCTTCCATGCATTCTTGACTCAGCTCGAACTCAACATCCTTCTGCAGCAGTCTTGATAAAGGTAAAGCTACCTTACTGAAGTCTTTGATGAATCTCCGGTAAAAACCTGCATGGCCAAGGAACGAACGGACATCCCTCACGGAGGAGGGGTAAGGTAAACTAGAAATGACATCTACCTTTGCTGAATCTACAGAAATACCAGTATTAGAGACAACATGTTCTAGAACAATACCTTGTTGGACCATAAAATGACACTTTTCAAAATTCAAAATAAGGTTTGAACTAACACACCCGTCTAATACTCTAGCTAAACTATCCAAGAAAAGGCTAAAAGAATCACCATACACACTAAAGTCATCCATGAAAACTTCCATACAATTTTCAAAGAGATTTGAGAAAATACTCATCATGCATCTTTGGAACGTTGCTGGTGCATTACTTAAGCCAAAAGGCATCTTCTTATACGTATACGTTCTAAAAGGACATGTAAAAGTAGTTTTCTCCTGATCTTCAGGAGCTATATGAATCCAAAAATAGCCAGTGTAACCATCTAGAAAACAGTAGTGTGATTTACCTGATAGGCGATCAAGCATCTAATCCATAAAGGGCAGAGGGTAGTGATCCTTGCGGGTAGCTTGGTTGAGACGCCTGTAATCAATGCATACCCTCCAGGCGTTCTGCACCCTAGTCGCAATGAGCTCTCCATGCTCATTCCTTACTGTTGTGACTTCAGATTTCTTTGGAACCACTTGTACTAGGCTGACCCATTCGCTGTCTGAGATTGGGTAGATGATGTCTGCCTCCAGTAGTCTGGTCACTTTCCTCTTGACAACCTCTAAGATGGTGGAATTCAGTCTTCTTTGGGGTTGACGGACAGGCCTTGCTCCCTCTTCTAAAAATATTCTATGCTCACAAACTTGAGGGCTGATGCCTACTATATCCACCAAGCTCTACCCAATTGCTTTCTTGTGTCTTCTTAGCACACTAAGCAGTTTCTCCTCTTTTTGGGAAGTGAGTTCCCTTGCAATGATAACTGGGAGCTTCTGATTATCCTTAAGGTAAGCATACTTGAGGTGGGGTGGAAGGGGTTTTAACTCCAATCTCTGCTCATGGCTTGACACTTGATCATTTGGGGCTGGTAACGGTTGTAATGTGTTTTCGTCTTGCCCAGGGGGTGTCCCCACACTTGCATCTTGCTCCATGTGCCTTTCCTCTACTTCCTCCTGGTGAACTGCAACTATAGTCTCATCAATGACGTCGCACTAGAAGATGGAATGGTCTTCCGGAGGATGCTTCATAGCCTCATTCAGATTGAAGCTCACTGCTCGGCCGTCTATCTCAAAGGAATAAGTTCCTGAGAATGCATTCAACTTGAACTTTGAGGTCTTCAGGAATGGTCTTCCGAGCAAGATGGATGACGGTCTGCCTGAGTCATTTTGGGGCATCTCCAAGATATAGAAGTCAATGGAAAATGTGAGCCCCTTAATGCTCACCAGCACGTCCCCAGCAATTCCAACCACTGTAATAATGCTTTTATTTGCTAACACAAAATGAGCTGCCGACCTTTTTAAGGGAGGGAGCCTCAAAGCATCATATATAGACAAAGGCAAAATACTCATGCATGCTCCTAAATCACACATGCAATCAGAAAATATGACACCTCCGATGGTACAGTTAACCATGCATGGACCTGGGTCACTACATTTTTCAGGTATATCCCCCATTAAAGCAGATATAGAACTACCTAAAGGAATAGTTTCTAATTCATTAATTTTATCCTTATGCATGCATAAATCTTTCAAAAACTTTGCATATTTAGGTACTTGCTGAATAACATCAAAAAGGGGAACAGTTACCTCAACCTTTTTGAAGATTTCTACCATTTTTGGGTCAAGTTCCATCTGCTTTCTAGGCTTTTGTGCAAGGTGTGGAAAGGGGATCAGGATGGTGTCTCTGGTAGCTTTAGCTTCTTTTGGTGTGTCATTCTCTGGTTGAGTTACTTCTTCTTCAACCATGTCTTGTACTTCATCCTCCTCTTCAACATCCTCCGCTTCAACCATGTCCTCAACTGAGGCATGTTCTTGTGGGCTTGGCTCCTCAGGATTCCTCTCTTGCAGTGTGGTTTCGGACCTCAAAGTGATGGCATTGATGCCTCCCTTGGGGTTGGGTAAAGGTTGAGAAGGAATTCAATTGGAGCTTGAAGGCTAGCTGTTGGAGTTGTTCAATGATCCAATCTGTGAGACGAGAGCTTGTAAAGTAGAATTCAGACCGTTTAAGGTAGAAGTAAGGTTGTTCTCCATGGTCTTCTGTCTTTGATCAATAGAGTGTAGCAACTCGTCATTAGAGGAGGAAAGGGGGTAAGTAATCTGAGGGGTCTGCTGTTGGTTATTCTGAGGCACTTGGGATTGCCTTTGGTGAGGTGCTTTGTAAGGCTGGTTTTGGTTCTGCTGTCTATTGTTGTTGTTATTCCACCTCTGATTTCCATTATTGTCTCTGCCTCCTCTGTTGTAGTTATCCCTCTATCCCTAGTTGGAATTATCTCTCCAACCCTGGTTGGAGTTGTCCTGCCAACTTTGATTGTAGTTCTCACCTTGGTTGTAGTTGCCGCCTTGTTGATAGTATCCTTGATTCGGGCGATCATAGAAATTGTGAGTAGCTGCCAAGGTGTTATCCTCATGTTGGAGCTGTGGACACTCATCAGTGTAATGACTATAATCAGCACATATTCCGCATACTCTTTGAGGAACCAGTTGATGGCTCTGTTGTGATGGGGGAGCCTGAGGTTGTTGCTGATTCAGGTATATCTACTTCAGTAAGTTGGTCATCTCACATACTCTGTGTGAGAGCGGTAGTCTCACTACTAGAGGAGACCTCTGCCACAGCCTTGGGATGGTTATTCCTGTGCTTGTGATTCCGAGCAGACTCAGCCAAGTCGGTAATCAGTTACCATGCTTCATCTGTGGTCTTGTACTTTTTTAGAGAACCATTGCTCGCATCATCTAATGTAGTCTTGTCCTGAGGCTTCATGCACTGTGTGAAGTAGCTGATCAATACCAACTTGTCAATCATGTGGTTGGGGCATGCGTTTGGGGCATGCGTTTAGGAGATTATTGAAATGCTCCCAATACTCGTAAAGAGTCTCAGATTTGCCATGAATAATCATTGAAATTTCTTTCCTCAGTCTATCAGTAACTTCAGCTGGAAAGTATTTTTCCAAGAATTCTCTCCTGAGTGTGTCCCAGTTAGTGACAACTGCTTCAGGTTGAGTGTAGTACCACTCCCTCGCCTTCCCCTCGAGAGAAAACAGAAAGGCGGCTAGCAGAATAGAATTCTCAGTTGCACCATTACTCCTAACAGTAGAATAGGCTGTCTGAAAATCTCTGAGGTGCTTGAGAGGCTCTTGAGCAGGTAAGCCATAAAACCTGGTAGTAAATTGATTAGTGCAGTCTTCAGTTCAATATCTGCACCCAGATTTAGATGACGCGCTTGGAAAGGTGGCAGTGTAAAGTCCGGAGCTCCTGCTTCCTGGAGAGAAATCCTCCTGGGCGCTACCATGTTCTCTGCGCTCAAATTAACCAAACCAGTAGAAAGGGAGCTAGTTTCTTCCTTAAATGACGTTTCAGATTCGTCCTCAGATAGGACTAACCGACGCCGAGCTTGCCTTATACGTGAAATAGTTCATTCAATTTCAGGATCAAATACGGGTAGGCTCGGATCAGGTAGCGAACATGTCATTCAGTGAAAAAAACATATAGCTCATGGTAAAATAAAATAAAATAAAATGCAAATAAATAAATTTCAACCAATAAATTAGCACACTGTTGCAACTCACTGTCAACAGCGCCAAAAATTGACTACGAAAAATCACCGATTAAGAGTTTATAAAGAAAACAGCGTTGCAAGTATAGCTCTTAACCAATGAAGATACCGTGTACCAATTTAAAAGAGTTGTCACAAAATTTAGAAATAAAATACTGGGAGTATGAATCCCAGGTCGTCTCCCAACGAGTTGACAAAAGAGTGCTATTTTATTGATCAGAGGTTTTCCAAGGATTTTTTAAGAGTTGAAGAACAGAAAGATAAATGATTTAGAATTTATATAATCAAATAAAAAGCCTTGACCGGGGGTAGATTATTTGAAAGTTCTATCCTTGTTGGAATTTCTCAAGTGTAGCTTCAAGAGGTCGTTATTTTCACTTAGTTAACCCTTACTAAATAAAGGAAAGTCAAGTGATTGAGCTAACTCTTATTTGCAAGTCCTAATCCTCTCTCTTGGGAAGAATTAGCGTTAATAAATAGAGACTTAGCCAACAACTTCCAAATTAACTAATCGCTTGAGCATTCCGACTCAAGGGTCTCCTTTTAATCAACTCCCTAGTCAAGTGGGAGTTCTACTCCATTGACATGAATATAACTTTCACAGAATCAATAGAAGAATAAAAGTGAGACATGATAAACAATAACTGAAAATCAATTAAAAGTAAAAATAGTTCTTTGCATTAATAAATTCTAAAAACAATCCAATTGTAACCCTGAATAAAGATTAAGGATATGAAAGAGTAATGGACAAAGGAAACAAACTGGAATAAATGAAACTTCGATGGAGGTAGCAACTCTTCTTAATATCCCAATCAATAAGAAAAAGCAATAAAGTTCTAAGAACTATGAGTGTGAAGAAAACCTAGAGGAAGGAGTGGAAAAACCTCTCTCTAGATTCAAAAACTAAAACTAAAACTATGCAGAATGAGAACGTGTCTTGAGTCCCTGCTGTTCCCTGGCTCTAGTCTGTGTTTCTAGGCCGAAAACTGGATCTAAAACTGGCCCGAAATCACCCCCAGCATTTTTCTGCAACTGCTGTACGTCGTGCATGTCACGTGTATGCGTCACTCACGCGTGCGCGTCGTTTGGCGATTTTCCTTGTCATGTGCACACGTTAGGCACGCGCACGCATCGTTGAGCGAACTTCAATTCACGCACACGCGTGAGCCATGCGTACGCGTCGCTCCTCGCTGATTGTCTCCTTTATTTCTTGTGCTCCTTCCATTTATGTAAGCTTCCTCTCCATCTTCCAAGCCATTCCTGTCCTATGAAGCCTGAAAACACTTAACACACAGATCACGGTATCGAATGGTATAAAGATAGATAAAAATCTACAAATTAAAGGCTCTGGAAGCAAGTTTTTAATCATAATATTAAATCAGGAAGGCAAACATATAACATGCTAATTACATGAGCAGGTGTAAGAGAAAGGTGATAAAAACCACTCAATTCAACACAAGATAAACCATAAAATAGTAGTTTATCATAAAGTACTGTGCTTCTATGTTGTATAATT
This sequence comes from Arachis hypogaea, assembly GCF_003086295.3. Classification (NCBI taxonomy): domain Eukaryota; kingdom Viridiplantae; phylum Streptophyta; class Magnoliopsida; order Fabales; family Fabaceae; genus Arachis; species Arachis hypogaea. Next base: position 26,268,932 of record NC_092041.1, on the reverse strand, counting down.
GTGTTCATCAAGTTTGCTTGGATTGGCATGAAAGCATTCGTAGATACAGTTATTAAATTTGATAAGATAAGCGCCATATCGATGTTGCAGAAATTAGATCAAGAAATTGATCAAGAGAAAAAGAAAATGAAATTTGAACAAGAAAGTTGATCACGATGTTGATTAAGATACGGTTCTGGATACAATGTTTAATTCTTGGAGATGAAGCACGGCTTGAATATGAGAGAAGAGAAAGAAAGAGAATTGTAAATTTGAGTAATTCTAAATTGTAAAATTAGAAATGAATAAAATTTGTACATTCAAGTCTTAGTGCTCTGAGTTATATAGCAAGGTATAGTAACAAACCTACTCCTAAATGTCTAACAAACTAAATCAGTCCTAACCACTAACTTTTTAACTAATTTCACTAATTATGGCATACATATATATATCCTAACACTATCAAAGTATGTAAACTGAGATCTATTGGCGAGGTGTTCTTCCATTTTTTTTACCACAGATAGGAAGACATCTAAATAAATATGGGGATACTATGCCATTTGAGTTATAACTCGTTGGCGAGAAATAATTTAGTTAACCATGAAGATATGTAGAAAAGAAGGACAATATTAGAATATCATTATTAAAGACTTAAATTATAAAAATATACGAATTTAATTTCTTTGCGTAAATTTTTTAGCAAAATGCCATATTAAATCAAATAGAAGAGGAAATTACGTGATTTTACCAAAACAAAAAACATAACATGAATTACCCAAAAGCATGTTTTAATGTAATTCGAACGAGGTTAGCACGAATTAGTTAAAACAAGAGTAATTCGAATCACTTAAATTTGAATTAGTTCTTATCAAAGTAATTCGAATCGATGTAATTCGAATGATGTATGAGTGGATCCAAGGAGTAATTCGAATCATATTGATTCAAACTACATGCAAATGTGACCCACACTAGTTCGAATTAGGATGATTCAAACTAACCCACCATTTTGACACCCATAGTAATTCAAAACAGGTTGAATCGAATTGCACACACAGTATTTCACACAATTATTTTGATACACCAATAATTATATCTGTTCCGTGGTCGGGTACCGAACGGGTCGAGTGGACGGAATGAGTAAGAGTGGACAAAGGAAATCTGGACCTGGGTTGTTGGTGAATGGATGGACCTCTAGGCTCGTGCCGAAGGATGGAAGATTGGAGCCTCGCGACCTCCCAAGTTATGGTGTTGAAGAGGGGGTGCCACCTGCAAAAAGGACTCCGACGCTCAAATCATAATCCGTATAGATGGCAGTAAAGGTGAGGGAATAGTGACGTACCTTGGGGGAGGGGTAGGGTCCTCCCCTTATATACTCTGTACCCAGGGCAGGTCCCACAGGAGTAGACCCGCCTTCCAGGAAACTTCCTTTCCCTAGCTATCACGTGCCTTGCTGGAGGGAAAAAGTGTCGGGTCCTCCTCTTGGTTTGGGTTTGACATGCCCGTCGGGTCGGGCCACCCGAGCCGGGGTATTGTGCTAACTGGACCGGGTCGGAACAATATCTATATAAAATCAATACTAAATCGAATTCAATTAGTTCCATAAGACGAGTTTATGAAAAAAATTGTATTTTATAAAGTTTAAAAATTTTTGTTATGTGATATGTTAGTAAAATAATATATTACAAATTTTTATAATACTCATCATAACAATGTTTAATTTAAAAATTTTTATTTAAATTTTAGTAGTACTCGTTACAAAATAAATAATTACAATAATTTTTTTATTTTTTATAAAACTTCCTTAAAAAATTCCATGAGTATTATATAAAGAATCTTGAATCGATTTACATAAATTGACTAACAAATTTTTATAGTACTCATAAAATTTTCTAAAAAATTTTCACATTTTATAAAATTATTTACAATAATAATAATAATAATAATAATAATAATAATAATAATAATAATAATAATAATAAGGTTTAAACATACTTTATTATATTAGGTTAGATAAAAATTAAACTATTTAAATAAATAATTCGGTGTTTAGAAGTCAAGCATTAGAATAGTTTTTTGAGAAGTATTTATCATATCATAAATTCATAATGATGTAAGTATGCGAATGATTTATTTTTTAAATTACGTTTTTAAATTAAATGACTTTTAATATTATTAGATTGTCCTATTTTTAAATCGGTCAATTCATTTTATATTTATATATTGTTATTATTTTTAAATTTTTTTACTATAATTATTCATTTTGTAATAAGTACAACTAAAATTTAAATAACAACTTTTAAATTAAACATTGTTATGATGTGTACAATAAAAATTTGCAATGTACTCTTTTACTGTATCACATAATAAAAAATTTTTAACTTTATAAAATGCAACTATTTTCATAGACTCGTATTATCAAACTAATTAAATTCGATTTAGCATTGGTTTCATATAGATATAATTGTTGGTGTATCAAAATAATTGTATGGATTATTATATATGCAATTCGAATCAACCTGATTCGAATTACAATGGGTGTGACCAAAACAATGGGCTAGTTTGAATCAGCCTGATTCGAACTAGTATGGATCACGTTTGCATGTAATTCGAATATTGGATCTATTCATGCATAATTCGAATTGAATCTATTCGAATTACTTTAATAGGGACTAATTCGAATTTAAGTGATTCAAATTAATCTTGCTTTATCTAATTCGAACTAATCTTATTCGAATTACACATTAGGTAATCTATGTTACGTTTTTTGTTTTGGTAAAATCACGTAATTTCCTCTTTTATTTGGTTTAATATGATATTTTACCATATATATATATATATATATATATATGTATATATGGTGTATTATTCTATTATAAGAAATAATTAATTTTTATATTTATTAATTAAAAATTTTAAATTTATAAATTTAATTTGATTATCAGATTAAATATTTTATATTAAAAATATATTAAAATTAAATTCAAATATAATTAAAATATTGTAAATAATAAAATAAAATTAATTCTTAAAAGTATTTTTTTATGTTCGAAAATTTTATAGATGAGACGTTTTTATTTATCTTTTTTTTAGTTAATGTATAGTTTTTCTATATTAGTACTATGTTAGGGATGCATCTATTCTGGAAAGGTGACGGCAAATGTTGATTGATGTAGATTGATGGGTGAATTATTTTTAGCAGAGGGTCAGAGACATCCGGATCCGAGAAAAAAGAAGAGGGGAGCTTAAGAAAAAGTAAGAAGAAAGCAGATATTGTTGTTCCAGACAATCCAATCCACTCAATCTCCTTTGATAAGAAATTTATGATTGGATTTGTTCCTCATCTTTCTCCTGCGAATGCATTATTGGCAACAAGAAAGTTTTAGGCAACAGTAGGCAATCATATTTGGTTGTATTGCTATACAAATTCTACCTTCAAATTAAAGTTTTGGTAAATGTTAGATCATTTTGTATCTTTACAGAAATTAATTTCCACGTATAGCTAATGTCGAAAATTTGTACGAATACATCTAGTTACATATTATTATCTTAATAAAAAATAATTATTTTTTAAGTTTATATATATGAATAATTATTTCAAAAAATTATAATTAAAAGATTATGTAAATTTTTATTCTATTGTTGCATTAAAATTATTCTTTATTATTTTTTTAGTTTTAATATTTTTAATGTTAGTATTCTAAAAGAATAAGAAAAATAAAATAAAAATTGATATCCAAAAGTAGTTAATACAAATAAAGGGCAAATTGTCCTTTTAAAATAATTGGGATTCAATATTATCAAAATGTCTTATTTTAATTTTCATTCTAAAATTATCCTTATATAAATCGATGTATCTTAAAATTATTTATCAAAAAAGCTTAATAAATCAGTTTAACTTAAATTAATTTGGTATATCCTACCTATTAAATCGTTCTAACATAAATTGATTTGGTAGTAAATCAACTTTATACAGATCATTTATTAGATAGGCTTCCGTAAATATATCGAATTTATATAAGGACAATTTTAAAATGAAAATCAAAATAAGACAATCTGATAATTAAATTCCAACCATTTTAAAAAAGTATTTACCCACAAATAAACTTCCACTTTGGTGTCCTAAACTTCATCAAAATTTGAAAACTACTATCACGTGATTGTATAAATTGTTTTTTATTACATATTTATTTTTTCTATATGAATCATGGTATAATAAGGTGATTTATTATTTACATATAAATAGGAATGGAATCGACTCGAAAGATTATTATTTATTTTTTATATATTAATTTTAATTGTTTTATAGAAACTATATTAATTGAAAAAAATTTTAACTATAAATATCAATAAGAGTTAGTTTTTAATTATTTGAGATATAAATTTAAATAATTGTTTATATATATATAAAGAGATATTTTGATTGTATTGTTAGAAAAAGATTATTTAATTTTTTTAAAATATAAAATCCAAATAATAAAATTCTAAAGTATATTTTATTATTTAAATTATTATTTTAATATTTTAATTTATAAAATAAATATTTTAAAAATTAATTATATTTTATGATAATAAAATATAATTATAATAATAATTATATTATATATATATATATATAAATAATCATCATGTACAGAATAAATATTAAAATATAAAATATATATTAAAAATAAGTTAAATAATATATATATTTATACATAAATATATAATAATTAATAAATAATTTAATAATTAATTTATATATATATATAATATTTTTATTATAAAAATTTATTATTATATTATATATATTTTAGTTCTACTATCAAAATTTCTGAATCCCTCGCTGTATATAAATCGAGTTATTACCTTACCAGTTACCACGACTTAATAGAAATAGGATTTAGATACTAAGTCGTCGCACCTCTTTCAACCTTAGCAATATGGAGATAAAACACATTTATCATGTTTAATCGAATATTTTTGTTTCAAAGTCTAGTTATGTGGTAAATAACGAAAAAATTTACGAAAGCACAATATTTTTCATTTTTCTTATATTCCTTTACTTATTAGTAATTATAACATTTTTATTGCATAAATTATGTAATCTCTATCAAAGTCGTCGATAAGATCACATATTGTATATAAATTATATTCAAATAATCTAATTTTCTCTATTTTAGTGATAGCTAAGTCTTATCTACACTATTTCTACCCTTCTATATCAACATCAAGTCATCAACCTATTATATCAAGGATTTTTTACATAAATAAATTAAAGAGGAATTAATATTAGATGATTTTTCTAAACGAAAATTAAATATACAAAAGTCCTCTTTCATTATTTGTATAAACCGTTTTAGGATAATTATTTAGGTTAGAATGTTAAAATTGTTCTACTCTAAGACTATTTACGAGTTAAAGACTATTTATAGTGTGTGTTAAAAATATACATAAATTATTCTAAACCGTAGTAATTTATATTTAAAAATTGAACCAAAATAATTTGAGACGACTTATGAATAAAACTTTAATACTTTTGCATATAAATAATGGTGCGTTAGTATTGATCGTATCCTGATTCAATAAGGAAAGTCAGACTCAATAAACAAAAAGCTTTATCAAAAAAGATAGCTTTCACAAATGTACCCAACCTCTTTAAAAAAGTCGGACACCGACAAAAGAGCCCAGCTCCACTTGCCTAAAGTAAGTAACTGTCTTTGCGAATTTCGCTTGTAATCTCTATCTTTATGATAAGATAGATTCCAACAAACTTTCAAGATAAAGAGAACGACTATCCATTAGAAAAGATGCAATTACTCAAACAAAGGTGGTTATCGATTCTACTATAAATACACTGACATCCCTCATGTATAATTTACGTTCTAATCGACTAAAAACATGCCTAAAATCCTTGTTGACTTAAGCATTAAAGTCTCTTGCAGGTAGCATCACCCTCCCCCTCCCCCCATTTCCTCACGAGAAACTCGGACAGGCAGCACCTCAGTACTAATAAGTCGGACGCTGCCACACATAGGGATCTGGACCTCACGTTCAGACCCAAATCAACGTTTCAGGTAACCCTCAGAAAATTGGCGCCGTTGTCGGGGACCTAGAATTCATCCTTTAGCAATGGCGGACCACCACTATGAAGACGGCCATGCGGCATCTGAATCCGAAGTCGAACCCCAACCTGAGGGCCATGCCATTATACTACCTCAACCACACCAAACACATGGTCCTCATGAGGAAGGGCCATCAGAAAACCTCCACTCAAGACAAATCTATTCCGAGATCCACCATCCCGAAGATGAAGAGCCTCCTCAAATGACGAAGATATTAGGCCTTGTCCATGGTCAACAGGAACGACTAGAACAGCTGGAGCACGAGGCTGAACAACAACAGAAAGCAGAGCAGGAACTACGGAGAGAAGTGAGACGACGAAGGGAGCTAGAAAAAAAAAACTCTTGAAGATAGAGACCGACCATCGAAATTGGAGTAACGAAACAGATCGGGAAGAAAGTTCCCTAGATGGAGAAGACTTGTTCATAGAAGAGATCATACGGGCTAAAGTTTCTAGGAAATTTAAAACCGCCGACATGGACCTCTATGATGGGAAGTCCGATCTGAGACATCATCTCATCAATTTCAAAATCCGGATGTGTAACACCCTAACTTTTAGCACATTATGATCGTACTAAAAGTCCAAGCGCTACTTACCTCTAAACCTTTTTGTTTTATACTATCTTTATTTAATAGCGAGTCTTTACAAATATGAACCGGAATCTTAATCAGGAAAACGAAACATCTTCACTTTAAATCTCTTAATCACAAAAATATATATTCACATAGCAATATATACATAGACTTATTCCAATATCCTCAAATACAAGTCTTATCCCTCTGAAATTTTCTAAAACAGTAAATGACGAGGGAAAAATAAAATCTAAGATTAAACCAGAATCCAGAAAATATGAATATATGTATATAAAACTCCGTGGATTAGTCGCGGCTCCTTGCCAAGGGCTTCCTGAACCTGTCGTTGAAACAGAAGATCTGTAAAGGGTGAAAACATCGTCCTCGCATGTTCTCAGTAGGGAAGGTGAATGCCGTAAAAGTAATGAACGAAATGCGAATAATTGACTTTACTCAGTAAAACTATTCTTTTATCAAACCTTTGAAAATACTTTTTAATTTTACTTTAGACAATTATTTGCTTTCTTTAAAATTTCTGAACTTAAAACAAAACTCACTTACAACATTAATTTTTAATTACTTTAATACATAATAATAATAGTACTAGAGACCCAATTGAACACACAAGCAACACAGAATAAGCACAATCACAAAATAAATAAAATAAGCAAAACACAACCAAATACAAATACACAAACAATCTGATACATGTCTGTCCTAAGCAAGGCATGAGCTCATGCGTCGGTTGTCTACCCGCAACCCAATGTTACTCGGGAGAAACCCAAATATGGTCTCTTTACCGTGTCAATTAGGCACAATTATCATCATGGGCGAACCCATGTCAGTTAGGATATCTTGGCATCTCGGTAAGAGACAGGCTATCAATTAGGCGAATATTCCCGCATTAGCAATCTCAGGCTATGAGTTAGGCGGAAACTTTTGCATTAGCAGTTTGACACAAAGGCCCATTCAACATACAATATGCTATCAGTTAGGTGGACATTCTTGCATTAGCGATCTTAGGCTATCAGTCAGGCTAGCAGTTCCACATTAGCACTTTTCATGATTCATTATCCGTTTCAGTTATCTCTTTCATACATGGCTTCTCATTTTCTTTTTCTTTATTATGCCTCCACATCACCAATTACATACACACACCTCCATATCACCTATATTATTAAACGTCCCTCCGTTTCACCGTTTAATTACACATACCTCCGCATCACCAAATAATCAATCACTCTTACTTCCACATCACTTCATATGTATACTTTCAGTCTTAACATCAAAACCTTTAATTTCCAAATATCCAAACTTCTTTAACATTTAATCAAGATAAAAATCACTTTCTTAATAAACCAATATCAATTCCTAACTTAAAACAAAATATCTTCTCAATAGGTTGAACTGAAAACAAAAATCTTTTCTTAATAAATCGAAATCAATTAATACGATTCTTAAACCAAATTTTCGTTTGAATAACACTTTAAACAAACCTCAGAGTTTTATAAGAATTTCTACAGCATTTTCTCTAAAATCTGAGTTTTGCCATCCTTCAAGGGATACCAAACCATTTTCAATTCTCAAAATCCTTTTTGGTAATTCAAACAAATCAAATTCAATACTATAAATCCATTTTCAATTCTCAAAGATCACTTCCAATAAATAGAATTCTTAATATAAAAATCATTTTCTCAATATGAGTAAATATATAAACCAAATCTTTTTCAATCATAGAGTCATTTCCCAAAATAAGTTTGTAAATCAGGTTTCCAAAATAAAATCACTTTTTCTTATATTTTACAAGAACTTTTTTCAGAACCTCTGCTTAAAATAAATTTCACCATCCTCACAACTCCCTCATTTTTATCATTCCTTAACTTATCTCAATGCATACATTATTCTCAATTTTTACATTATGTAACCAAAACATACACATAATTTATTCACAGCCACAATTTCGACAATTCTCAACACAATCAGCTATAAATCAGAATATTTAGCATCTTCAAACATTCAAGAAATCAAACACATATTTATCAAATTCAATTATTTTCACATTCACAAATTTAACACAAATTCATCATCCAACCAATCCAGACGGTCATAAATTATTTGTAATTACTCATTAAGTTTTTGAGTATTCATGAGTTAAAAATTTATAATTTTAAAAACGAACCCCCTATTTCCGTATGAAATCAAAGTACATGAAGATTCTACAAAAAATTTTTAACCGAATGCTGAAGAGAAAAACGTCAGAAATCGTTTGTGTCTCTTAGAATTTCAATTGACCGAACTTAAGGAGAAGAAGAGTTATGTTACCATCAACTTTTATCGAATAAAAGTAACATCAACGTATAGAAAAAAAGAATACAAATACTGTTACCGAATTAGATTTTTTTGTTGGAGTTACGAATCGCAAAAAATCAAATTGGAATCACGTTCTTTTCTCTCGGATTCTCTCTCTTTCTTTTATTTTCTTTTCAAGCTCCACTTGGTAATGAACGAAAAGAAAAGGAAGATTGATTAGGGGTTGATAGTGTTAGACAAAAATTTGTGGTGATTATGGTTGCATTAGGTGTCAAAGTTATATATATACCTATCTGTATTAAAGCCACGTTTCCATTTTCTTTTCCCTTGATTATATATATATTAGCCATCGTTGTGGCTTTTCTTTCTTTTAGTTTCTGAAAAAAATAAATAATAAATAATAATAATAATATAATAATAATAATTTTTTTATATTTTTTAAATATTTTATTATAATATAAATTATTTAAAAATTTTAATAAATTTTAAACTTAAAGTATCATAAAGTTTAATTTAATTATTTTTAAAAAAAATAATTTTTTTAAATAAAATAATAGATCATAATTAATTTATTATTTAATTTTTAAAAATTTGAAGTATTATAGGATGTACCTGTCTGACGTCTTTGACACCACTCGTTGCAAAACATTTTTGACTACTTTGACCAAAGTGACAATAAAGCAGTTTGATAATTTACCACCGAAGTCGGTAACTAGTTTCGACGACCTAAAAAAAAAGTTTATGACCCAATCCTTCATCCAAAAGGATAAGACAAGACACATCCCAAACTTGTTAGGGATTAAACAAGAGGTCGGAGAAACCCTCTAAAATTACATGGAGAGATTCAATAAGGAATGCTTGGAGATTCAAAATCTTTCTACTGAAGCCATGATCATGGGGTTAGTCAATGGCCTTAGAGAGGGGTCACTTTCTCAACTTATATCCAAGAGGCACCTGGTTTTCCTAAATGAGGTCCAAGAAAGGACAGAAAAATACAACAACATAGAGAAGAATTCCTGACTAAAACTTTTTTCCACGACCAAACCCGCCCTATCAACCACGGGAAAAGGAAAAAGAACCTAAAAAGAGGGAAGAGCAAAACCCTGAGAAGTCCAGAAGATACCACAATTACACTCCCCTCCGGGTCTCTCTAGTGGATATTTACAGAGAGATATGCCACACAGAGAAGCTCCCACCTACTCGCGCGATCAAACATAAGAAGGCTAAAAGTCGGACTGAATATTGCGAGTACCACAAGCTCTATGGACATTCCATCAACGAATGTTATGATTTGAAGAATGTCATAGAAAATTTGGCTGATAGATCAAATGACCCGAGGAAGAGGAGGAGGGAAGAGGACAGAGGACCACAAGAGCATCCACCTCAGACCTGAAGCGACACATACACATTATCAATGGGGGATTTGCTGGAGGAGGAATGTAAAAATCATCATGGAAGAGGCTGGTGCGTGAATTGTGAACTCGCACAACTTAATCGGTAAGTGCACTGGGTCATCCAAGTAATACCTCAGGTGAGTGAGGGTCAATCTCATGAGGATTGTCAGAATTAGCAATAATGGTTGTCCAATCAAATTAGTTAGGTGAACAGAAAAGGTTGTTTGAAGGTGTAATTCGCATAGAACAATAAACAAGAGAAGAAAATATAGTCCGGGAACAATTAACACACTTTTCAAAAGGAGAGGTACAATATATAGCTCAGGAATCCAATGCCCGAGCTGATGCCCTCTCTAAATTAGCCAACACCAAGTCAGGGAGCAACAATAGAAGCCTTATTCAGGAGAATCTACAAGCGCCATCAATAACAAAAGGAGACAATTTAGAAGAAATGACTATATGAAATCAAAATTTAGGATGGATAACCCCCTATAGTCAACTATCTTAAATTCGATATCCTTCCAAAAAAAGAAAAGAGACACGAAGGCTCGTAAAAAAAGTACAAAATTACTCACTGGTCCACACTGTCCTATATAAAAGAGGGATCTCAACACCCCTCTTGAAGTGCATCACGATTTCCAACACAAAGGAAGTCTTGGAAGACATACACAATGGCATATGCAAAAACCATTTGGGAGCTTGCTCACTGGCTAAAAAAGTGATCTATGCTGGCTTCTTCTGGCTGACCATACAAAGGAAAGCGACCGAGTTTGTCAAGAAGTGCCCACCTTGCCAGAAACATGCCAACTTCCACGTCGTGCCACCTGAGGAGCTTATCAGCATCACCTCACCATGGCGATTTGCAAAATGAGGCCTCGATCTGCTCAGACCATTTCCACAAGTACCAGGACAAGTCAAATACTTCATAGTAGGGATTGATTACTTTACTAAATGGATCGAAGTAGAGCCCTTAGCAACCATTTCTGTCCAGAGAAATCAAAAATTCCTGTACAAGAATGTTGTCACAAGGTTTAGAGTTTCCCACTCTATCACCACGGACAAGAAAACTCAATTCACCGACTCGACCTTTAGAAATCTGGTGGCTGACTTAAAGATAAAATATCAATTCATATCGGTAGAGCACCCTCAGGACAATGAACATGCTGAAGCTGTGAATAAAGTTATACTAGCCGGGTTAAAATACCGACTGCATGATGCCAAAGGGGATTGGGCTGATAAGCTCCCTCAAGTCTTATGGGCATATCAGATCACCCCCCATTCCACAACGGGAGAGTCACTCTTCTGACTTGCTTACGGAATAGAGGTCAGGATTAGAAAATCCGTATTACACAGAAGAAGAGACAAAAGAAAGTAAGGAGGATGTCAAAAGAAAAAAAGAACAAGAGGAAAAAAGACGTATAGTAGTAGGAGAGACCTATGATAGTTTTATAGTTGCTCAAGTAATAAGAGGCTCGTTATTAATAACCCAATCGATTCTTAGAAAATACATTGTATTGCTTTCGTTGATAATAATTAAAAATATTGTTCGTACGCTTTCATTTCAATTTCCCGAATGGTCAAAAGATTTTAGGGACCCATAGAAGTAGCTGAAGAATCACCTAGAATCATATTCTACAATGAAAAAGGCAACGTCCAAGCATATAAAGAAGAGCTTGATCTTCTCCCCGAAGTCTGAGAAAGAGCTGGATTAAGGAAGAAGCCCTAAAACAAAGGATGGATCTAAGATATAATCAAAACGTGATAAAAAAGAACTTTATCGCCAACAATCTCAGCTTGATCCAAAAGAGTATAGAAATCAGGAGAAGGAAAACCGGTTGCCAATTGGAAAGGATGTTATAAAATAATTGAGGTCTTGGGCAAAGGTTACTACAAACTATCCGACCTCCAATGGGTGAGATCTCTTGAGGTTTTGCATGCATATAACCTGAGAAACTATTATGGCTAGATAGCAAACATAGTGCATTCGTGTACTCTTTTTTCCCGATTTAGGGTTTTTTAACGAGGCACCAACACAAGGACTAAGGGTACTCAAGCCCCTAGCACGTAGGTTTATGTAAAAGAATTTCTTGACCATTAATAAAATCTCTATTTCTTTCTTCAAAAAGTTTCCTATCTAGAACGCATTAATTTAAGTTCGACAAATCGCGAAAATCATTGTCCGACCTAAAATGGTCTGCAAGATGAAGTGACGATGTACAAATTAATGTAAGAAGTTATATAAACAACTCGTGCAAAAACGACCTCAATTACAAGGTCGGGTAAAATACGAGCTGTAAAAGTAACTTAGTAAAGGCCGACTTCTCAAAGTCGGGACTATGAAAGGAAACTCATGACTTAACAAAATTGCTAAGATCTAAAATCAAGAAAACTACATTCAACCTCAAGGACCTAGTTCCAATCATTCAAAAAGCTGAAAGGTTCTTTAAGCATAAGAAAGTAACTGGAACACTACATAATATAGATTATGGAAAAAGCAAACTATAAAGTAAAGTGTTTAGAAAAAGTTACTAACTATTACAAAACAAAAAGTTTCATAAAACCCACAAGTCGGGTCATTCCAAAATATCCCAAATAAAACATAATAGTATACTAAGACGACTCGCCAATAAGTGGATTAAGCTTTTCACCGATCACAACATCTTCTCCTCTGACAGAGGAAGTCGGGGGGAGCATGGAAACTAGCACACCCGGGATAGCAGCAGAAGGTGAGGGAGAAGCCCCCGCAGTAACGACCTCAGAGGGTGCTGAAGCTTGACCGACCTAGGGAGCAGAAGTCTTCGGGTTGAGAGGAGGCCCCTCATCCTCATCAGGGACCGGCACGATCTTCTCATCAACAACAATATTGTCTGGCCTGAACAAAGAAAGATTAAGGTTGGGAGCGAGGACTTGAACTTGAGCCTTCAAATTATTGAACATCTCATCAATCCCCCTCGACCACATGCTCTTGAAGAGCGGCATGTTTCTCCTGGGAATCCTTTAACTCCTGACGGAGGTCGATCAACTCCCCAAGGTCTGAGTATAACTCTAATTCTCCTTCTTTCTTACCCCCTCAACAATCAATGCCGTAGTTTCAGCCTTTACCCCCCAAGAATGGGCTTTCTCCAGGTTAGACTTCAGTCAGGCATTCTCCTTTTCCAACTCCTCCTTCAAACCCGTCAGCCTCTCTGCTTCAACTTAAGCAGAGTCCAAAAATGCTTGAGTAGGATGGCCAGGGGTCTTCCTTAGCTCCTTTGCCAGAGTAGCACTCATCCCGCCATACGGATACAATTACGAGCCATGTGGTGGAGGTGATTTTGAATGGCCACATTATCCATAGTTATCTGGCTATGGGGTAGGATATTTTTGTCGCTCCAAAAAAATCCGCCAAAATCCTTTTCGTCGATGCTCTACTCCCCAGTAGTCTTCTTCTTCTTGGGATGAGGCCCTGAAGGCGATGGGGACAACAGTAACCCAAACTCTCCAAAGGTGGGTCAGAGGGGATCAGGAGAACAGTAAGAGTGGGAATGAGCTTTTTCTGTGTAACCACTAGCCAGACCAGAGTCCACCTTCTTTGGGGAAGGTCGGATAGAATCACCCTCAGCCCCTTGACCCTAAAGACTTCGGGCCATAACTGACTTTTTGGTCTGGTGAAGGAATTCCATAGATGAAGTTTTGGAAGCCATAGTCTCTGAAAGAAATACAAAAGCAGATTACAGCAATGAAATGTAATCTGAGAAATCATTAACTACCTAGCTCAGACTGGAGTTGACCAGGATTCCCTAAGAACCTTTTTGTGTCCCAGTGAGAAGCTTGGCCCCAACACTTTTATAACACGTTCACGAAACCTTTTTCAACTTCATCTAGATTGCCTATACTATATTTGGCCACTACATGTTCTTCTTGACAATATAGTGGAAAGGAAGGCTCGTCTTTCCTGTCCAAAAAGAAAGGCCGGATGCCCTCCATGGCTCGGATCTTAAAGAAATAATTTTTGAAATCATGGAAGGATTCGTCAAAAATAGAAAAAACTTTCCTACCCTGGACAGCACAGAAGAAAAACCAATAAGCCTTTCTTTTTAATGTCCCGGGTTTTGTCAAAACAAATAGATAAAAAAAGCTAGCTGGAAGGACGGACATCAAGTTCTCGACATAGAAGTTGGAAAAATTTTAGAAAGGCTCAGGAGTTCGGATGAAGTTGGGAAGGGGCAACATTATAAGACTAAAGAATATTCGTTTCAAAGTCGGTAAAAAGAAGAGAAATGCCTAACTTGGTGAAAAAAACAATCATATGCGTAAAAAAAGAGTCGTTCCGACTCGTTCAAAGGGGGAAAACAAATTGTTTCTTCAAGGTTAGGCACCATTAGCTCATAATTTCTCTCATCCTCTCTATTCGCACATATCTTATGATGCCTACAAAAGGCATTGCTATACTCCCTATCAACTATAGGGACACAGGAAAGGACAGTAGAAGCTACCTAAGTCAAAAGGCTAGGAGGAACCTTAGTAGACATACTCAAAACTACTACATATAACATAAAAGTTACACCTACATATGTAAAATAAAGAGATCATTACTACAACAACTTTGACGTCGTATAAAAGAAGTCGGTCAAAACAAAGCTAAAACTAAAGAAAGCCAGTTTTTGAAATTCTCACAAGGCATGGCAAAAATGGTCTCTCTCCTATACAACAGAAGCAACATCATCACACAGAAACGACACCATTAGGGACAATACAAATGCAATCAACAAAATGAGTACAATCCTCAAGAAGCATAAACCAAGAGATTAACAGCAATCCTAATAAACAAAAAAGCATTTCAAAAGAAAATATAGAGCTTTCTTAGCAAAAGAAGCAATAGTAAAAAGGAAAAGAAAAGAAAATTTCTAGCCCAAAATAGCGAAAGTCATCATCCACAACGACCCACCATCAAACATTACTAAAACCATTCAAGATAATGACAAGACAAACAGAAATGTGAAGCTACTGATAACATAAACAGAAGCACCAACCTCAAATGAAAAATTCAGAAAAGGAAAGGGCACGTTAAACAGTAAAACCATGAACATTCCTCTCCAAATTTGTAAGGCAAGGCCTTCAGAGAATCCAAGATGAAGAAATCTTGGGATCGAAACTGATCAAGAAAGTAAGAAGAAAAAGAAAGGATTTTTACAGGCTTTCGAAACATGGAAAAGGAGAAGAAGAGAACCGAAACGCTTTTATAAGAGACAAAGGGGGCATAATAGCTCTTAACTCCTCTTTAAAACGTGCGTGAATCCCTAGGAAAACTGCCGCGCAATGTTTGCCTCCCATTTAAAGAGATGCAATGTTCAAATTTTCAAACACGTCGAGTATTCGACCTCCAAAAAGGGGCACCTGATGTCTAAGCAGAAATCACAAAATGCTTGAGCCCGATCTACAGAAGGCTCAGGACTCAAGCAGGGGTACTGTTCACACCCTAGTTCAATAAGCAAAGCCAGACCCAATAAACAAAAAGGCCCACCAAGAAAGGTGGCCTCCACAAACGTACCCACCTCTTAAAAGAGGTTAGACACCAACAAAGGAGCCCAGCTCCACCTGCTCAAAGCAAGTAATTGCTTCCGCGAATCTTGCCTACAATTTCTATCTTTACTATAAGATAGATTCCAACAAATTCCCAAGATATATGGAATGGCTATCCATTAGAAAAGATGGAACTACTCCAACAAAGATGGTTATCGACTCTACTATAAATACACTGATACCCCTCAGGTATAATTTATGTTCTAATCGACTAAAAACCTGCCTAGAGTCCCTACTGACTTAAGCATTGGAGTCTCTTACATGTACCACCTCCACCTCCTCACGAGGAAAACTTGAACAAGCGGCACATCAACACTAACAAGTCGAACACTGCCACACATAAAGATCTAGACCTCACGTTCAAGCTCAAATCAACGATTTAGATAATCCTCAAAATAGAACTAGATATTTACAAATAAACATAAATAACAATAAGGTGAGACGATTTATGAAAAAAAAAGCAAACACCATCAATTACAAAATCCTAATTTATCCCGTCTAATCACCTTCATATTCTAACAATAGCAACAACATCCTCATAAAATTTTAACCATAAAATTCTAACAAAGTTATATCCTATCTAATCTCCTAAACATTTTACTAAAATTATATACTATCCAATTAATTAAACAAACAATTATAATTGATTACTAATCGCTAAAGTTTTACTCATAAACATATAACTGAAAATAAATTAAAATTTGGATGAGCTATGTAAAACGATACTATCTAAATCACAACAAATTATATTGATTTGTATTGTATCAGTTAAAATTTAAAGTAGGATAGGGTAAGAGATAATAATAATAAATAAAAAATAATAAATTCATCAAACTTTTAAAATGTGATAAGTACGAATAATAATAAAAAATAATTCAATCCAAATAATAATAATAATAATAATAATAATAATAATAATAATAATAATAATAATAAGTGCCTCAAAAAATAAATAAAATAATAAGAAATAAAAATATTAAAGTAATTGAAAAAAAACTTATTAGTTATGAATGAATAGATTAGTTTCTTTGTTTGTTATACACACGTTTTAAAGAGAGTTCTAAGTTTCTAACACGTTGGGGAGAGAAATTATGACTTATAATTTTAAATTTTTTTAATTTAAGTCATATCACGTCTAAATTTTATCGAGATAAAAATTTTAATTTAAAATTTTTAAATGGTTTCTATAAATTTTAATTTTAACTTTTAAATTATAAAATTATAAAATTTAGATAAAATATAAATCGACCTAAATCGTAATAAAGTATATAAATTTTTATTTTTTAAATTAATCAAAATCATACTATAAAGGTATCTCAAGTTTTATTCATAAATTGTCCTAGACTATTGTAATTTAACTTTTGAATGTAAATTATCATAGTCTAAAACAACTTAGATATGTGTTTTTAACACACATTAAGCTAATACCATTTATCTTTATTTTTTAGTTAAAATTTTAACTCATAAATTTTCCTGCCTGGATGATTTATGTTCTAACATAAAATTGAGCATTTTAAAATGATTTATATGAATAATGAAAAATGACTTTTGTATATTTGATTTTTGTTAAGGAAAATTATGTAATATTAATTGTTTTTAAGTTTATATATATAAAAATTATATCAACTTAATTATTATAGTGCCTCACTGCCTCTTTGACCACTTGTAATGGATTAATTTTGAATATTTTACTCGATGCATTTATTCGGAGAGAAATTCCTAATATTCTTTTTAATCTCTTGCATGAGATACAAGGTATCAAAAACATTCTCAACTAAAAATCAAAGCCTTTTATTCACTTTGAACATATCCAAGAAATATCGATATTTGTCCTACACAGTAATTTCCTTTTTCCGCATATGATAATTGTACTATGTACAGTGTTTGCGTGTAAAAGTCTCCCAAAAATAGTATTTGGATTTGTACTTCTTGTCTTTGGAAGTTGCCAGCTATTGAAACGCAATTTCCAACATCGGAGAACAGTTATGTCTTTTGATTTTTTATTTCTTCCAGTAATACAAATTCTTAGGCTCAAAAATTAGTATATGAATAAAATTTTGGTGTAATGCACGTAAATAGACTTGGCAGGTATAATATATATGGGGTAAAAAACCTAAATAAATCAATGAGAGATCTTTATTACTCAAATTAGCCAAAACAAAAATTTTTTCAACGATCCACCAACAAACAAATAAATATAATTCGAATCAACATAATTCGAACTGTAAATACAAGTAATTCGAAACAACTTGCTTCGAAAGGAATTGCATGTAATTCGAATCAAGCAGATTCGAATTAGAGAAGAGTAAATCGAATTGAGTCGTTTCGAATTAGTAGGCAAACGTGACTCAATGGAGTTCGAATTGACTTGATTCGAATTATGTATAAATAGTTCGAATTAGGTTGATTCGAATTAGTGTGTTCCAGACCTGTATATATATGTGATGAACGTGAGTTGCTCTCAATATTGAGGGGTCATATGGCTGGTGAGGACGGTTTTATAGTGTTGGTTCACCACAGAGGATCGATTAAGAGGAAAACTCGGTCAGGTGTCAAGTTCACCGATAAGGATCCTCTCTGTATTATCGTGAGTTCTACGACGAGCTATGATGACCTTTCTAGGTCTGTACTGCAGAAACTTGGTCTGGATGGTGTTAAACGGGTTAAGAAGTTTTTCTATCGCATTCCAATCACGGTGCTCCAAGATACCGTGAAGTATGATTGTTTCACGATCGGGAGTGATGAGGACTTGCAGGTCATGTTTCTTTGTCACCGGCAGTTTCCCGAAGTGTGGACACCAGAGCTGTTGGCGAAGCTGGTTGATGTGGTGTCCAGCTCGGGGGGTTCGAACCGGAATACCAATACTTTAGCGACGGTTGCCGGTTCTAGCTCAAGACTTGCCATTGCATCTTCCTCAGTCCCTGCATACGAGATACCGGCCCCGTCTGTTGCCTCCCCTTCGTTCGTTGTTGATCTCAACGGCAGTGTTGGTGACGAGGTTGGAACAGCGAAACTTGTACCTACCTCTGTACACTGTGCTGCACCGGCTGGGGCTGGAGATGGATTGTTTGATGATGTAGAGGACGATGATGTCGAGCCGGATATGATTGCTGATGATAGTGGCGATGATATCGGAGTGAGTGAGCCTGCCAGTGCCGGTGGTGGCTCTAGCTCTGGCACACAGCAGTACCCTCCACATTTTTCATCTTTGGACCTGGATGCCATGAGGCAGCCGGGGGTACCTGGGGAGGCTGCAGGATTTGGCGCTAGAGATGCAGAAGGCTCAACTGGTATGACAGAGTTCCAGGTTGGTCAGCAATTTCAGGATAAGGAGGATGCCCTATTAAGTGTGAAGACTTACAGCATCCGCCAAGGTGTACAGTACAAGGTTGTGGAGTTTGATTATCGCCGTTACGTTAGCAAGTGTTCTAAGTTCGGGAATGGGTGCACATGGTTGATTCGGCTGAGTCTCCGGCAGTGCAAGGGCATATGGGAGGTCAAACGGTACAGTGGACCGCATACTTGTCTCGCCAGCTCTATCTCCAGCGATCACAGGAGTTTGGATTATCATGTGATATCGGCATTCATTATGCCAATAGTTAGAGCTGATGCTTCCGTATCCATCAAGGTGCTCCTAAATGTGACTGCCTCGCACTATGGGTTCAGGCCGACCTACAGGAGGGTCTGTATAGCGAAGCAGAAGGCTGTTGCGCTTATTTATGGTGATTGGGATGAGTCTTACAACAAGCTCCCAAGGTGGGTGTTAGGAGTGCAGGTGACCATGCCTAGTTCTATTGCAGTTCTTCAGTCTCGCAAGATGGTATAATCCGGCCATCTGCAAGTACGGAACGTACCGCTCATCCAGTCGCATTCCCTGTTGCCGTCGCATACTCGATATGCAGTGCCGGGGCTGAGCAATAAAAGGACCGCATCATTAGAACAAATTAAAAATTAGTCTTAAATTTTCAATTTCTTTTCCAAAATATTAGTATTTCAGCATCTTCCAAATGTAGAAATTCATGAACTGAAAATTTTTAAAACGAGGGCTGAAATTTTAATTATATTTTACGCTTAAAATACTTATATTTTAATTAATTAATTTCAATATTTTTTCTGCAAATTAAATTAAAATTTTCTTTATATCTCAATCCTAATCTCCCATAAACCAGGGGCAATTCCACTTACATAAACCGCCGTCCATTATTACTCAAATTAACAACTACCATAACCACTTACGTAAACCGCTAACAAAAACCATCAACAAAATCACATAGAAAACCACTA
This sequence comes from Arachis hypogaea, assembly GCF_003086295.3. NCBI lineage: Eukaryota > Viridiplantae > Streptophyta > Magnoliopsida > Fabales > Fabaceae > Arachis > Arachis hypogaea. The sequence continues at coordinate 26,248,731 of NC_092041.1, read as the reverse complement.
TACAAAACCCCATGCAAAACCTCTTATATAAACCACTAGCAATACCACTTTAATAAACCACTAACATATAGTAACAACAAAAACTGCTAAACATATACCACTATTAAAAACCACTAAACATATACCAATATTAAAAACCACTAACTTTGTCGTTGATCACCCCGGCAATGTGAGCGACTCCATCCAAACGATACAGCCTTCCTGGATCGTCCCCCATCGCGTTAATCTGCCTTTCGAGTCTTTGTCGAACAGATTCTAGGTCATTTTCTCTGGGATTTGGTGGGGTATGAGGAAGTGAAACTGATTCGAATGAGCTTGGTTCGAACTCCTTATATAGGCAACTAACTAGTAATTCGAATCAAGTTAATTTGAACTACCTTTTGACACCAACAATGAATAATTCGAATCAAGTCAATTCGAACTCCATTTAGTCACGTTTGCCTACTAATTCGAAACGACTCAATTCAATTTACTCTTCCCTAATTCGAATCTACTTGATTCGAATTACATGCAATTCCTTTCAAACGTAATTCGAAGCAAGTTGTTTCGAATTACTTGCATTTGAAGTTTGAAACATGTTGATTCGAATTATATTTATTTGTTCGTTGGTGGATTGCTGAAAAAATTTTTGTTTTGGCTGATTTGGGTAACAAAGATCTCCCATTGGTTTATTTAGGTTTTTTACCCTATATCTGGCCAAACAATTTTTGCAGGTTGCAAAAATTATAGATTCGTGATATGTGTTATTTGTTACAGGAGAAATAAACATCTGATTGGTCCATTCCATTTATATTTTTGCAGGTTGTGAAAATTAAAGAAAACAATTCATTTAATTTTTCCATCCAGGGTTTTTTGCTTACCACAAAATTTTTGTTGTTGTTGTTAATCGAAAAGTATTTTTTATTAGGACAAGCTAATTCGAAGTATTGAAGAAATAATGAGAAGGGAAGTAGATGTCGAAAAAGGTGCACGTGCAAGCATTATTTGGGAGTTGCTCATCATAGACTCGATTTTGGATTTCTTCTTAAATCGAACGGGATGAATCAAACGGTTATATAGGTGGAGGAGTTGAAGACTTTCAACACGCAAGAAATTGATGGGTAACGTTTCATTAGCAAAAGAGTGGGAACGGTTACTAGGGAGTGCACGCGAGACAGCACTGGGTAATTAATAATCGGTTACAGAAGTAGACTATAAATATTAGAAAGTTTTAGGGAATAGGGGTTGAAATTTTACTTCAAAAAACACTCAAGGACACTTACATCCCCAGCGAGTTTCTGAGTCTGCGATCGAGTATCTTTTCTGTAGGGTTCCTTCCATATTTTTATCTTTTCAATTTACAATTTATGCAAAAACTTTACTTTCCATGTTCAATTTACCTTTCAAGCAATTTTAATTTCCTTGTCAAATTTACATTTCAGCATCTTTTAATTTCCATGTTGAAAGTCCTTTGATTTACTCGAAGGCATTTTATCGCTTTGTTTAATTTTAATGCAATATTTTCTAATTCCAGTCAATTTACCTTTCGAAAACTTTATTTTTTCATTTCTTTTATTCTTTTACAAATTTCGATTTATCTTTTATTTCGATATCCGTCTAATCGAAGATGCTTTGATGCACTTATAGAAAATAGGTACCTGCAAAAGAGGAGTTGGTTTCGCTCCCAGACCATTAGAATCGAACCACCATCGATTTGCTAAAAATCGACAAAACAAATTGGCACATCCGGTGGGACAGTTTAAATTGAAGTGTGTTAAAAAGTTTTTGTGTTATTTGGTGTATGCGATTGAGAAGTGGAAAGATCATTCACATGGCTGATGAAGTGTCAAATGTGAATGGTGGTTCATCCACCAATGATAGCATACCAGTAATTGTGCAACAAGCGGACGTGACTTCACGTTCAAAAGGTGCAATTGGAAGTGAAAGCATAGCCGTTACCACTGTGTAGACTGAAAATGTTGGACGTAACATTCATTCACGTGGTAATTTGCCACCACCTCTTAACTACCAGTTGCCCTCCTTTTGGCCTTCCTCCCAGTTATACTCCACCGGTGGGTAGTTTTGTTCCTCCTGTTCGATTTGAGAGTGTAAATGGAGGGAATAACTGTCAAAATCCACAACAACATTTCGAGTATTCTCGTGATTACAATGTGGGCTCCACTTCGAATGTTGCTAATTTCATGGCAATATATCGACAGCAAGTAGAGGAAAGTCATCATGACTTAGTCAATCTATTGACTCAACAAATGACCACAATTCTAAATCCTATGATGGCTGATCACGAATCAAAATTCGAACATCTTGCTAGACAAGTCGAACATATTGCTCGAATAATAGATTATGAGGAAGGTGAAAGGCACAATGCCAGGGGAAATAATGAAGGATTCGAAAATTTGTTTCAAAATGAAAACAATATTTTTAATAGAGAAAATCATCATGTAGTTTTCCATGGTCAAAATGCTGATGAATTTCTAGCCAGATTACGTGCTAATCATGGTGGTAAATGTTATCAAGTCACTAGAATTGTGGAAGAAGTGCTCAATCGAGTCGGTTTAAATGTTAGTTTTATGAATCGACCTCATTTTGTGTCTGCTTTCCCTCAAGTTGTCCAAATGGCTGAAGTGCTAAGAGGAATCTAAAACCCAAAGATAACCACAAAATTTGCTGGGAAAGTTGGAGAATCAACCACTGAACATGTTACTCGATATTTGGTTGAGATTGAAAATTTAGCCAATGATGAGAATTTGAAAATGAAGTTTTTCCCTTCTTCGTTAACGAAGAATGCGTTTACTTGGTTTTCGAATCTTAGACCAAATTCGATAACTACATAGAATTAGTTGGAAACTGCTTTTCACGCTCAGTTCTATCGAGGGGAATTGAATGTGGCAGTTACTGATCTAGTTGCTTTGAAATGTGAAGATGATGAAACCATTGATGACTATATGATACGTTTCAAAAATGCTAGAAGTAGGTGCTATGTGTCATTACCCGAGAGCCAAGTGGTGAAAATAGCAATTATAGGGCTAGAATTTTATATGCGCCAAAAGTTGCTTAATGGGCATATCTTTGATTTAGCCCATCTGGTTGAAAAGGTCCGTCAGACCGAACTCATGAAAAAAGAGAAGGAGAAATATAGGAGTGAGCAAAGATCAAAGAGTAAATCTTTTACTCGAAAAGAGAAAGTTGCTTATGTCACTATGGAGTCCTCAGAAGAGGAACTTGATTTCGAAACAGAGATCGATTTGGCCGAACTTAAAAAGGGCCCTCCATATGTTTGTTGTTTACTTAAAAAGCTTACTGGTAATGAAAAGTCAAATGATTCAAGACTAAAAAGTGGAAAGAAATACAGTTTTGATATTTCGAAATCCGATCAGATTTTTGATGTGTTGCTTAAAGATAAACAATTAGTTCTGCCTGAAGGTAGAACCTTACTTTCGATGAAAGATTTAAAAGGAATCCTTATTGCAAATTTAACCAAGCAACTAGTCATTCGACTAACAATTGTGTTCGTTTCAGGGACTTAATTCAGGAAGATATAGTGGAGGGACAGTTGAAGTTTGATGATGGCAAGAAGGAAATGAAGGTTGATGTTGATCCCTTCAATGCTGATGCTAGCTTCATTGAACCATATTTCGGAGTGAATATGGTTGGTATGTCTTACGTCTTTGATGTGGCTCTTGACGATTTCGAGTCACAAGTTCGATCTGTGTATCCTCGAGCCGGGGATGGCCTGCTAGATTTTCTAATACAACAAAATATTAAAGATCGGGACGTGCCTCTATGTCCACGATGCAACGCTGTACTCGATGCTGAAGCTGCAGTAATTTTTGAGAAAAAAAGAATGAAAAAATAATTGGCTCATAGAGAAAAGCAAGCGCATCAGAGGCAGCCGATTTGGCATATAGAGGGTCAGAGTTCTAAGACCCCTCAACAAAATGTAGTTACACCTTTGAGCATCCCAAGCTATAGGTGTTCAGTGGATTCGGAACTGTCAGGAGTTCCAAAAGCGGGATGCTCTTTATCGTCGTAACCTACAGTGGGGACATTGAGAACCTCCTTAAAACCAATATCCTCACTACCGTGGTCGAGCCAGAGGGTATCCAAGAGGGAGAAGAAGAAGGAACCTGGTGCACAAAATTGTAAATCACACTTTTCACAACTCGTACAACTAACCAGCAAGTGCACTGGGTCGTCCAAGTAATACCTTACGTGAGTAAGGGTCGATCCCACGGAGATTGTCGGTTTGAAGCAATCTATGGTTATCTTGTAAACCTTAGTCAGGAGATTAATAATGAAAAGAGTTTTGTTTGTAAAAAGTAAAAGAACATGAAATGAGCAATACTTGTGATTCAGTAATGAGGAACAGGTTGAGGTTTTGGAGATGCTTTGTCTTCTGAATCTCTACTTTCCTACTGTTGTCTTCTTCATGCATGCAAGGCTCCTTCCATGGCAAGCTGTATGTAGGTGGATCACCCTTGTCAATGGCTACCATCCATCCTCTCAGTGAAAATGGTCCGCTATGGTTTTCCGCATGGCTAATCATCTGTCAGTTCTCGATCATGGCTAATCATCTGTCACTCGCGAGTTTGAAGCTCGTCACAGTCACCCCTTCCCAGATCCTACTCAAAATACCACAGACAAGGTTTAGACTTCCTGGATCTCAAGAGTGCTGCCAATTGATTCTAGCTTATACCACGAAGACTCTGATTTCATGGATTTGAACACTCTGTTGTCAGGAGAGGCAATCAAACTCGTGAACCAGGAACCCAGGAGATACACACTCAATTTAAGGTAGAACGGAGGTGGTTGTCAGGCACGTATTCATAAGTTGAGAATGGTGATGAGTGTCATGGATCATCACATTCATCATGTTGAAGTGCGAATGAATATCTTAGAATAGAAACAAGCGTGATTGAATAGAAAACAGAAATAATTGCATTAATCCATTGAGACACAGCAGAGCTCCTCACCCCCAACCATGGGGTTTAGAGACTCATGCCGTAGAAGATACAAACTCAGATGTAAAATGTCATGAGATGCAAAATAAATCTCTAAAAGTAGTTTTTAAACTAGACTAGTGACATAGGGTTACAGAAAATGAGTAAATAAGTGCAGATAGTGCAGAAATATACTTCCGGGGCCCACTTGGTGAGTGTTTGGGCTGAGCTTTGAAGCTTTCACGTGTAGAGACTTTTCTTGGAGTTAAACGCCAGGTTGCTGCCTGTTTCTGGCATTTAACTCCAGATTTTATGCCAGTTCTGGCGTTTAACGCCAGAATAGGGTAGAAAGCTGGCCTTAAACGCCACTTTGCGTGATCTCATCTTGGGCAAAGTATGGACTATTATATATTGCTGGAAAGTCCTGGATGTCTACCTTCTAACGCAATTGAGAGAGCGCCAATTGGGCTTCTGTAGCTCCAGAAAATCCATTTCGAGTGAAGGGATGTCAAAATCCAACAGCATCTGCAGTCCTTTTTCGACCTCTGAATCAGATTTTTGCTCAAGTTCCTCAATTTCAGCTAGAAAATACCTGAAATCACAGAAAAACACACAAACTCATAGTAAAGTCCAGAAATATGATTTTTGCATAAAAACTAATGAAAACATAGTAAAAAGTGAATAAAATATACTAGAAACTACCTAAAAACAATGCCAAAAAGCGTATAAATTATCCGCTCATCAAAACACCAAACTTAAATTATTGCTTGTCCGCAAGCAACTGAAAACAAAATAGGATAAAAAGAAGAGAATATACTATAAATCCCACAATATCAATGAAGCTTAGTTCTAATTAGATGAGTGGGGCTTGTAGCTTTTTGCTTCTGAACAATTTTGGCATCTCACTTTTTTCTTTGAAGTTCAGAATGATTGTCATCTATAGGAACTCAGAATTAAGATAGTGTTATTGATTCTCTTAGTTTAGTATGTTGATTCTTGAACACAACTACTTTATGAGTCTTGGCCGTGACCCTAAGCACTTTGTTTTCCAGTATTACCACCGGATACATAAATGCCATAGACACATAACTGGGTGAACCTTTTCAGATTGTGACTTAGCTTTGCCGAAGTCCCCAGTTAGATGTGTCCAGAGTTCCTAAGCACACTCTTTTTGCTTTGGATCACGACTTTAACCACTCAGTCTCAAGCTTTTCACTTGTACCTTCATGCCACAAGCACGTGGTTAGGTACAGCTTGATTTAGCCGCTTAGGACTGGATTTTATTTTCTTGGGCCCTCCTATCCATTAATGCTCAAAGTCTTGGATCCTTTTTATCCTTGCCTTTTAGTTTTAAGGGCTATTGGCTTTTTTTCTTGATTTTTCTTTTTTTTTTCTTTTTTTAACTCCCTTTTTTTGGCAAGCTTTGTTATTCACTGCTTTTTCTTGCTTCAAGAATCAATTTTATGATTTTTCAGATTATCAATAACATTTCTCTTTTTTATCATTCTTTCAAGAGCCAACAAATTTAACATTCATAAACTCCACTATAAAAAATATGCACTGTTCAAGCATTTATTCAGAAAACAAAAAGTTTTGCCACCACATCAATATAATTAAACTAATTTCAAGATAAAAATTGAAATTTATGTACTTCTTGTTCTTTTGTAATTAGAAACATTTTTCATTTTAGAAAGGTGAAGGTTTTATGGGAAATTCACAACTTTAAGGCATAGATACTAGACACTAATGATCATGTAGTAAAGACACAAAACATAGTCAAACATAAGGCTCAAAACCGAAAACAGAAAAACAAATAGACAAGGAGATTAAGGAACGGGTCCACCTTAGTGACGGTGGTGTCTTCTTCCTCTTGAAGAACCAATGGTGCTCTTGAGCTCCTCTATGTCTCTTCCTTGCCTTTGTTGCTCCTCCCTCATGGCTCTTTGATTTGCAGTCAAATGCTCTACCACTGAACTATGGACCCTTGAGATGAACCTCTTCATCTCTCATGACTCGGGGGTGTAAGCAACTGCCTTTTTTTTCCTCTTTCTAGAGGTTTCTCCGGCCTTAGGTGCCATAAATGGTTATGAAAAAATAAAAAGCAACGTTTTTTCCACACCAAACTTAAAAGGTTTGCTCATTCTCGAGCAAAAGAAGAAAGAAGGGAGTAGAAGGAGAAGTGGAGGAGATGGAGGTTTGGGAATGGGTGGGTTTGGGAGGGGAATGGTTTGAATTTGAATGGTGAGGTAGGTGGGGATCCTGGGGAAGAGAGAATGAGGTGATTGGTGAAGGGTATTTGGGGAAGAGTGTTATGAAAAGGTGTGAGGGAGAGAGAGAATGAGTTGAGGTTGGTGGGGATCCTATGGGATCCACAGATCCTGAAGGGTCAAGGACTTCTCATCCCTGCTCCATTTAGGCGTGCAAAACACCCTTAGAGTGAAATTCTGGAGTTAAACGCCAAGTTGCAGCCTGTTTCTGGCGTTTAATGCCAACTTTTCTTCCCTTTCTGGCGTTGAACGCCAACCTATTGCTTCTTTCTGGAATTAAACACCCGGAATGGTGCCAGACTGGGCGTTTAACGCCCATTCTGCAACTCTTACTGGCGTTTAAACGCCAGTAAGTCTGTCCTCCAAGGTGTGCTATTTTTTATGCTATTTTTGATTCTGCTTTAATTCTACAGCTGTTTTTATGGCTGCACATGATCATCAACCTAAAGAAAACATAAAATAACAATGAAAAATGAAATGAAAAAGTAATTAACATAGATAAATAAGATTGTGTTGCCTCCCAATAAGCGCTTCTTTACTGTCAATAGCTTGACATTACTGAGCCTTATAGTTTGCAATGTCTGCAAACCACAAAGCTTCCTAAATAGCAAACAATTGCTCATCTGGAAAGGTTTCAAAGATCTCAGTAGGAGGGAGAGACGCTCCTGCTACTGGTTCTATTCGGGACAGGTGATCAGCTACTTGATTTTCTGTCCCTTTTTCTGTCTCTTATTTCTATATCAAACTCTTGCAGAAGTAACACCCATCTTATGAGTCTGGGTTTTGAATCCTGCTTTGTGAGCAGATATTTTAGAGCAGCATGATCCGTGTACACAATCACTTTTGATCCTACTAAATAGGATCTGAACTTGTCAATGGCATAAACCACTGCAAGTAACTCTTTTTCTGTGGTTGTGTAATTCTTTTGTGCGTCATTTAAAACACGGCTAGCATAGTAAATGACGTGCAGAAGCTTGTCATGTCTCTGTCCCAATGCTGCACCAATGGCATGGTCATTGGCATCACACATTAGTTCGAATGGTAACGTCCAGTCTGGTGCAGAAATGACTGGTGCTGTGACCAGCTTAGCTTTCAGAGTCTCAAACGCCTGCAGACACTCTGTGTCAAAGACAAATGGTGTGTCAACAGCTAGCAGATTGCTCAGAGGTTTTGCAATTTTTGAAAAATCCTTTATAAACCTCCTATATAATCCTACGTGCCCCAGAAAGCTTCTAATTGCCTTAACATTGGCAGGTGGTGGTAATTTTTCAATTATCTCTACCTTAGCTTGATCCACCTCTATTCCCTTATTCAAAATTTTATGCCCAACGACAATTTCTTCAGTCACCATAAAGTGATATTTTTCCCAATTTAAAACCAGGTTAGTCTCGTGGCATTTTTTCAGAACAAGTGCTAGATGGTTAAGGCAGGAGCTAAATGAGTCTCCGAATACTGAGAAGTCATCCATGAAGACTTCCAAAATTTTTTCCACCATATCAAAGAAGATATAGAGTATGCATCTCTGAAAGGTTGCAGGTGCATTGCACAGACCAAATGGCATCCTTCTGTAGACAAATATTTCAGATGGACATGTGAATGCTATTTTCTCTTAATACTGAGGATCTACTGCAATTTGGTTATAGCCAGAATAGCCATCCAAAAAGTAGTAATAGTCATGACCTGCTAGTCTTTCTAGCATCTGGTCTATGAATGGTAAAGGAAAATAATCCTTTCTGGTGGCTATATTGAGCCTTCTGTAGTCAATACACATACGCCACCCTGTAATTGTTCTTGTAGGAACTAGTTCATTCTTTTCATTATGAACCACTGTCATGCCTCCTTTTTTGGGTACAACTTAGACAGGACTAACCCAGGGGCTATCAGAAATAGGATAAATAATCCCAGCCTCCAGTAATTTAGTGACCTCTTTCTATACCACCTCCTTCATGGCTGGATTCAGTCGCCTTTGTGGTTGAACCACTGGCTTAGCATCATCCTCCAATAGGATCTTGTGCATGTATCTAGCTGGGCTTATGCCCTTAAGGTCACTTATGGACCACCCAAGAGCTATCTTGTGTGTCCTTAGCACTTGAATTAGTGCTTTCTCTTCCTGTGGCTCTAAAGCAGAGCTTATGATCACAGGAAAAGTGTCATCCTCTCCTATAAATGCATATTTCAGGGATGGTGGTAGTGGTTTGAGCTCGGGTTTAGGAGGCTTCTCCTCTTCCTGAGGAGTTTTCAGAGGTTCTTTTATTTTCTCTAGTTCCTCCAGATCAGGCTGAGCATCTTTAATAATGTCCTCTAACTCTGATTCGAGACTCTCAGTCATATTAACCTCTTCCACCAGAGAGTCAATAATATCAACGCTCATGCAGTTGTCTGGGGTGTCTGGGTGCTGCATAACTTTGACAACATTCAACTTAAACTCATCCTTATTGACTCTCAGGGTCACCTACCCTTTTTGGACATCAATGAGGGTTCGTCCAGTTGCTAGGAAAGGTCTTTCTAGAATGAGAGTTGCACTCTTGTGCTCCTCCATTTCCAGCACTACAAAGTCAGTGGGAAAGGCAAATGGCCCAACCTTGACAATCATGTCCCCAATTACGCCTGATGGATATTTAATGGAGCCATAAGCAAGTTGGAGGCATATTCGGGTTGGTTTGACTTTTTCAGTCAAGCCAAGCTTTCTGATAGTGGATACAGGTATTAGGTTGATACTTGCTCCAAGATCACATAAGGTTGTCTTGGTACAAGTGCCCTCTAATATGCATGGTATCATAAAGCTCCCAGGATCCTTAAGCTTCTCTGGTAAGCTCTTTAAGATGACTGCACTGCATTCTTCAGTGAGAAAGACTTTTTCAGTTTCTCTCCAATCCTTCTTATGACTTAAGATCTCTTTCATGAACTTAGCATAAGAAGGTATTTGCTCCAGTGCCTCTGGAAACGAAATCTTGATTTCAAGAGTCCTGAGATAGTCTGCAAAGTGGGGAAATTGTTTATCCTGTTCCGCTTGGTGGAGTTTCTGAGGATAAGACATTTTAGCTTTGTATTCTTCAACCTTGGTTACTGCAAATTTATTTCCTACAGAGGCAGGTTGAGAAGCCTTCTTGAGGGAGTCATTATCAGCACTTGTAGGTGTCTGATCCCTCATTGACGTTTGAACACCAGGATAGGAGGAAGAATGGGCTTTAACACCAGATTTCTACCTTTTTCTGGCGTTTGAACGCCAGAACTGGACATGGGTTGGGCGTTTAACGCCAACTTTTCACCCTTTTTTGGCGTTTGAACGCCATAATTATTCCTCTCTGGGCTCTTAATGTCCTCAGAGAGACTTTGGGTGGTAGTTTGCTCATGCTCTATTAGTTGTTCTCTTCTTGGCTTTCTGCTGCCTTGAGTTGAGGTATTCAATGTTTTTCCACTTCTTAATTGAATTGCTTGGCACTTTTCTGTTATTTATTTTGATAACTGCTGTTTTGTCTAATTCAACTGTGTTTCCATATCCTTATTAGCATTCTTGGTTTCTTGTAGCATCTCCTTAAATTCTGCTAACTATTTTGTTATAGAAGATAGCTGCTGATTGAGTTCAGCAACTTGTTCCTGAGGACTAAAGTAAGTGGATACTGCCTTAGCTTCTTCTTTCATGGAGGACTCACTATTCAAGTACAGATGCTGATTTCTAGCAACCGTATCTATGAGCTCTTGAGCCTCTTCAATCATCTTACTCATGTGTACAGATCCACTAGCTGAGTGGTCTAGAGATAACTGAGCTTTTTCTGTAAGCCCATAGTAGAAGATGTCTAACTGCACCTATTATGAAAACATTTCAGATGGGCATTTCCTTAGCATCTCTCTGTACCTTTCCCAGGCATCATAAAGAGATTCATGATCTCCTTGTCCGAAGCCTTGGATATCCATCCTTAGCTGTGTCATCCTTTTTGGAGGGAAATATTGATTCAGAAATTTTTCTAATAGTTGTTTCCTTGTCCTTATGCTTGCTGTGGGTTGGTTATTTAACCACCTCTTAGCTTGATCTTTCACAGCAAATGAAAACAATAATAGTCTGTAGATATCCTGATCCACTTCTTTATCATGTATTGTGTCAGCAATTTGTAAGAACTGTGCCAGAAACTCAATAGGTTCTTTTTGTGGAAGACCGGAATACTGGCAATTTTGCTGCACCATGATAATGAGCTGGGGGTTCAGCTCGAAGTTACTAGCTTTAATGGGAGGTATACAGATACTATCCCCATATGAAGCAGTAGTGGGATTGACATATGATCACAGAATCCTTCTGGACTGTTCATTTCCACTTAGGTCCATGATGGAGAAAGGGAGATGATGTGGATTAATTTTATTTATTTTATTATATAATAAAATGGATATTAAAATAATAAAATAAAATAAAATAAAAGAATTTGAAAATATTTTATGAGAATTTTCGAAAAAGAATGAGGAGAGAGAAAGTGGTTAGGAGTTTTTGAAAAAGATATGATTTTAAAAATTTTGACCAAATCAACCTAATGAATTCAAAAATTATGAGCAATTAAAGGAAAGGCTATTTTTTTATTTTTGAATTTTATGATGAAAGAGAAAAACACACAAAAGACACAAGACTTAAAATTTTTAGATCTAATGCTCCTTGTTTTCGAAAATTTTGGAGGGAAAACACCAAGGCACACCAAACTTAAAAATTTTAAGATCAAAACACAAAGAAAACTCAAGAACACTTTGAAGACTCACAAGAACAACAAGAACAAAAAGAAAGAACACCAAACTTAAAATTTTTAGAAAACCAAAATAAAATTTTTGAAAACTAAAGAAAAATTAACAAGAGAACACCAAACTTAAAATTTGACACAAGATTTAATCAAAGAAAAATTATTTTTGAAAAGAAGATACCAAAAACATAAGCCAACGCTCTAACCAACTGACTTATGAAAGAAAAAGTATTTTCTTGAAAAATCTTTTTGAGCTTTTCAAAATCACAAGAAAAACAAGGAAAGACACAAAACAAGAAAAACTGAAGATCAAACAAGAACAATGAACACAATTTCAAAAATATGAAGAACAAATAAGGACATACAATTGACACCAAACTTAAAACATGACACTATACTTATAGAAAAACTAAAAATTAATAATGAAAAATAATAATAAAATTTCTTTGAAATTTTTTTGAAAAGAAACTAAAAGACTCTAAACAAAAAAGACAAATTTTTTTCTTAATCTAAGTAACAAGATGAACCGTCAGTTGTCCAAACTCGAATAATCCCCGGCAACGGTGCCAAAAACTTGGTGCATGAAATTGTAAATCACACTTTTCACAACTCGTACAACTAACCAGCAAGTGCACTGGGTCATCCGAGTAATACCTTAGGTGAGTAAGGGTCGATCCCACGGAGATTGTCGGTTTGAAGCAATCTATGGTTATCTTGTAAACCTTAGTCAGGAGATTAATAACGAAAATAATTTTGTTTGTAAAAAGTAAAAGAACATGAAATGAGCAATACTTGTGATTCAGTAATGAGGAATAGGTTGAGGTTTTGGAGATGCTTTATCTTCTGAATCTCTGCTTTCCTACTGTTGTCTTCTTCACGCATGCAAGGCTCCTTCCATGGCAAGCTGTATGTAGGTGGATCACCGTTGTCAATGGCTACCATCCATCTTCTCAGTGAAAATGGTCTGCTACGGTTTTCTGCATGGCTAATCATCTGTCGGTTCTCGATCATGTCGGAATAAGATCCATTGATCCTTTTGCACACTGTCACAGTGCCCAACACTCGCGAGTTTGAAGCTTGTCACAGTCACCCCTTCCCAGATCCTACTCGAAATACCACAGACAAGGTTTAGACTTTCCGGATCTCAAGAGTGCTGCCAATTGATTCTAGCTTATACCACAAAGACTCTAGTTTCTCGGATTTGAAAACTCTGTTGTTAGGAAAGGCAATCAAACTCGTGAACTAGGAACCCAGGAGATACACACTCAATCTAAGGTAGAACGGAGGTGGTTTTCAGGCACGTGTTCATAAGTTGAGAATGGTGATGAGTGTCATGGATCATCACATTCATCATGTTGAAGTGCGAATGAATATCTTAGAATAGAAACAAGCGTGATTGAATAGAAAACAGAAATAATTGCATTAATCCATCGAGACACAGTAGAGCTCCTCACCCCCAACCATGGGGTTTAGAGACTCATGTTGTAGAAGATACAAACTCAGATATAAAATGTCATGAGATGCTAAATAAATCTCTTAAAGTAGTTTTTATACTAGACTAGTGACCTAGGGTTACAGAGAATGAGTAAATAAGTGCACATAGTGTAGAAATCCACTTTCGGGGCTCACTTGGTGAGTGTTTGGGCTGAGCTTTGAAGCTTTCACATGTAGAGACTTTTCTTGGAGTTAAACGCTAGGTTGCTGCCTGTTTCTGGCGTTTAACTCCAGTTTTTATGACAGTTCTGGCGTTTAACGCCAGAATAGGATAGAAAGCTGGCGTTAAACGCCAGTTTGCGTGATCTCATCTCGGGCAAAGTATGGACTATTATATATTGCTGGAAAACCCTGGATGTCTACTTTCCAATGCAATTGAGAGCGCGCCAATTGGGCTTCTGTAGCTCCAAAAAATCCATTTCGGGTGAAGAGAGGTCAGAATCCAACAACATATGTAGTCCTTTTTCAGCCTCTGAATTAGATTTTTGCTCAGGTTTCTCATCAATTTCAGCCAGAAAATACCTGAAATCACAGAAAACACACAAACTCATAGTAAAGTCCAGAAATATGATTTTTTCATAAAAACTAATGAAAACATAATAAAAAGTGAATAAAATATACTAAAAACTACCTAAAAATAATGCCAAAAAGCATATAAATTATCCGCTCATCAGAACCCTAATCAAAATAAGAAGCCTCAAATAGATGTAAGCAAGGGGGCAATGCCTTCCGTTCATTCCTGAATTGTATTTTCTTCTGATGGAGAGACGTGCCCAAAGGGAATTCCATCTCCTGCGAAGATGGAGAAAGGCAAAGCAATAGCTCAGTCTTTGGGGGTCGACAAAGGTAAGGAAGTTGATGTCGATGAAGAGTACTTCGAAGAAGGGGATGATGATATGGTTGGAACGATTTTGATTATTCTGACCGAGTTTCTAGGGGAATATGCAGGTGACTCAGAGGAAGACTATGATATAGAAGCCGAATAAGCTTTTTCCTTCATCTGATATGAAGATGAACTTGGTTACTTTCTAAGGCCTATTGAGAGGCAAAAATCCCATCTCCACCCACTCCACATCACCACTACTCTGAGTGGGATCAAATTGAGTAAAGTTTTGATTGATGGGGAAGCAGCAATAACTCTCTTGCCTGAAAAGATGTTGATGAAGGTGAGAAAGCATCCTGATGACTTGGTCTCCACAAATATTGCTATAACAGACTTCAGTGGGGCTTCTACCCTAGCAAAGGGTCTAGTCACTTTGAGTGTAAAAGTTGGGTCCTCCGAACGAAATACTGTGCTCATGGTAGTACCGTCAAAAGCAAGCTACAATGCTTTATTGGGGCAAGATTGGAATAATTGTGTGGGGGTTGTACCTTCTACCGTGCGTCAAAGCGTCCTTCTTTAGACGGAAGATGGGAAACCTGACGTCATTAAAGCAGATTTGAACTTGTATGTCGAACAGTTGCATGTTGACTTCAGAATGTATAGCCCTAAATTGAAACCTTTGAATGTTGACAGGACCAAGATGTTTCAGACTACCTGGTAATTGTAAATAGTTATTTAAGTAATTCTCTTAATGTAGAAAATAAAAGTGGTTCTTCTGATGAAGTGGAATCATGTAGGAATATAAGTTCATCTAGTAGCTGTAATGGCTCGATTTGTTCAATCGAGTTTAGTGATGGTATAAGTATTTCTTTTTTATGTAATCCAAGTAATGTTTCAAACCAAATTATTGATGTAGTAACAGAAGTACATGGTGTTGAAAATCAAGTTGATGTTAATTTAGTAAATGATCACGTACATTTCATTCCCGATGAATCTGTTGATCTCTCTTTTGATTGCATCTATGATTTAGAGCCTTTGGGTTTCGAAAAAACATTCTGTAATAGATGATGAAAAAGGTTTGAATCTCAGGATCCCTTAGAAGAAATTAATTTGGGGACTGCTGATGATGTTTGAATCACTTATATTTGTAAAGATCTTGTTGATCCTTTTCGAATTGAACTTTTTCATCTTTTGCATGAATTTAAAGATTGTTTTGCTTGGGATTATCATGAGATGCCAGGTCTTGATCGTTCTCTCGTAGAACATCGATTAACATTAAAACCAAATGCTCGACCTGTGAAGCAAACTCCACGTCGTTTTGCTCCAAAAATAAATCAAAAGATTAAAGAGGAAATTGAACGCTTGATTAAAGCAAAATTTATCCGAACCGCTTATTATGTCGAGTGGGTTTCAAATATTGTTCCTGTGATGAAGAAAAATGGGAAGTTAAGGGTATACATTGATTTTCGGGATATGAACAATGCTACCCTGAAAGATGAATATTTTATGCCGATTGCAGATATGTTGATCGATTCTACAATAGGAAACAAAATCCTAAGTTTTATGGGCGGTTATTGAAGATATAACCAAATCTTCATCGCAGAAGATGATGTGTCCAAAACTGCTTTTCGTTGTCTTGGAGCATTAGACACTTATGAATGGGTGGTTATGCCTTTTGGTTTGAAAAATGCTGGTGCAACTTACCAACGAGTGATGAATACTATATTTCATGAGTATATTGGGAGATTTATGGAGGTATATATCGATAATGTCATGGTTAAATCAATTTCAGTGAATCAACACATTGATCACTTAAGAAAGGCATTTGTTACCATGAGAAAGAAGGTATTAAAGATAAATCCTTTAAAATGTGCTTTTGGTGTGTCAGCCGGAAATTTCTTAGGTTTTTTTGTTCATAAAAAAGGAATTGCAATTGATAAAAATAAAGCAGATGCAATATTAGCATTATCTGCGCCCAAATCGAAAAAGAAAGTGCAATCCTTCCTAGGAAAAGTGAATTACCTCAGAAGGTTCATCTCGAATCTTTCTGATCGAACTCGAGTGTTTGCCCCTTTAGTGAAAACTAAAGAATGACTCATAGTTCGAATGGACAGATGAGCATCAACTAGCATTCGATTCAATTATGGCTTATTTATCTAAGGCTCCAATTATGGCAAATGTTCATCCACATGATCCTTTGAAGTTGTATATTATAGCATCTATAAACACAATTGGATGTATGTTAGCCGAAGATGATGAGAATGGGCGTGAACGAGCAGTTTATTACCTTAGTCGGGTGCTAATTGATATCGAGACAAGGTATTCCTCAATAGAAAAATTATGTTTGTCTTTAAATTATGCCTGTATGAAACTAAAATGTTATATGGTGGCTAAATCGATGAAAGTTATAGCACAAACTGATCTCATCAAATATATGTTAAGTTTCCCAATGTTACGAGGATGTTTAGGGAAATGGATGCTAGCCTTAACAGAGTTTGATTTACAATATGTCCCGGCCAAAGCTGTGAAAGGTCAGGTCATTGCAGATTTTCTTGTAGATAATTTGAAAGATTTGAATGACCAGGGTGCAAATTTAATCAACATTGAAGTCAATTATTAGAAGTTATGTTTTGATGGATCGAAGCATAAAGATGGTGCAGGGGTTAGAATTCTTATTATCTCACCAGAGGGGATTCCATCAGAATTTTTGTTTGAATTAAAATATCCTTGTTCAAATAATGTGGCAGAGTACAAAACTTTGATTTTGGGTTTCGAAATATTAATTAGTAAAGGGGCTTTGGAAGTTCAAATACTAGGGGATTCTCAGTTAGTTTTAAAGTAGTTATTGAAGGAGTTTAAATGCAATAATGAGAAGTTGCAAAAGTATTTAACAACTGCTTGGGAGTTGTTAACCTCCTTTTGAAAAGTTTCTTTGGTTCACATCCCCAGGATCCATAATGAAATTACTAATAAATTAGCCCAAATTGTTTCAAGATATAGAATCGTTCCAGAAACTCTTAAAAAATTGGCTAGTATCCATCAAATATTAGTGCCTGCAAATGAAATAGAGGTTTTGTGCATAGATGAATGGAAAGATGATGATTGGAGAAAGCCTATTGTTGAGTATTTAAAAAATCCCAACACTCCAATTGAAAGAAAGATAAAATTGCAAGCGATGAGTTTTGTTATAATGGCTCATGAATTGTATAAGAAAGGAATCGATGGAAGTTTGTTGAGATGTTTAGGCCAAGATGATCAAATTATTGCTTTGGGCGAAGTCCATAAAGGGATATGTGGTGCTTATCAGGTTGGAAAGAAGATGAAATGGGTGTTATATCACAATCATGTGTATTGGCCATCTATGATAAAAGATTGTATTAATTATGCAAAGGCATATCAAGAATGCCAGAAACATGGTTCGATACAGCAGATTCCAGCATCTGAGTTACATTTGATAATAAAGCCTTGACCATTTAGAGGTTGGGCTTTAGATTTGATTGAGTTGATCCACCCTCCTTCATCGAAACAGCATAAATTTATCTTGGTAGCAATCGATTACTTCACAAAATGGGTTGAAGTGGTTCCTCTGATAGAAGTTAGTCAAAATGAAATAATAGACTTTATTGAGGAACATAGCACTGATTAAGGGACTATGTTTACTGGTCAGCGAATTAAAATTTTTGCAACTTTGAGGAATATCAATATGGTTACCTCAACTCCTTATTATGCACAGGCTAATGGGCAAGTGGAGGTAGCAAATAAAATCCTGATAAGTCTAATCAAGAAGTATATCGAGAATAGACCCCGAATGTGGCATGAAACTTTAAGCCAAGTATTATGGGCTTATCGAAATTCACCAAGGGGGTCAACAAGTACTTCACCCTATAAATTGGTTTATGGCCATGATGCAGTGCTACCACTAGAAATTAATTTGAATACTTTGAGAGTATCAAAACAAAATGATTTACCACTTGATGATAACTGGAATGCAATGTTTGATGAGTTGAATGAACTAGATTCAGAGCGAATCCTGGAACTTGAGAGTATGATTCGACAAAAAAAAGTGTTTGCTCAAAGTTATAATCGTCGAATATGAGAAAAGTATTTCAATATAGATGAGTTGGTTTTAAAGGTTATTTTGCCAATGGAAAAGAAATCGAGGTTTCTTGGCAAATGGTCCCACACTTGGGAAGGTCCTTTCCACGTGATAGGATTGTATTCGGAAAATGCATATTGGATTAAAGATATTGAATCGGGAAATATAATTGACTCGATTAATGGAAAATACTTAAAGCAATATTTTTGTTTGCCAAATTGAAGTCAAGGTGCATAAGTCTGAAAGAAAGTAAACTTATTACAAATACTGAAATCTAAGAGGTATGAGGTGCCAAGAGTTTTGCCAAGTTTGAGCGTAGCTTTGTCCTTTTGTTGTCTAAAGTTGAAAGTGCCTCAACATGCTTGAACTTTTCATATTGGACCTTATCAAGTTGTTTCCCATATTCTTTTTGCTTGGTCTCAATAGAAACAAATTCTTGGATGATTTGTTGTTGTTCTTGCTGGGCAGTAGTCAGAGGTATGGCTATATCAGCTCGTCTCTTGCGTATTTTGGCAAGTTTTTCATTGATCTGGGCCAATTCTATTTTAAGTTTTATCTCTTCCTTGTCATAAAAAGCTTGAATAGAAATAGCCTGAGAGATTTCTTATGTTATGGTTGTCGTGAGGAGGTTGTGGTGTCAGCTTTTCTTTTTTGAGATTTTTTGGGAGAACCTTCAGCAGCAGGGGCTGTCCGAATGGCTGATTGCTGAATTTCCTCTAAAGTACGACCATACCTAGAGAAGTAAGCGGTCCATCATTCGAAACAAGACTTGGTGATATATGAACTGCGATCATAAACGAGGAAATTGAAATGCTCCCTTTGTTGTTGATTTATTAAGAGGCAGAAATCAAGTTCACTTTGAGAAGTCATCGTGATGTGGTAAAATGGTTTGTTGTTTCAAGGAAGAGGGGTTGGAATGGCCTGTGAGAAATCCAGTTGCCTGGCTGTGAAATGAGGGGCATACAAGGTTATCTTGAATTTTTTTCTGTACTGGAGCAGCCCTGTAGGAATTACTTGAACGGCCAGCAAATTTGCCCAATTTCAATTAGCCAGTTCATTTTCTTCAGCATCATGTGGAAAAAGCAAACGGTCGAGCCATGCAGGACCATAATTTCAACGTAAAACGGGGCGAAATTGAGGTTTTCATTATAAAAGTCTTTACAAGAATGGAAGAAGGAAAATACAGCCCAAAATCAGTCTTCATCCGATTGTGTATTTGGGAAATTTGGTTTATAATCAGCCAATCGAAAGCCTTCGATATGCTGTCTATCGGTAGCACCACCTCCAGGATTTGTCATATATTTTTTAAAAATGGCATTAAGCCATAGTTGGAGAAGCCAGAGAGGACCACATGTACTTATCAGATAATTGTTTGGGAGACAATTTACAAATTGACCAAGCTCTTCATAAATATGCCCTAGAAGAAGCTTGGCCAAATTAAGAGTATTTTCTTCATGAAGTAGAGCAGCCAAGGGGAGGAAAAACTTCGACATCTGGACACTTCGAGAACAGAAAACGATGGCGTTTAGCCAATAGAATAGAAAGGCTACATGTTTGTCATCTGTGACAGCAGTGCCCTCTTCACCCATGTGATGAGCAATGAAATCACTATAAGAAGTGGTAGAGGCAATGTTGTATTGGTGTTTGGATTGCATGTCAGAAGTGCAGTCTGGAAAATTTATAGGGAGCCTTGTAATAGCGGCTACATTCAGAAGAGACATACCAATCATTCCACAAGAGAGGTGGAAATTGCTGGTTGTCCCATTTCAAAAATAGGTTACAACTCCAATAATCCAAGGGAGCATTGAAGGTGAGAAGTGGGAAAGCCTTAAGAGTTCCTGAATCCCCAGAGTTCCCTAAGTAGCACTCTTTGTAGGGGCAAGGCACTGAAGCCAGGCCGTGAAGTCGGCCCCTCGAGGGTTAATCTTTGGATTGTTCCTGAAAGGTTTTTGATTGATAAAGAAAGAGATGTCGAGGGCTTGGTTGATCAACAAATCCTCTTCCTGAGCACTAGGGAAGAAAGGTAGCTTTTGTTTGCCTTTTCCAGGGTTTCCACAGGCCCAAGGAAACAATGAACATCTCCACCCACTGTAAAAGGGATCAGGATTCTGGTATCATTGACTTGAAGTTGTGGATCGTCAATGGCCTCATCATTGACTTTATTCAATACATGGAGGGCTGGTGGGGCCGGTGGTTCTACTACGGGACCTTTGCCTTTGTCTTAGGCAGCAGCATGAGATGAAGAAGCGGCCATTGCAGAACAAAGAAGAAGGAAGTTTGAAAAGTTAAGGGTTGTGCAAGAAAGATTGATGCCAAAGGAATTCTGGGAGCAAGGGTTTGAGAAAAATTGAACAAAGGCGAAAGTGTTGAATTTAAAGGAAGTGTTATTGTAGCCGTTATGGTAGAAGGAATGTAAAAAGTGGTAACTTTTTGAAGAAGGCGAAGTGGTGGAAAGAGAAAGCGTAGGTCTTGGGAAAGTGTCGAGTGGATTAGTATTAATGGGGAAGTTAAATGGTAATTATTTCTGATTCAAGAGATTGAAATTTGAATTTCAATTAAGTGTTTCATCTTCCAAAAATGATTTCGAAGACAAACACATTAATCCAAGGGGGCAATTTGTTAATTGAAAAATATTTTCGATTAGGACAAGCTAATTCGAAGTATTGAAGAAATAATGAGAAGGGAAGCAGATGTCGAAAAAGGTGCACGTGCAAGCATTATTTGGGAGTTGCTCATCATAGCCTCGATTTTGGATTTCTTCTAAAATCGAACGGGCTGAATCGAACAGGTATTCGAATGAAAAATCTAATAGTTGCTCGAGTAAGGGATCAAACGGTTATATAGGTGGAGGAGTTGAAGACTTTCAACATGTGAGGAATTGATGTGTAACGTTTCATTAGCAAAAGAGTGGGAATGGTTACCAGGGAGTGCGCGCGAGACAGCACTGGGTAATTAATAATCGGTTACAGAAGTAGACTATAAATATTAGAAAGTTTTAGAAAACATGGGTTGGAACTTTACTTCAGAAAACACTCAACCACACTCACATCCCCAGCAAGTTTCTGAGTCTGTGATCGAGTCTCTTTTCTGTAGGGTTCCTTCCATATTTTTATCTTTTCAATTTACAATTTATGCAAAAACTTTACTTTCCATGTTCAATTTACCTTTCAAGCAATTTTAATTTCCTTGTCAAATTTACATTTCAGCATCTTTTAATTTCCATGTCAAAAGTCCTTTTGATTCACTCGAAGGCATTTTATCGCTTTGTTTAATTTTAATGCAATCTTTTCTGATTCCAGTCAATTTACCTTCAAAAACTTTATTTTTTCATTTCTTTTATTCTTTTACAAATTTCAATTTATCTTTCATTTCAATATCCGTCTAATCGAAGATGCTTTGATGCACTTATAGAAAATTGGTACCTACAAAAGAGGAGTTGGTTTCGCTCCCAGATTATTAGAATCGAACCACCATCGATATGCTAAAAATTGATAAAACAATTGTCCACTTTTGTTAACATTTTTTTTATAGACTGCAAAAATATAATTTTATACAATAAATTCATCTATAAATAAAGTACTACAGGAGTTTTCACACAATGTAAAGTGTGATATGATCTATAAGTCCAAAATTTTCTCCTTGTTGTTGTATTTTCTTTTAGAAAAGTGTTACTTTTGGAGGTTCTTAAAGTGAGAGTGGCAAACAATGGAAAGTAGTATAAATTTGTGAGTATATCATAATGGTGTGGTTATATTACACGCATAAAAAGGTTGAGTTTTGTTTGCAAACATCCATTTCTTTTATTATTCCATGCACTACAACGTTTGCGGTATTACAAAGCGTTTTTTGTGAGAGCATCGAAAGCAATATTTCGAGTAGGGTGAGCAATATATTATACAGAAATCTTGTGTTAGTACTTGGCAGGGGAGAAAAATAAACTGCGTCTGACTTCAAGGATTTGAACTCCAGCGCCAGCATGCCAACCACCAAGGGGAAGGCTTAAGTCCAGTGCCAAGAGTGGGCGCCCAACTTCAAAGGACCATCAACATACTGGGCGCCTAGCACCCAAGCCTGAAGCCCGACTTCAAGTGATTTTTTTATTCTTAGGGGTCCAAAATACATCCAAGTTAGGCACCAATATCCCAAGTCCAGCGCCAAGCCCATGGTCCTCTTCAAGGAAGTTCTAATTCTTCCCAAAGATTCAAAGTTTGAATGATTAGTTGTTGATTAATTTCTTCTAGAAAGATTAGATTTGGTTTAGTTTAGATTTGAATTATTGTTATCTTATCCTTCGAAAAATAAGATTAGATTTAGTTTTGAATTTGAATTATTAGATAATGCTTAGGATATAAATAAGGAAGAGATGATTCACAGATGGCAATATCGAATGATCGAGCATCTAACATCTCATTCATTAGCTTGTATTTTTCTATTTATCATGAGTAACTTGCTCTCTTTTGTTAAGGGTTAGGAGCTTTGTTTGATTTTCATGGATTGTTAATATGATTTTTTTTATTAATGCATTGATACTTTTTCAAGAATTGATTTTTGTTCTTCATCGTAATAGTTAGAAGTATTGGAAAATATTCTAATTCTATCTCGGATTCTATTATTATTTTGGAAAATTTAATATCGAGATTAGCTTGAAACTCTTTCTCATAATTTTTCAACTTAGCTAGGAATAGTATTTTGAAAGTTGTGCAATGTTAAATCAAAATTGTGCTTAACCTCTTTTTCTTAATTAATAGACCAAGGAATTGGCGATTAAGTAAGTTAAAGAGAAATTGAATTATCAAAAATTGGAATTTAATTATATATTTTTTGTCGTGAAAGTATTTTTGCATAAATCAAAGTAAATAAACATAAGGATTTTCTTTTTTGAAAGTTAAATATCATAGAAGCCTTGAACATCTTTATTCATTGTTTATTTCTCTATTTTTCATAACCATTCATTCACACCAAACACTCTCCTTTAGTGTTCTTTAATATTTTAATATTCAAATCCTTCCTCTTGCAAAGGTTTGACCGATCTAATTAGAAGATTCAATTAGAAGTTTCCTGTTCAATCCTTTAATCCTTGTGGGAACGATATCCACTCACTGAGGTATTACTTGAAGCGATTTGGTGCACTCACCAAGATTTGGTTTTAGTTTAGATTTGAATCATTATTTTAATTATCTTATCTTTTCAAAGATAAGATTAGATTTATTTTTTGAATTTAAATTATAGGATAGGATTTAGGATATAAATAGGTGAACGATGGTTCACAGAGGAGAATCCGATGATCTAGTATCCAGCATCTCGCATTCATTGGGATAGTTGTTTTTCTGTTTATCGTGAGTCATTAATCCTTTTTTGTTAAGGTTAGAAGCCCTGTTTATTTTCATGGATTGGTAATGTGATTGTTTTTTTATTTTGATTAATACATTGATACTTTTTCAAGAATTGAATTTCGTTCTTCGTCTTAATGATTAGAAGTATTGGAAAATATTCTAACTCTATCTTGAATTCCTTTATTATTGATGTGTCCACATCTTTAGTAGTTTTTCTTGTATTATTTTATTATTTTCTTAGGATTAATGACAGTTTCTTCCTCTAATCTAATCACTTTTAAGTATCTTTTGCAACTAAGGTATTTGCTAAGTATTTTCAAAGAATTATGGTTAAAAAGAAGGAAATCCTAGTAGTAAAGGAAGGTTGTTCAAGGGGCAAAGCATTGCATGAAAAATCAAAATCCGAGCACCTAAGGATCAAGCCATGCAAAGCCATGTAAGAAAAGAGAAGCATAGGCATGACACACTGGTGCACGAAATTGCAATCACACTTTGCAACCCCGCACAACTAACCAGCAAGTGCACTGGGTCGTCCAAGTAATACCTTACGTGAGTAAGGGTCGATCCCACGGAGATTGTCGGCTTGAAGCAAGCTATGGTTATCTTGTAAATCTTAGTCAGGATATCAATAATTATCAGGGTTGATTGTGAAAAGTAAAAGAACATGAAATAAGTACCTGTTTTGCAGTAATGAGGAACAGGTTGAGGTTTTGGAGATGCTCCATCTTCTGAATCTCTGCTTTCCTACTGTCTTCTTCTTCAAGCACGCAAGGCTCCTTCCATGGCAAGCTGTATGCAAGGGTTTCACCGTTGTCAGTGGCTACCTCCCATCCTCTCAGTGGAAATGTTCAACGCACCCTGTCACGGCACGGCTATCCATCTGTCGGTTCTCAATCAGGTTGGAATAGAATCCAGTGATTCTTTTGCGTCTGTCACTAACGCCCAGCCCTCAGGAGTTTGAAGCTCGTCATAGTCATTCAATCATTGAATCCTACTCAGAATACCACAGACAAGGTTTAGACCTTCCGGATTCTCTTGAATGCCGCCATCAATTCTAGCTTATACCACGAAGATTCTGATTAAGGAATCCAAGAGATATCTACTCAATCTAAGGTAGAACAGAGGTGGTTGTCAGGCATACGTTTATAGTTGAGAATGATAATGAGTGTCACGGATCATCACATTCATCAGGTTTAAGAACAAGTGATATCTTAGAATGGAAGCAAGCATGATTGAATGAAAAACAGTAGTAATTGCATTAATCCATCAAGACACAGCAGAGCTCCTCACCCCCAACCATGGGGTATAGAGACTCATGCCGTAGAAGGTACACAAAGAAATGTGTAAAGTGTCATGAGGTACAGATACAATGTCAAAAGATCCTATTAATAGTGAACTAGTAACCTAGGGTATACAGAAATGAGTAAATGACGTAAAAATCCACTTCTGGGTCCACTTAGTGTGTGCTTGGGCTGAGCATTTAAGCTTTCATGTGTAGAGACTTTTTCTGGAGTTAAACGCCAGCTTTTATGCCAGTTTGGGCGTTTAACTCCAATTTTTATGCCAGTTCCAGCGTTAAACGTTGGGAATTCTGAAGCTGATTTGCAACGCCGGTTTGGGCCATCAAATCTCGGGCAAAGTATGAACTATTATACATTGCTGGAAAGCCCAGGATGTCTACTTTCCATTGCCGTTGAGAGCGCGCCAATTAAGCTTCTGTAGCTCCAGAAAATATACTTCGAGTGTAGGGAGGTCAGAATCCAACAGCATCTACAGTCCTTTTCAGCCTCTGAATCAGATTTTTGCTCAGGACCCTCAATTTCAGCCAGAAAATACCTGAAATCACAGAAAAAAACACAAACTCATAGTAAAGTCCAGAAAAGTAAATTTTAACTAAAAACTAATAAAAATATAATAAAAACTAATTAAAATATACTAAAAACATACTAAAAACAATGCCAAAAAGCGTATAAATTATCCGCTCATCACAACACCAAACTTAAATTGTTGCTTGTCCACAAGCAACTGAAAATCAAAGTAGGATAAAAAGAAGAGAATATACTTGATGAGCGGATAATTTGTACGCTTTTTGGCATTGTTTTAGTATGTTTTTAGTATGATCTAGTTAGTTTTTAGTATATTTTTATTAGTTTTTAGTTAAAATTCACTTTTCTGGATTTTACTATGAGTTTGTGTGTTTTTCTGTGATTTCAGGCATTTTCTGGCTGAAATTGAGGGACCTGAGCAAAAATCTGATTCAGAGACTAAAAAGGACTGCAGATGCTGTTGGATTCTGACCTCCCTGCACTCGAAGTGGATTCTGACCAATTGGCGCGCTCTCAACGGCGTTAGAAAGTAGACATCCTGGGCTTTCCAGCAATATATGATAGTCCATACTTTGCCCAAGATTTGATGGCCCAAACCGGCGTTCAAAGTCACCCTCAGAATTCCCAGCGTTAAACGCCGGAACTGGCACAAGGATGGGAGTTAAACGCCCAAACTGGCATAAAAGCTGGCGTTTAACTCCAAGAAGAGTCTCTACACGAAAATGCTTCAATGCTCAGCCCAAGCACACACCAAGTGGGCCCGGAAGTGGATTTTTATGTCATTTACTCATCTCTGTAAACCTTAGGCTACTAGTTCTCTATATATAGGACCTTTTACTATTGTATTTTCATCTTTGGATCATTTTTCGATCTTTTGATCATCTTTGGACACCTAGTTCTTAGATCATTGGGAGGCTGGCCATTCGGCCATGCCTAGACCTTGTTCTTATGTATTTTCAACGGTGGAGTTTCTACACACCATAGATTAAGGTGTGGAGCTCTGCTGTACCTCGAGTATTAATGCAATTACTATTGTTCTTCTATTCAATTCCGCTTGTTCTTGTTCTAAGATATCACTTGTTCTTCAACTTGATGAATGTGATGATCCGTGACACTCATCATCATTCTCACCTATGAACGTGTGCCTGATAACCACCTCCGTTCTACCTTAGATTGGGTGGATATCTCTTGGATTCTTTAACCGGAGTCTTCGTGGTATAAGCTAGAACTGATGGCGGCATTCAAGAGAATCCGGAAGGTCTAAACCTTGTCTGTGGTATTCTGAGTAGGATTCAATGATTGAATGACTGTGATGAGCTTCAAACTCCTGAGGGCGGGGCGTTAGTGACAGACGCAAAAGAATCACTGGATTCTATTCCGGCCTGATTGAGAACCGACAGATGGATAGCCGTGCCGTGACAGGGTGCATTGAACATTTCCACTGAGAGGATGGGAGGTAGCCACTGACAACGGTGAAACCCTTGCATACAGCTTGCCATGGAAACGAGTAAGAAGGATTGGATGAAGACAATAGGAAAGCAGAGAGACGGAAGGGACAAGCATCTTCATACGCTTATCTGAAATTCCCACCAATGAATTACATAAGTATCTCTATCTTTATCTTTATGTTTTATTCATCATTCATAACCATTTGAGTTTGCCTGGCTAAGATTTACAAGGTGAATATAGCTTGCTTCATACCAACAATCTCTGTGGGATCGACCCTTACTCGCGTAAGGTTTATTACTTGGACGACCCAGTACACTTGCTGGTTAGTTGTGCGAAGTTGTGTTTATGCCATGGTATTGAACACCAAGTTTTTGGGTTCATCACCGGGGATTATTTGAGTTGTGAAAAGTATTGATCACAATTTCGTGCACCAAGTTTTTGGCGCCGTTGCCGGGGATTGTTCGAGTATGGACAACTGACGGTTCATCTTGTTGCTTAGATTAGGTATTTGTCTTCAGAGTTCTTAAGAATGAATTCTAGTGTTTCAAGGTGATGTTCTTATCACACCAAAGCTGATTGATTTTCATCAATTTAGCTCTTGAATGCAATGTTCTGCTGAAGCTTGGCTAGCCATGTCTAATTTCTTTAGACTAAAGCTTTAGACTAACATTGCATGATTCCTGGAATTCTCATTAAGAATTTTGATCCTTTTATTTTCTTTTCCACTTAATTTTCGAAAAAGCACAAAAAAATTACAAAATCATAAAATCCAAAAATTTCTTGTTTGAGTCTAGAGTTTCATGTTAAGTTTGGTGTCAATTGCATGTTTCTGTTCTTCTTGCATTCATGCATGTATCTTCAAGATGTTCTTGATGATTTCATTACTCTGATCTTTAATTTCTCTTGACTTGAGTATTTGTGTTTCTCATATGCATTCTCATTTTGTTAGTGTCAGTAGTATACAAACTGCTAAGTTTGGTGTCTTGCATGCATTGTTATTTGATTTTAGTTGTATTTTGATTATTCCTCACTATTAAAAATCCAAAAATATTTTTAATTTGTGTCTTTTCAAGTCAATAATACAGAGAATTGAATATTCAGAACATACAGCAGAGGAATTACACAGAAAAAGCTGGGCGTTCAAAACGCCCAGTGAAGAAGGGCAAACTGGCGTTTAAACGCCAGCCAGGGTACCTGGCTGGGCGTTTAACGCCCAAAAAGGTAGTAGTTTGGGCGTTAAACGCCAGAATGTGCACCATTCTGGGCGTTTAACGCCAGGATGGCACAAGAGGGAAGATTTTGTTTTTAATGCAGATTTTTTTTAAGTTTTCAAACTTTTTCAAAATCAAATCTTCTTCAAATCATATCTTTTCAATCATATGTTTTCAAAATCAACTTCTTTCCATTTTCAAAGATACTTGCTATCAATTAACGATTTGATTCAACATTTCAAGTATGTTGCCTTTTCTGTTGAGAAAGGTTTAATGCTTGAATCATATCTTTTCTTGATAGCCAAGTCATTAATTTTTTTTAAAATCAAATCATTTTAAATTGTTTTTCAAATCATATCTTCTCAATCACATCTTTTTAAAACCAATCATATCTTCTTAACCACATCTTCTTCAAAATAGTTTTCAATCAAATCTTTTTGATTTCTAATTTCAAAATCTTTTTCAAAAATCACTTTATTTCTTTCCCACTTTTATTTTCGAAAATCAATTAGTGTTTTTCAAAATGTTTTCAAAATCTTTTACTTAATTTTCGAAAATTACTTCCCCTCTTCTCACATCCTTCTATTTATGGACTAACACTATTACTTAATGCACAATTCGAACTCCATCTTTCTTGATAAGTTCGAATTTTCTACTTCTGCCTTCTATTTTTCTTTTCCTCTGACACCTCAAGGAATCTCTATACTGTGACATAGAGGATTCCACATTTTCTTATTTTCTTCTCTTTCATATGAGCAGAAGCAAAGACAAAAGCATTCTTGTTGAGGCTGACCCTGAACCTGAAAGGACCTTGAAGCGAAAGCTAAGAGAAGCTAAGGCACAACTCTCTGTAGAGGACCTAACAGAAATCTTCAAAGAAGAAGAATCCATGGCAGCCGAAAACAACAACAATGCCAACAATGCAAGGAAGGTGCTGGGTGACTTTACTGCACCTACTCCCGACTTCTATGGGAGAAGCATCTCTATCTCTGCCATTGGAGCAAACAACTTTGAGCTTAAGCCTCAATTAGTTTCTCTAATGCAACAGAATTGCAAGTTCCATGGACTTCCATTGGAAGATCCTCATCAGTTTTTAGCTGAATTCTTGCAAATCTGTGACACTGTCAAGACCAATGGGGTTGACCCTGAGGTCTACAGACTTATGCTATTCCCTTTTGCTGTAAGAGACAGAGCTAGGACATGGTTGGACTCACAACCTAAAGAAAGCCTGAACTCTTGGGAAAAGCTAGTCAATGCCTTCTTGGCAAAGTTCTTTCCACCTCAAAAATTGAGTAAGCTTAGAGTGGAAGTCCAAACCTTCAGACAGAAGGAAGGAGAATCCCTCTATGAAGCTTGGGAAAGATACAAACAATTAATCAGAAAGTGTCCCTCTGACATGCTTTCTAAATGGAGCATCATAGGTATTTTCTATGATGGTCTGTCTGAACTGTCCAAGATGTCTTTGGATAGCTCTGCTGGAGGATCTCTTCATCTGAAGAAGACGCCTACAGAAGCTCAAGAACTAATTGAAATGGTTGCAAATAACCAATTCATGTACACTTCTGAAAGGAATCCTGTGAACAATGGGACGAATCAGAAGAAAGGAGTTCTTGAGATTGATACTCTGAATGCCATATTGGCTCAGAACAAAGTACTGACTCAGCAAGTCAATATGATTTCTCAAAGTCTGTCTGGAATGCAAAATGCACCAAGCAGTACTAAGGAGGCTTCATCTGAAGAAGAAGCTTATGATCCTGAGAACCCTTCAATGGAAG
Source organism: Arachis hypogaea (assembly GCF_003086295.3). Lineage (NCBI taxonomy): Eukaryota > Viridiplantae > Streptophyta > Magnoliopsida > Fabales > Fabaceae > Arachis > Arachis hypogaea. The sequence continues at coordinate 26,218,802 of NC_092041.1, read as the reverse complement.
AGGTGAATTACATGGGAGAACCCTATGGAAACACCTATAATCCTTCATGGAGAAATCATCCAAATTTCTCATGGAAGGATCAACAGAGACCTCAACAAGGTTTCAACAATAATAATGGTGGAAGAGACAGGTTTAGCAGTGGCAAGCCTTTTCCATCATCTTCTCAGCAACAGACAGAGAGTTCTAAGCAGAACACCTCTGACTTAGCAACCATGGTCTCTGATCTAATCAAAACCACTCAAAGTTTCATGACTGAAACAAGGTCCTCCATTAGAAATTTGGAGGGACAAGTGGGTCAGCTGAGCAAGAAAATTACTTAACTCCCTCCTAGTACTCTTCCAAGCAATACAGAAGAAAATCCAAAAGGAGAGTGCAAAGCCATCAATATGGCCGAATTTGGAGAGGAGGAAGAGGCAGTGAACGCCACTGAGGAAGATCTCACTGGACGTCCACTGGCCTCCAATGAGTTCCCCAATGAGGAACCATGGGAATTTGAGGTTCAAAATGAGACCATAGAGATTCCATTGGATTTACTTCTGCCATTCATGAGCTCTGATGAGTATTCTTCCTCTGAAGAGGATGAGTATGTCACTGAAGAGCAAGTTGCTAAATACCTTGGAGCAATCATGAAGCTAAATGACAAGTTATTTGGAAATGAGACTTGGGAGGATGAACCTCCTTTGCTCACCAAAGAACTGGATGACTTGTCTAGGCAGAAATTACCTCAAAAGAGACAGGATCCTGGGAAGTTTTCTATACCTTGTACCGTAGGCACCATGACCTTCAAGAAGGCCTTGTGTGACTTAGGGTCAAGTGTAAACCTCATGCCTCTCTCTGTAATGGAGAAGCTAGGGATCTTTGAGGTGCAAGCTGCAAAAATCTCACTAGAGATGGCAGACAACTCAAGAAAACAAGCTTATGGACTTGTAGAGGATGTTCTGGTAAAGGTTGAAGACCATTACATCCCTGCTGATTTCATAGTCCTAGAGACTGGGAAGTGCATGGATGAATCCATCATCCTTGGCAGACCCTTCCTAGCCACAGCAAATGCTGTGATTGATGTTGATAGAGGAGAATTGATCATTCAAGTGAATGAAGAATCCTTGGCGTTTAAGGCTCAAGGATATCCCTCTGTCACCATGGAGAGGAAGCATGAAGAGCTTCTCTCAAAACAGAGCCAAACAGAGCCCCCACAGTCAAACTCTAAGTTTGGTGTTGGGAGGCCTCAACCAACTTCTAAGTTTAGTGTTGAACCCCCACATTCAAACTCTAAGTTTGGTGTTGGGAGGTTCCAACATTGCTCTGAGCATCTCTGAGGCTCCATGAGAGCCCACTGTCAAGCTACTGACATTAAAGAAGCGCTTGTTGGGAGGCAACCCAATGTTATATATTATCTATTTTCCTTTGTTATTTTATGTTTTTTGTAGGTTGATGATCATGAGAAGTCACAAAATCTATTGAAAAAGCAAAAACAGAAAAAAAAACAGAAAGAAAAACAGCACACCCTGGAGGAAGAACTTGCTGGCGTTTAAACGCTAGTAAGGCTAGCAGATGGGCGTTTAACGCCCAGTCTGGCACCATTCTGGGCGTTTAATGCCAGAAAAAGGCACCAGACTGGCATTAAACGCCAGAAAAGGGCAAGAAGCTGGCGTTAAACGCCAGAAATGGGCACCAGCCCAGTGTTTAACGCCAGAAATGGCACAAAGAGCAATTTTGCTCGCCACTTGGTGCAGGGATGACTTTTCCTTGACACCTCAGGATCTGTGGACCCCACAGGATCCCCACCTACCCCACCACTCTCTCTCTTCTTCACCCATTCACCAATCACCTCAACACCTCTTCCCCAAAAGCCCTTCACCTATCAAATCCCATCTTTCTCTTCACCACTCACATCCATCCTTCATAAAACCCCACCTACCCCACCATTCAAATTCAAACCATTTTCCCACCCAAACTGACCCATACATGACCGAACCCTACCCCTCTTCCCACTCCTATATAAACCCATCTTCACTCTTTCATTTTCACACAACATAAACACCACTCCTTTCCCCTTTGGCCGAACCACAAAAGCCATTTCCATCTCCTCTATTTCTTCTTCTTCTACTCTCTTCTTTCTTCTTTTGCTCGAGGACGAGCAAACCTTTTAAGTTTGGTGTGGTAAAAGCATTGCTTTTTGTTTTTCCATAACCATTTATGGCATCCAAGGCCGGAGAAACCTCTAGAAAGAGGAAAGGAAAAGCAAAAGCTTCCACCTCCGAGTCATGGGAGATGGAGAGATTCATCTCAAGGGTGCATCAAGACCACTTCTATGGAGTTGTGGCCTTGAAGAAGGTGATCCCCGAGGTCCCTTTCAAATTCAAAAAGAGTGAATATCCGGAGATCCGACATGAGATCCGAAGAAGAGGTTGGGAAGTTCTTACCAACCCCATTCAACAAGTCGGAATCTTGATGGTTCAAGAGTTCTATGCCAATGCATGGATCACCAAGAACCATGACCAAAGTGTGAACCCGGACCCAAAGAACTGGCTTACTATGGTTCGGGGGAAATACTTGGATTTTAGTCCGGAAAATGTAAGGTTGGCATTCAACTTGCCCATGATGCAAGGAGATGAACACCCTTATACTAGAAGGGTCAACTTTGATCAAAGGTTGGACCAAGTCCTCACAGTCATTTGTGAAGAGGGCGCCCAATGGAAGAGAGATTCAAGAGGAAAGCCGGTTCAATTGAGAAGGCATGACCTCAAGCCTGTGGCTAGAGGATGGTTGGAGTTTATCCAACGCTCAATCATTCCCACTAGCAACCGGTCCGAAGTTGCTATAGACCGGGCTATCATGATTCATAGCATCATGATTGAGAAGAAATAGAAGTTCATGAGGTTATATCCCAAGAACTTTATAAAGTGGCGGACAAGTCCTCTACCTTGGCAAGGTTAGCCTTTCCTCATCTCATTTGTCACCTCTGTTATTCAGTTGGAGTTGACATAGAGGGAGACATCCCCATTGATGAGGACAAGCCCATCACTAAGAAGAGGATGGAGCAAACAAGAGATCCCTCTCATCATTAAATCCCTGAGATGCCTCAAGGGATGCACTTTCCTCCACAAAACTATTGGGAGCAACTAAACACCTCCCTAGGAGAATTGAGTTCCAACATGGGACAACTAAGGGTGGAGCACCAAGAACACTCCGTCCTCCTCCATGAAATTAGAGAAGATCAAAGAATCATGAGAGAGGAGCAACAAAGACAAGGAAGTGACATTGAGGAGCTCAAGCACTCCATAGGATCTTCAAGAGGAAGAACAAGCCGCCATCACTAAGGTGGACCCGTTCTTTAATTTCCTTGTTCTTTATTTTTTCTGTTTTTCGAAAATTATGCTTGTGTTTATCTATGTTTGTGTCTTGTGATCATTAGTGTCTTAGTGTCTATGCCTTAAAGTTATGAATGTCCTATGAATCCATCACCTTTCTTGAATGAAAAATGTTCTTAATTGAAAAAGAAAAGAATTACATGAATTTTGAATTTTATAACAGTTTAATTATTTTGATGTGGTGGCAATATTTTTGTTTCTGAATGTATGCTTAAACAGTGCATATGTCTTTTGAATTTGTGGTTCATGAATGTTGGCTCTTGAAAGAATGATGAAAAAGGAGATATGTTACTGAGGATCTGAAAAATCATAAAAATGATTCTTGAAGCAAGAAAAAGCGGTGAATACAAAAAAAAAATTTTCGAAAAAAAAAGAGAAAGAAAGAAAAAGAAAGAGAAAAAGAAAGAAAAAGAAAGAAAAAGAAAGAAATAAAGTTGTGATCCGAGGCAAAAAGAGTGTGCTTAAGAACCCTGGACACCTCTAATTGGGGACTCTAGCAAAGCTGAGTCACAATCTGAAAAGGTTCACCCAATTATGTGTCTGTGGCATGTATGTATCCGGTGGTAATACTGGAAGACAGAGTGCTTTGGGCCACGGCCAAGACTCAATAAGTAGCTGTGTTCAAGAATCATCATACTTAACTAGGAGAATCAATGACACTATCTGGATTCTGAGTTCCTAAAGAAGCCAATCATTCTGAATTTCAAAGGATAGAGTGAGATGCCAAAACTGTTCAGAGGCAAAAAGCTAAAAGCCCCGCTCATCTAATTAACACTGATCTTCATAGATGTTTTTGGAATTCATTGCATATTCTCTTCTTTTTATCTTATTTGATTTTCAGTTGCTTGAGGACAAGCAACAATTTAAGTTTGGTGTTGTGATGAGCGGATAATTTGTACGCTTTTTGGCATTGTTTTTAGTATATTTTTAGTATGATCTAGTTAGTTTTTAGTATATTTTTATTAGTTTTTAGTTAAAATTCACTTTTCTAGACTTTACTATGAGTTTGTGTATTTTTCTGTGATTTCAGGTATTTTCTGGCTGAAATTGAGGGACCTGAGCAAAAATCTGATTCAGAGACTAAAAAGGACTGCAGATGCTGTTGGATTCTGACCTTCCTGCACTCGAAGTGGGGTTTCTGGAGCTACAGAAGCCCAATTGGCGCGCTCTCAACGGCGTTGGAAAGTAGACATCCTGGGCTTTCCAGCAATATATGATAGTCCATACTTTGCCCAAGATTTGATGGCCCAAACCGGCGTTCAAAGTCACCCTCAGAATTCCCAGCGTTAAACGCCGGAACTGGCACAAGGATGGGAGTTAAACGCCCAAACTGGCATAAAAGCTGGCGTTTAACTCCAAGAAGAGTCTCTACACGAAAATGCTTCAATGCTCAGCCCAAGCACACACCAAGTGGGCCCGGAAGTGGATTTTTATGTCATTTACTCATCTCTGTAAACCTTAGGCTACTAGTTCTCTATATATAGGACCTTTTACTATTGTATTTTCATCTTTGGATCATTTTTCGATCTTTTGATCATCTTTGGACACCTAGTTCTTAGATCATTGGGAGGCTGGCCATTCGGCCATGCCTAGACCTTGTTCTTATGTATTTTCAACGGTGGAGTTTCTACACACCATAGATTAAGGTGTGGAGCTCTGCTGTACCTCGAGTATTAATGCAATTACTATTGTTCTTCTATTCAATTCCGCTTGTTCTTGTTCTAAGATATCACTTGTTCTTCAACTTGATGAATGTGATGATCCGTGACACTCATCATCATTCTCACCTATGAACGTGTGCCTGATAACCACCTCCGTTCTACCTTAGATTGGGTGGATATCTCTTGGATTCTTTAACCGGAGTCTTCGTGGTATAAGCTAGAACTGATGGCGGCATTCAAGAGAATCCGGAAGGTCTAAACCTTATCTGTGGTATTCTGAGTAGGATTCAATGATTGAATGACTGTAACGAGCTTCAAACTCCTGAGGGCGGGGCGTTAGTGACAGACGCAAAAGAATCACTGGATTCTATTCCGGCCTGATTGAGAACCGACAGATGGATAGCCGTGCCGTGACAGGGTGCGTTGAACATTTCCACTGAGAGGATGGGAGGTAGCCACTGACAACGGTGAAACCCTTGCATACAGCTTGCCATGGAAAGGAGTAAGAAGGATTGGATGAAGACAATAGGAAAGCAGAGAGACGGAAGGGACAAGCATCTTCATACGCTTATCTGAAATTCCCACCAATGAATTACATAAGTATCTCTATCTTTATCTTTATGTTTTATTCATCATTCATAACCATTTGAGTTTGCCTGACTAAGATTTACAAGGTGACCATAGCTTGCTTCATACCAACAATCTCTGTGGGATCGACCCTTACTCGCGTAAGGTTTATTACTTGGACGACCCAGTACACTTGCTGGTTAGTTGTGCGAAGTTGTGTTTATGCCATGGTATTGAACACCAAGTTTTTGGGTTCATCACCGGGGATTATTTGAGTTGTGAAAAGTATTGATCACAATTTCGTGCACCAATACTATAGACTCCAAAATATCAAGGAAACTTAGCTCCAATTAAATGAGCGGGACTAGTAGCTTTTTGCTTCCGAACAGTTTTGGCATCTCACTTTATCCTTTGAAGTTCAGAATGATTGGCATCTATAGGAACTCAGAACTCAGATAGTGTTATTGATTCTCCTAGTATAATGATTCTTGAACATAGCTAGTGTATGAGTCTTGGCTGTGGCCCAAAGCACTCTGTCTTCCAGTATTACCACCGGATACATACATGCCACAGACACATACTTGGGTGAACCTTTTCAGATTGTGACCCAGCTTTGCTAGAGTCCCCAATTAGAGGTGTCCAGGGTTCTTAAGCACACTCTTTTTGCTTTGGATCACAACTTTATTTCTTTCTTTTTCTTCTATTTCTTCTCTTTTTTTTTGTTTTTGTTTTTTTATTTTTTTTATTCACTGCTTTTTCTTGCTTCAAGAATCAATTTGATGATTTTTCAGATCCTCAATAACATTTCTCTTTTTCCATCATTCTTTCAAGAGCCAACAATTTTAACATTCTTAAAACAACAAATTCAAAAGACATATGCACTGTTCAAGCATTCATTCAGAAAACAAAAGTATTGTCACCACATCAAACTAATTCAACTAGTTTCAAAGATGAATTCGAAATCCTGTACTTCTTGTTCTTTTGTGAGTAAAGCATTTTTCATTTAAGAGAGGTGATGGATTCATAGGACATTCATAGCTTTAAGGCATAGACACTAAGATACTAATGATCATGTAATAAGACACAAACATAGATAAACATAAGCATAAAAATTCGACAAAATAGAAAATAAAGAACAAGGAGATTAAAGAATGGGTCCACCTTAGTGATGGCGGCTTGTTCTTCCTCTTGAAGATCTAATGGAGTGCTTGAGCTCCTCAAGGTCTCTTCCTTGCCTTTGTTGCTCCTCTCTCATTATTCTATGATCTTCTTTAATTTCAAGGAGGAGGATGGAATGTTCTTGGTGCTCCACCCTTAGTTGTCCCATGTTGGAACTCAATTCTCCTAGGGAGGTGTTGATTTGCTCCCAATATTTTTGTGGAGGAAAGTGCATCCCTTGAGGCATCTCAGGGATTTCATGATGAGGAATTTTCTCAAGCTCTTGTTTGCTCTATCCTTTTCTTAGTGATGAGCTTTTGAGATGAATCTCTCCATCTCCCATGACTCGGAGGTGGAAGCTTTTGCCTTCTTTTTCCTCTTTCTAGAGGTTTCTCCGGCCTTAGATGCCACAAATGGTTATGGAAAAACAAAAAGCAATGCTTTTACCACACCAAACTTAGGAGGTTTGCTCGTCCCCGAGCAAAAGAAGAAAGAAAGGAGTAGATGAAAATGAGAATGGAGGAGATGGAGAAGTAGTGTGTATGATGTGTGAAAATAAGGGGGGAAGATGGGTTTATAGAGGGGTGGAGAGAGGGGTAGGGTAGGTTGGGTTTTATGAGGGATGGATGTGAGTGGTGAAGAGAATGGTGGGATTTGATAGGTGAGGGTTTTTTTTTTGGGAAGAGGTATTGAGGTGATTGGTGAATGGGTGAAGAAGAGAGAGAGTGGTGGGGTAGGTGGGGATCCTGTGAGGTCCACAGATCCTGAGGTGTCAAGGATAATTCATCCCTGCACATAGTGGTGAGCAAAAATGCTCATTCTGCTAATCCTGGCGTTAAACGCCGGGCTGGTGCCCTCTTCTGGCGTTTAACGCCAGCTTGGTGCCCATTCCTGGCGTTAAACGCCAGTCTGGTGCCCCTTTCTGGCGTTAAACGCCCAGAATGGTGCCAGACTGGGCGTTAAACGCCCAGAATGGTGCCAGACTGGGCGTTAAACGCCCATCTGCTAGCCTTACTGGCGTTTAAACGCCAGCAAGTTCTCCTCCAGGGTGTGCTGTTTTTCTTTCTGTTTTTCTTTCTATTTTTGCTTTTTCAATTGATTTTGTGACTTCTCATGATCATCAACCTATAGAAAACATAAAATAACAAAGGAAAATAGATAGAATATAACATTGGGTTGCCTCCCAACAAGCGCTTCTTTAATGTCAGTAGCTTGACAGTGGGCTCTCACGGAGCCTCACAGATACTCAGAGCCATGTTGGAACCTCCCAACACCAAACTTAGAGTTTGAATGTGGGGTTTCAACACCAAACTTAGAAGTTGGTTGTGGCCTCCCAACACCAAACTTAGAGTTTGACTGTGGGGGCTCTGTTTGACTCTGTTTTGAGAGAAGCACTTCATGCTTCCTTTCCATGGTTACAGAAGGGGAACCTTGAGTCTTATAGTTTGCACTGTCTGTAAGCCACGGAGCTTCCTGAATAGCAAATAAATGCTCATCCGGAAAGGTTTCAGAGATCTCAGTAGGAGGGAGGGATGCTCCTGCTACTGGTTCTATCCGGGACAGGTGATCAGCTACTTGATTCTCTGTCCCTTTTCTGTCTCTTATTTCTATATCAAACTCTTGCAGAAGCAACACCCATCTTATGAGCCTGGGTTTAGAATCCTGCTTTGTGAGTAGATATTTAAGAGCAGCATGGTCAGTGTACACAATCACTTTTGATCCTACTAAATAAGATCTGAACTTGTCAATGGCATAAACCACTGCAAGTAACTCTTTTTCTGTGGTTGTGTAGTTCTTCTGTGCATCATTTAGAATACGGCTGCCATAATGAATGACGTGCAGAAGCTTACCATGCCTTTGTCCCAATACTGCACCAATGGCATGGTCACTGGCATCACACATTAGTTCAAATGGTAATGTCCAGTCTGGTGCAGAGATAACTGGTGCTGTGACCAGCTTAGCTTTCAGGGTCTCAAACGCCTGCAGACACTCCTTATCAAAGATAAATGGCGTGTCAGTAGCTAGCAGATTACTCAGAGGTTTGGCAATTTTTGAAAAATCCTTTATAAACCTTCTGTAGAACCCTGCATGCCCCAGAAAGCTTCTGATTGCCTTAACATTGGTAGGTGGTGGTAATTTTTCAATTACTTCAACTTTAGCTTGATCCACCTCTATTCCCTTGTTTGAAATTTTATGCCCAAGGACAATCCCTTCAGTCACCATAAAGTGACATTTTTCCCAGTTTAAAACTAGGTTGGTCTCTTGGCATCTTTTCAGAACAAGTGCTAGATGGTTAAGGCAGGAGCTGAATGAGTCTCCAAATACAGAAAAGTCATCCATGAAGACTTCCAGAAATTTCTCTACCATATATGAGAAGATAGATAGCATGCACCTCTGAAAGGTTGCAGGTGCATTGCACAGACCAAAAGGCATCCTTCTGTAGGCAAATACTCCAAAAGGACATGTAAATGCTGTTTTCTCTTGGTCTTGAGGATCTACTGCAATTTGGTTGTAACCTGAGTAGCCGTCCAAAAAGCAGTAGTATTCATGCCCTGCTAGTCTCTCTAGCATCTGGTCTATGAATGGTAAAGGAAAATGATCCTTTCTGGTGACTGTATTGAGCCTTCTGTAGTCAATACACATGCGCCACCCTGTAACTGTTCTTGTAGGAACTAGTTCATTCTTTTCATTATGAACCACTGTCATGCCTCCCTTCTTAGGGACAACGTGGACAGGGCTCACCCAGGGGCTATTAGAAATAGGATAAATAATCCCAGCCTCTAGTAACTTAGTGACCTCTTTCTGCACCACCTCCTTCATGGCTGGATTTAGCCGCCTTTGTGGTTGAACCACTGGCTTAGCATCATCCTCCAATAGGATCTTGTGCATGCATCTTGCTGGGCTAATGCCCTTAAGATCACTTATGGACCACCCAAGAGCTGTCTTGTGTGTCCTTAGCACTTGAATTAGTGCTTCCTCTTCCTGTGAATTTAGAGCAGAGCTTATGATCACTGGAAAAGTGTCACCTTCTCCTAGAAATGCATATTTCAGGGATGGTGGTAGTGGTTTGAGCTCGGGTTTAGAAGGTTTATCTTCTTCCTGAGGAATTTTCAGAATTTCTTTTATTTCCTTTAGTTCCTCCAGATCAGGCTGAACATCTTTAAAGATGTCATCTAGCTCTGATTCAAGACTTTCAGTCATATTGACCTCCTCCACCAAAGAGTCAATAATATCAGTGCTCATGCAGTCATTTGATGTGTCTGGATGCTGCATAGCTTTGACAACATTCAACTTGAACTCATCCTCATTGACTCTCAGGGTTAATTCCCCTTTTTGGACGTCAATGAGGGTCCGTCCAGTTGCTAGGAAAGGTCTTCCTAGAATGAGAGTTGCACTCTTGTGCTCCTCCATTTCCAGCACTACAAAGTCAGTGGGAAAGGCAAATGGCCCAACCTTGACAATCATGTCCTCAATTATGCCTGATGGGTATTTAATGGAGCCATCAGCAAGTTGGAGACATATCCTGGTTGGTTTGACTTCTTCAGTCAAGCCAAGCTTTCTGATAGTGGATGCAGGTATTAGGTTGATACTTACCCCAAGATCACATAGAGATTTCTTGGTACAAGTACCCTCTAATGTGCATGGTATCATAAAGCTTCCAGGATCTTTAAGCTTCTCTGGTAAGCTCTTTAATATGACTGCACTGCATTCTTCAGTGAGAAAAACTTTTTCAGTTTCTCTCCAATCCTTCTTATGACTTAAGATCTCTTTCATGAACTTAGCATAAGAAGGTATTTGCTCAAGTGCCTCTGCAAACGGAATCTTTATTTCAAGAGTCCTTAGGTAGTCTGCAAAACGGGCAAATTGCTTATCCTGCTCCGCTTGGCGGAGTTTCTGAGGATAAGGCATCTTGGCTTTATATTCTTCAACCTTAGTTGCTGTAGGTTTATTCCTTACAGAAGTGGTTGGAGAAGCCTGCTTAAGGGGGTTGTTATCAGCACTTGCAAGTGTCTGACCCCTTTGTGGCGTTTGAACGCCAGGATTGGGTGCTTTTTGGGCATTTAACGACATATTGCAACCCTTTTCTGGCGTTTGAACGCCAGAAGTGGCTACCCATTGGGCGTTTAACGCCACTTTCTTACCCTTTTCTGGCGTTTGAACGCCAGAATCATTCCTCTCTGGGCTCTTACTGTCCTCAGAGGGATTTTGGGTAGTTGGTTGGTCATCCTCTGTCAGTTGTTCCTTTCTTAGCTTTCTGCTGCTTTGAGTTGATACATTCAATGTCTTCCCACTCCTTAATTTAACAGCTTGGCATTCTTCTGTTATCTGTTTAGATAGTTGCTGTCTTGTCTGATTCAATTGTGCTTCCATATTCTTGTTAGCAATTTTAGTTTCTTGGAGCATCTCTTTAAATTTTTGCTAATTGTTTTGTCATAAGGAGTAATTGCTGATTAAGCTCAACAATCTGTTCTTGAGGATTAGGATCAGTGGCTACTGCCATAACTTCTTCTTCTGTAGAGAACTCATTGCTAGAGTACAAATATTGATTTCTAGCAACAGTGTCTATAAGCTCTTGAGCCTCTTCAATTGTCTTCCTCATGTGTATAGATCCACCAACTGAGTGGTCTAAAGACATCTAAGCTTTTTCTGTAAGCCCATAGTAGAAGATGTCTAACTGTACCCACTCTGAAAACATTTCAGAGGGGAATTTCCTTAGCATACCTCTATACCTCTCCCAGGCATTATAAAGGGATTCATTATCCTCTTGTTTAAAGCCTTGGATGTCCAGCCTTAGCTGTGTCATCCTTTTTGGAGGGTAAAATTGATTTAGGAATTTGTCTGATAACTGTTTCCATGTCTTTATGCTTGCTGTAGGTTGGTTATTCAACCACCTCTTAGCTTGATCTTTTACAGCAAATGGAAACAGTAATAGTCTGTAGACATCCTGATCTACCTCTTTATCACGTACTGTGTCAGCAATTTGTAAGAACTGTGCCAGAAACTCAGTAGGTTCTTCCTGTGGAAGACCGGAATACTGGCAATTTTGCTGCACTATGATAATGAGTTGAGGATTTAGCTCAAAGCTGCTTGCTTTAATGGGAGGTATACATATGCTACTCCCATATGCAGCTGTGATGGAGTTAGCATATGACCCCAGAGTCCTTCTGGACTGCTCAGTTCCACTTAGGTCCATGATGGAGAAAGGGAATATGATATGAATTCACAGGCAAAGTATATATATATATATATATATATATATATATATATATATATATATATATATATATTTTTTTTTTCAGTTGACCGAAAAAAATAAAATAAAACAAAAGGAAAATAAAATAAATTTTCAAAAACTAAAAGAAAATAAGATCAAAACAATTTGAAAACTAAATCAATTAGTTAATTCAAAAGATTTTGGAATTAGCAATTGAAAAGATATGATTGAAAATTATTTTGAAAAAGATTTGATTTTTTTTTAATGAGGAAAGAGAAAAACAACAAAAGGACACCAAACTTAAAATTTTTAGAAAATCAAACACAAATTTTTCGAAAATTTTAAAGAAAAACACAAAGAGGACACCAAACTTAGAATTTTTAAAGAACAAGAAGGGACTAAGAACATGCAAATTCGAAAAAATCAAAAGAAAACAAAAGCATGCAATTGACACCAAACTTAAAATATAAAACTAAACTCAAATAAAAGACTCTAAACCAACTAAAATAAAACAATCCTAATCTAAGCAACAAGATAAGCCGTCAGTTGTCCAAACTCGAACAATCCCCGGCAACGGCGCCAAAAACTTGGTGCACGAAATTGCAATCACACTTTTGCAATCCCGCACAACTAACCAGCAAGTGCACTGAGTCGTCCAAGTAATACCTTACGTGAGTAAGGGTCGATCCCACGGAGATTGTCGGCTTGAAGCAAGCTATGGTTATCTTGTAAATCTTAGTCAGGATATCAATAATTATCAGGGTTGATTGTGAAAAGTAAAAGAACATGAAATAAGTACCTGTTTTGCAGTAATGAGGAACAGGTTGAGGTTTTGGAGATGCTCCATCTTCTGAATCTCTGCTTTCCTGCTGTCTTCTTCTTCAAGCACGCAAGGCTCCTTCCATGGCAAGCTGTATGCAAGGGTTTCACCGTTGTCAGTGGCTACCTCCCATCCTCTCAGTGGAAATGTTCAACGCACCCTGTCACGGCACGGCTATCCATCTGTCGGTTCTCAATCAGGTTGGAATAGAATCCAGTGATTCTTTTGCATCTGTCACTAACGCCCAGCCCTCAGGAGTTTGAAGCTCGTCACAGTCATTCAATCATTGAATCCTACTCAGAATACCACAGACAAGGTTTAGACCTTCCGGATTCTCTTGAAAGCCACCATCAATTCTAGCTTATACCACGAAGATTTTGATTAAGGAATCCAAGAGATATCTACTCAATCTAAGGTAGAACGGAGGTGGTTGTCAGGCACACGTTCATAGTTGAGAATGATAATGAGTGTCACGGATCATCACATTCATCAAGTTTAAGAACAAGTGATATCTTAGAATGGAAGCAAGCATGATTGAATGAAAAACAGTAGTAATTGCATTAATCCATCAAGACACAGCAGAGCTCCTCACCCCCAACCATGGGGTTTAGAGACTCATGCCGTAGAAGGTACACAAAGAAACGTGTAAAGTGTCATGAGGTACAGATACAATGTCAAAAGATCCTATTAATAGTGAACTAGTAACCTAGGGTATACAGAAATGAGTAAATGACGTAAAAATCCACTTCTGGGTCCACTTAGTGTGTGCTTGGGCTGAGCATTTAAGCTTTCATGTGTAGAGACTTTTTCTGGAGTTAAACGCCAGCTTTTATGCCAGTTTGGGCGTTTAACTCCAATTTTTATGCCAGTTCCAGCGTTAAACGCTGGGAATTCTGAAGCTGATTTGCAACGCCGGTTTGGGCCATCAAATCTCGAGCAAAGTATGGACTATTATACATTGCTGGAAAGCCCAGGATGTCTACTTTCCAATGCCATTGAGAGCGCGCCAATTGGGCTTCTGTAGCTCCAGAAAATCTACTTCGAGTGCAGGGAGGTCAGAATCCAATAGCATCTGCAGTCCTTTTCAGCCTTTGAATCAGATTTTTGCTCAGGACCCTCAATTTCAGCCAGAAAATACCTGAAATCACAGAAAAACACACAAACTCATAGTAAAGTCCAGAAAAGTAAATTTTAACTAAAAACTAATAAAAATATAATAAAAACTAATTAAAATATACTAAAAACATACTAAAAACAATGCCAAAAAGCGTATAAATTATCCGCTCATCACACACCCTGGAGGGGAAGCAGGAGCATGCCATGCACTAAAGATTGAAGGCTAGGCATGCCACGCCCTGGAAAGAAAAGCATAGGTGTGCCATGCCCTATGAAAGAGAAGCAAGGCATGCCACATGCAACAAGGAGCATGCCACGCTAAAGAGTGAAGCTAAGTCCATGCGAGCAAGCAAAAAGAGGCGGGGTATGCCTGGGATGGGGCGTGCCACACCCTAACCAAGCCAAGGAAGGCATGACACGCTTGAGGAAAAATCAACCCGTTAGAGCAAATTGCAATGTTTTCAATATTGACCTTTTCACACTCAAGTAACCATAACTTAAGTTAGAGAGGTCCAAATAAGATAGTTCAAGTGATGTTGAAAAGCTAACATCCAGAATTTTGAAATAATATGCATATGTCTATAGTAGACATTCAGTTTGGGTCGCGAACGACCCTCACCTTTTCAGCTTAGAAAATAGCAAAAATAGGCTTGGCGTGCCATGGGGAGACACCACGTGCCACGCTTAAACTTCAATTTTACATTCCCAGACTTCAATTTTTCACACCCACGACCCAATTACATGCCAATTAAAGCCCACATACCCCTGGAAGACGTAATTTTAATCAAGATATTGGAAGATTCTACCAAGATATTTGAATTTGATTTGATTCAGTTTTAGTTTTAGGATTTGAATTATTATTATTAGTTATCTTATTCTTCATAAAAGATAAGAATTAATTTTGAATTTGAATTAGAATTATTAGGTAAAACCTAGGATTTAAATAAATGAACATTGTTCACAAGGGAAGACATCCAGGGGGGAGTGGGGATCTTCAGATACCTCATGTGTCTTTCTTCTTCATCTTTTGTTTTGCTTTATTTTTCAATTTCCCATGAGTCATGAAACCTTTGTCAAAGCGTTAGGAGCTCTGTTTATGTTTTGATGGTTTATTAATCTAAGTTTTCTTTTGTTTTAAAGTATTGCATTAATTTGTGTCATGATTGAGTATTTCGTTCTTCATCACTAAAGGATTGATAGCATCGACAGGTGTGCTAATCATGTTTTAGATTTGTTTACTAATTTGACAGAATTGATAATGAAATTGTGCTTGAAAAATCTTTCACATGACTTTTTAAATCGACTGGACATAGTGGTTTTCTAAGTGTTCGACGCAGTAAATGATTTTCAATTACCCTAGTTTTGAATACGTGACATATAATTCGGATTAGGATAATTTCTGAAATTGTGTTTTCTCATAAGATTTAATAAGATAGGACTAGCTTGGATACATGATATATAATCCTATCTAATGACTACTTTTGAATCTTATGAGGAACTGAATCAAATTTTGAACTCAACCTTTTTGATTAATCAATTGACCAAGACATTGGTGGTTGGTTACTTGAAGAGAAACTGAGGATCCGAGACATTTAAAATCAATTAATTAAGATTCATTGTGAAAAGATCTTTGCATGATTTAGAACTAGGTTAACAAAGTTTGATTCTCCTAAGAACTTAACATCTCCGAACCCTAGACACTCTCCACCATTGATTTCTTCCAATTCAACAATTACTGCCTCCGAAGCATTAAAGCTTCAAGATTCCAGCATTCAAGCATTCTAAGATTTTTCAACATTCATCAATCCAGGTTTTATTGATCAAATTAGTTATTTAACTCGATATTTGCATGCTCAATCTTTTAATCCTCGTGAGAATGATCTCTACTCACCATGGTATTACTTGAATGATCCGGTGCACTTGCCAGTATCCGTGAGCCTTACTTTTTGCTGATCAACTTTTTGGCACTGTTGCTGGGGATTAACTAAGATTGACATCATACTTTGGGTTGAATTGCTAAATTAGATCCCGTCTTTATCTCATTTTCATTCCTATTTAATTTTCTTTTCATTATTAGGGTTTTATTTTGTTTCTTTCTTTTTATTTAAGCACGGTACTTTGAATTAAATTTGGTGTTTTGTTTTTGGTATTACCAAATGGCATAAAGTAATATCACAGTGAGGGAATATTATTCCCATGAGGATTAACAGATTGAAGCAAGCAATGTCTAATTGAATATCTAATTAGACTAATCAAACCTTGGTAATAGAATTGTGGATCTTGAATTAGAAGCAAGAACAATGGAGAAGAGGATGAGAAAACGAGAGAAGGCTTAGAGATTTTAAAGAAGTAATCAAAGATAGGAAATGTTAAAGGCTTTGGAGATGGTAAATTCTTAGAAAAAGCGATGCTTGTGTTTCTTTACTTGGACTCATGCAAAAAACTTTTCATAGTAAATCATTTATAATCAAATTCCAATTCTCTGGCAATTTAATTTCTCTTAACTTAATTAATCACCAATTTCTTGGTCAATTAACTAAGAGAAGAAGTGAAGAACGGTTTCGATTTAAAGCCACAAAATTTTGAAAATGCTATTCCTAGTCAAGTTAAAAATCAAGAGAAAGAGTTTAGAGCTAATTTCGATATTAAATTTTCCAAAATAATAATTTAATCCAAGACAGAATTAGAATATTTTCCAATACTTCTTACAAGACCCAGAAAATTTTAACCACTCGATTATTTTAAAATTGAGTTAAGAGGGTTTGAAATTGTCTAGTCTGGGTTAAAAGTTTAAATTTTATAATTTGAAAATTTATAGATAATATTTGAGCTTAGAAAATTATTTAGAGTGCGAAAATATAATTATTTAGGGAAAAATATGTATCAACATTATAATTAAATCTACAGCTTAGGTCTGTCCGGTGTTGCACATGAGAAAAATAAAAAGATAGACATAACCAGAAAAATATTTAGAATACAAATCGGAACATTTATCCTTAAAATTTTGGCTCTAGATAGGGCCAATAGGCGAAAGGACAAAAATTCCATTTGCTTAAAGAGTCATAAAACGTGACTCCAACTCATTTTTCATTCATTTTTAACAAATTGAGAGAGAGGGCTCGAGACTTGGAGAAGAGAAGAGAGAAAAGCCTAAGCACTATTCATCACCCACTTCAATTCTACTTTTTTTTCACAAATTGGAACTCCGATTGATGACCATTTGAAGCTATGTGTCGCTTTCATCTCCCTACGTTTTTATATAACTTTTGCAGTGAGTAATCATGAGAACTCTTTCCCATTCTTTCATTCTTTATTGATTTTGAATTTTGGTAGTATGGGTATTGAGTTTGTGATTTTAGTGCTTTAAGGGAAGCTCAAGTTCACATTCTAGCAAAGTTTTAGCCCATGTTCATTGGAATAAGGTAAGGAAACTCTTTCCTTCTATTTTTCATAGTTTACGTGAAAACTTAGTATAAGTGTTGTGTGATTTGTATGAAATTAATTGAGTAGAGTTTATTGAAGTTTAGATTGGTGAGGGTTTGGTTGAGGTTTGGATTGGCTGAAGAGAAGGTTCAAGAGGTTGGAACCACCATCAAGTAAGGTACGCATTTCAGTTTTGTATAATCACTATATAATGCTATGTGAAAACCTAGGCTAGTTGACCTTAAGATATTGTTGGATTGATGTTGCTGATGATGGTGGTTTAGTATGAATGCATGATTTTGTATGATATAGGATGTTGGATGAAAATTGCTGGAGGCCTTGAATGATTGAGTTCCTCTTGTTAGGTATGTATTGGTGTTATGTTCAATTTATTGAGAATTGGAGTTGTTTATAATGAATATGTGAATTTGAATTTGGGATGATTAATTGTTGTTTGTTTGAAAAATTGTGTAAGTTTGGGTGAGAAAAAGTAAAATGATGATTCGGTTAAAAATTTAGTAATTGATGAGTTATTGGGGTGTAAATGATAGATGAAGCTTGATTGATATTGGTTTCAAAAGAAGAGGATTTGAGAAATGGTAATTTTGCATGATGCAGAAAATTTGTGTAAATTGGTAATTTTGGTCAACTTTGGAGGGCCAGAAGATGATGCTTGGAATCTAGAAATGAATGAAATTTTCTTAAATTAAAACTGAGGATGTCTACTTTATTACCGTCGAAGAACGGAGGGAAAATAATTTTTGTAGAAAAAGTTATGGGTGTTTGAAAATTGGAGGTTAAAATTGAATTATGCAGATTCTGCAAAGTTAGTGACCGAATCAGGTTCCCTGTGTACACACCTATGCTGGATACGAATCATCGCACTTTTGAGGTTATGCATGAAGCCTGCATACGCCCGACTGTGCTGATTTTCCAAAAATACTATTTTTGAACTATTAAGCCTTTTCGGTGAGCTTGTAGCCCCCTGTAACCTTTATATGAACTCTGAAAATCATATTTTTTACCTTGATTTTATAGGAGATGGAACTAATGGATTTAAATTGGTATATTTCCCTATAAAACTTGTAAAATTAAATGTTTTAAATGTTGTGGGGATGGTGGTTCTTCCCGTCTACGATAAGGTCGCTGGCTTGTCCCTCTCACAGATTGACGAGGTCAATTGCTTTAATAACAGATGGAGTTATGCATAATTATACTTTTCAAGATCAGTTAAAAGTGTGATTATGATTAAATTGATTTGATTAGAGGCTTGTGTCAAAAAGTTAGAATTTATATGAGGTTCATAATGAAAACTATGATTGAGATATATGCTAGAAATTATAATTAATGATGAATTTGATGCTGATAATGGGTCTGGTTGATGTGATTATTGATTGGCAAGAACGTGGGTTTTGTCCTGCTTGCGTGATTATGAGAGGTGATTAACGATTGGCAAGGATGTGGGTTTTGTCCCACTTGCATGATTATGAGATATAATTATTGATTGGCAAGGACGTAGAATTTGTCCCGCTTACGTGGCAAAGACATGAGTTTCGTCCTACTTGCGTTATTGATGTTGTGGGAATGGTGGTTTGTCCTACCCACGATAAGGATGGTGGCTTTGTCGCGCTCCGGGATAGACAAGTTAAGGTTGACGATTTCCTCTCTTGTGTTACAGTGGACAAGTAGGGTCGAGGATTCCCTTTCTTGTTACATTAAGGGATTGAATAGAAGGTTGAGGATTCCCTTCGATTCAGTTTCTAATCGTGGTGTGAATGAGTTAGGTTGAGGATTCCCTATTGTTGCACTACTATCTCTTTCTGATTATGAAGTTTGGCGGGCATTATATCCGAAATAGTGCTGCCTCTAGTAATGTAACACCCTCACTATTCAAATGTCACGCTTTCGCCTGCACCACTCTGATAGCTTGGGCATTACGACAACTCTACACGTATTTCATACTAAAATAGGAGCCTGTTTAAAATTTAAAACTGCATAACCTTTCAAAAACGTTCTTTCGTTGAAAACTTAAACATACACGTTGCCAAACCCGACTCAGATAAGCAGGATCCAACCACCTTCCTTACCCGTAGGTCCCACAGACAAGCGGGATTAAACCATCGTCCTTGCCCAGAACATGCAAGCGGGATCAAACCACCGTCCTTGCCTCCAGCGTAAGCGGGATCAAACCACCGTCCTTATGCAGGCGCTGCACCCTCGACAAGTGGGATTAAACCACCATCTTTGCTAGGTGCCAGCGACTTATCAACAATCTCATCTCAGCATAAGCGGGACGAACTCGGCCCTTATGCCTACCCAACCATAACTCATCAATCTTAAGGACATTCATAATCAGTCAGGCTCAATAACTTATTTCAAATTCATTCTTGGCCCATTTTCTTTTAAATAACAAATGTATTCAATTCACATCTTGCCAAGAATCACTTTTCAAACGGAGCCACTTTCCACATCTTTCCAACACTTCCAAACAATCACAAAACCATGCCAAATTCAAAATCTCTTTGAAAGACTCAAAATCATTCATTTCTAAATCAAGATTTGGTCGTAAAATTTCTCAGTGGAGTCTCAAGACTTCAGGGGAGAATAACTTAACTCATTTCTTAAATTCATTGAAAACCTCTAAAACCTTAACTTCTTGATATGAATAATTAAAAGTAGAATTTAAACCAAAACAAGTCATGTATCCAAATATTCTGAACCAATTTTAAAACCACTAACTTAACCAAAATCAAATCATTTAAACCAAACACCAATTTTTAGTTTCATTCTTAAATATGTTTTGCAATGGCTAAGAAAGTGTTTCAGTTTTACTAAATCAAAGTTTCAGAAAATACTTCAACCTTTTCTTAAAATGTTGTAAAGTGAAATTAGTTAATCGAACTCCATTAAAACTCCTTCAAATTTGCTTACTTGATCAAATTCCAAACTTGATTATTTTTCATCTTTAAATCCACTTTAGAACATGGTTCTCTTCTAAAATAGTTTACATTCAAAATATAATAATTTTCTTAATAAAGGGGTTTAAAACTAATTCATTTATCGATAATATAGTTCAAGGCATAACCCACTCCCTTTTTAAAATACCGTGTCAAATAAAGTCTCGGATTTTATAGAAATTTTGGCAACATCTCTCCTAAAACTTGGACTTCGCCACCCTGTCCGGGTCCCAACCAAACCAATCCTCAACTCTTTCCAACAGGTTCAAGATCAAAAAAGTTTTGAATAAAACAAAAACTCAAACTTTTAAACTATAAAAAATCATTTCAAATCAACCAATCCAGAAATCTCCAATTTATCAAAGCAGACATTATTTCAATCAAACAGGCAACCATATTCCTTCAAGACAAAATCAGACAATTCATAAGACTCACATAATCACCAGAAATATGTTTCGCACAGCATATCTATTTATAACAATTTCCAGTTTAAAATAAATTAGTTTGTATAAAAAGCCCCTACCTCGACCCGTCGCAACCATAACCCAAACGCGTCACAGGAACCTTCTCTCTCAACCCGAAATCACCAACAACCGCAACCTCAGATCCAAACCACTTTTGCGGTAACCATAGCAACACTAATCACGACATATAACAATCGAAACTCAATCTTATAGCAATTAATGCCATAAAACCTCAGCGTATAATAATAGAATAGTAACTAAAGGGCTTTCAACTCGAAAATGCTTATCAAAATGAAGAAGGAACGGCTAAACCGAAACAGCTACGGTCTTCGAACCAGTTCGACGGCAGCCTAGTAGCCACCTCAAGAGGCAGTGGTGACCTGAACAACACATAGTGACAATAAGGTTCCCAAAAACTCAACGGAAAGGCGAAGCAACTTAAAACCCTTACCGATAGAATTTTTTGGCGACGACAGAAATAGCCAGAAGCTTCGGCAGTGGTCTCAAAAGTCACAGAACCACTCCCGGCTGTCAGAATCACAGAGACACAGCTCCAGTGATGATGGAAGGCCTCAACATCATCCAAACAGCAATAGTAACAATTCAGAGTAGAGCCAGAGCAAGGCCAGAGCAACATAAACTCCAACAGCGGCAGTGGCGCTTTTGTCAGATTCCAAAACCCAGAAGCAGAGGCAGAACGGCATCTTCTTCCCCTGATTCTCATTGCGCTCCTCTTCTCTGTACACATAGTAGCAGCGGCTCCCTCTGGTAACAGCTCGGACGGTGGACTCCACCCACGGCGACGACGACACTCTCTTCCACAGACCTTGGCAGCAGCGGCGATGGAAGGGTAGCGTTGCTTCCTCTCCTCTATTTGCAGTTCATGGCGGTGGCAAAAGCTTCATCAATGTTGACCTAGCAGCTCGGTGGCAGATTAGCGGTGCGACACAGAGGCTCTTGGTTTGCGTTCCTCTCTGTGGGCTCCACGGAGCGGCGATGAGGGCGATGGCGGTGACGCAAGGATGGCAGCGACGCGTGGCTCGATGGCTGGGCACAATGGCGGCAGCAACTCATTGATCTTCCATTTCTCTCTCGTTGTTTTGTGTGTGTGTATATTGAGGAACGAAGCTGAAGATGAATGGAGGTGGAAAACGGCGCTGGGGTGAGGGGTTAGTGGGTTAGGGTTTCTCAATTTGGGGAATTAGGGTTTAGGTAAAAATTTAGGTTTAAGGGTAGTTTTATAATTTTAAATAAAAAAGGGCTAGTATAGTAATTAGAAATAGATTTTAATTCAACAATAATAACGTATAAAAATACTATTTGTTCATCAATTTCGCAAATTTTTTTCAATAAAAAGTTTAAATACAATAATTAGAAATAATATAATTAAATCCTTTATTTTCCCAAAACAGCAGTTAAAATATTAATTATTTAGTCCAAATCATATAAAATTCTTATTATTTCACAACTACCAACTTTATAATTTAAATATAGAAAATAAACCAATAATTATAAAATTGGAAAATAATCTTAGTTTTATTTCAAATTCAATTAATCGAAACTAGCTTTAACTTTTCTTTAATAAAGAAATTTCTAAAATTAAAGATACAAAATTACTGAATTTGAAATTAACTCATGATAGCCCTTTTTCAAAAGTCCTGGGTCTTACAAGTAAAATGGTGGAAGGTTAAGGATTTTCCTCTGGAAGGTTGATTATTCCCTTCTTGTTAGTCATACATATATGTTATGTTCCTCCTGGAGATGCACGACAAAACGATTATATTCGATTAACTGCCGGATGTGTTGGGTCTGGCAACGTAACTGACACGTGAGCTCATAGCCAGTAGGACAGGCATGCATCATGTGCATTTATTTTCCAGTTCTTGGGTGTGCATACTTGTTTTGGTTTACCTATTTTTTTTTACCGAAGATAGGGAGACCCAAACCTGCAACCTCTTAGGTGAGTATGGGGAGACTATGCCATTTGAGCTATAGCTCATTGGTTTGCCTATTTGATTATCCTGTTAACTACTAATTGTATTACTCGTTCTAAATGTTCTTATTTATGATTGTTTGGTATAATTGCTTGTGTGTGTTTAAATTCCATTGAAAGAATAGATATTTAAATTAATAATGCTGATTGTTGGGAATGGTGAGGCTAGTGGTAGTTTAAAATACTCTTACCTTTGCAACTTTACCCTGCATGGATTAGTTAAGACCTTAGGCTTGGATTCTTGTGAAGTTGGAGATCAGGATTGCCTCGAGCGTTCATGTTTCCTTATATAGTCTTTATTTAGAACTGTTATCCTACTAGGAACCTTCGGGTTCTCAGCCATTGTTGTTATTCTATGTTTTTAGATACATAAAGTGACACACCTCGGTGAGAGAGTGCGAAATTCAGGTGGTGAAACAAAGAGGATTGCTTTTGGGGATTTTATTTTGACTTTAGAATTCTCTCTCTTTTGAAAGTATATTGTACATTACTTTAATTTTCTCTTAGAGGCTTTTACGGAGAGATAGGTGTATATTTTGTATTCTATCTAATGATTAAAAATTATAGCTAGCCTTTTCTTTGCAGGTCGAGACTAGTGACTATTATGTATATATCTTATTATGTATATACTTATCTAGTCTTTGGATATTTTTTGCATTTGATATGATGTTTATCGCTTTAACACGTCCATGTGTGTTTTTAATGATTTTTTATGTTTAATTTTCTTCACAGGCTCCTAGTTTTAATACTATCCTTATATAATTATATATGTAACTCTAAGTCTAAGTGTAGTAATACCTCGCCATCGTTGAGTTACGACTTAAGCATAAATCTCTGTGTGGTAGGTTGTTACACTTCTAACTATTAAAGATGAAGAACGAAACTCAATCTTAAAAAAGTAGAGAAGTACGAATCAAAATAAAGAAAACGCTTGCATTACTAATCCATAAAATAAAACAGAGCTCCTAACCTTTAACACGAGAGGTTTAGCTACTAATGGTAGAGAAAAACTAAAGAGGTGCTGGAATGATCTAGTATGATTTGGTCAAAGATGGTGTCTCTGGATGTGAACCTTGATCACTTATTTATATCTAACTTTCTAACTAATTAAAATTCAAAAACTAATCTTATCTTTCAAAGAAAAAGATAACTTTATTCAAGTTCTAATCAAATCTAATCTAACCTAAATTCTAACAACCAAATCTTATCTTTCTGAAAGAGGTTGTTGCTAACTAATCATTTAAATCTTGAATCTTGACTTAAATTGAAGCTTTCTGGGAGGAAGAATGGACATTGGCTCTGGGCTTGGGTATGTTAGCACTGGGCTTCATGATTTGGTGCCCAACTTGGCCTCCTAGCATTAGGCTTTGTATCCTGGCACCTAGCTTGGTGTTCCAGCGCCCAACTTGGTGTTTTGGCGTTGGGCTTTGGGATTTAGGCGCCCAACTTGGTGATTTGGGCGCTGGATGCCCACTTCTCTTCTTCTCTTGGGAGTGCTGGTGTTTTCTTCTAAATTTCATCCTAATTTGCTTAATTATTTTTGAAAACACAATGATTCTAACACAATGATTCACTAAAAACATAATAACTTTGATTTAAAACTAAGAAAACTAATGAAAAAGAATTCTAAAAATAACTAAAGATGTCTAAGCATCAAGCCTCAAGAACCGTGATCCATTCGTTAGCAGGAGGCTCATTATATAGAAAGACACCTAAAGAAGCATTGGAGTTATTTGAAACAGAGGCTGCCAATAATTTCATGTACTCGCTGAGAGGACAATGAAGAAAGGAGTGATGGGGTTGGACACCATGGATATAATCCTAGCACAAAACAGACTTATGTCTCAACAAATCCCCTCACTCACACAACAAATGGGACAAATGCAAGTTTCAGCCATCGGAACAGACATTACAATATGTGAATCGTGTGGGAGATCTCATAAGAATGAAGAATGTAAACTGATCAATAAAGCCCAACCATCCATCAGGCAAATGAGTTATACAGAGATTGTTTCAAGACCACAAAATGATCTTTTCTCAATAGCATACAGTCCTGGATGGAGGAATCACCCTAATTTCAGCTTATCTATTTAGAAGATTTAATTAAAAGTTTCTTGTTCAATCCTTTAATTCTTGTGGGAATGATATCCACTCACGGTGATATTACATGAAACGATTTGGTGCATTTGCCAAGATTAGTGCCATCAAGTTTTTAGCGATGTGATACCTTGGCATCTTTAGTGATTTTTTTTCATATCTTTTTGAGTAGTTTTCGTAGGTTTACTTTGAAATCATATGTTTTTAATGAAGTTTTTTTATGGCTAATCATATATTTGGAGTTGTTTAAAATTATTGTGCATTCATGATTATTCTATAAAAAGAAGCAAACAAGGTAACACAAAGTAAACTCCCAGGGGAGAAAAAGAAACTGGCGCCTGACTTCAAAGAGTTGAAGTTTAGTGCCAGCAATTCAATGCCAAAGCCCAGCGCCTTCGACAAAGGCAACAAGTCTAGCCCTACTTCAAGACGTGGTGCCTAGCGCCAATGAAGTCACAACATGGGCGCCCAGAGCCCAAGCCAGGAGCCCAACTTCAAGTGATTTTTTTTACTCACAATGGTCCATATTTCATCCAAGTCTGAAGCCAATGTCCCAAGTCCAGCGCTAGGCCCATGATCCTCTAGCAAGAGGTTCTAATTCAGCCTAAAAATTCAAGATTTGAATGATTTGTTGTTGATTAACTTCTTCTAGAAAGATGAAATTTAGTTTTAGTTTAGATTTGAATTATTGTTTTAGTTATCTTATCCTTCCAAAGACAATATTAGATTTAGTTTTTGAATTTGAATTCTAGGATAGGATTTAGGATATAAAAAAGTGAACGATGGTTCACAGAGAGGGAATCTGAGAATCGATCATCTAGCATGTCATTCATTAGTTTAGTTTGTTTTTCTATTAATCATGAGTAACTAACTCTTTTCTGTTAAGAGTTAAGAGCTCTGTTTGATATTCATGGATTGATAATGTGATTGTTTATTCTATTTTGATTAATGCATTGATACTTTTTCAAGAATTGAGTTTCGTTCTTCATCTTAATGGTTAGAAGTATTGGGAAATATTCTAATTCTGTCTTGGATTATGTTATTACTTTGGGAAATAATATCGGGATTAGCATGAAACTCTTTCTCATAATTTTTCAACTTGAGTAAGAATAGTATCTTGAAAGTTGTGCGACATTAAATCGGAATTGTGCTTAACCTCTTTTTCTTAATTAATTGACCAAGGAATTGGCGATTAATAAGTTCAAGAGAAACTGAATTGCCAAGGAATTGAAATTTGATTATATATGATTTGTCGTGAAAGTATTTTTGCATAAATCTAAGTAAATAAACATGAGAATTTTCTTTTTTGAAAGTTAAATATCTCCGAATCCTTTAACATCTTTATACACTATTTATTTCTCTATCTTCATAAGCATTCATTCACACCAAACACTCTCCTTTACTGTTCTTTATTATTTCAAGATTCACATCCTTCCTTTTCCAAAGGTTTGGCCAATCTAATTAGAAGATTCAATAAGAAGTTGCTTATTCAATCCTTTAATCTAGTGGGAATGATATCCACTCTCTGTGGTATTACTTGAAGCGATTTGGTTTACTTGCCAAGATTAGTGCCATCAAGTTTTTGGCACCGTTGCGGGGATTAACTGAGATTGACAACACACATATAGTTGAATCACTAAATTAGATCTTTGTTTTATTTTATTTTATTTTATTTTATTTATTCACCTTTTCTTCTTTATTCTTCTTCTCTACTCCACACGGTGCATTTTATTTCTTTTTTGATTTTGTGCATGCAAGGGAGCAATGGAGATGAACACCAAGGATATAATCCTAGCACTAAACAAACTCATGTTTCAACAAAAAATGGAACAAATGCAAGCCTCATCCATTGGAACACAAGTTGCTAGGTGTGACTTGTGTGGAGGAGCACACAAGAATGAAAGGTGTGAGCTATTCCAGTCCACCACTGAGCAAGTAAACTACATGCGATATTTCTTAAGGCTAGAGAATAACCCATATTTTATTGGATAGAGGAATTATCCTAATTTTGGTTGGGGAATTCAGGGACAAAGAAACCTCAGCATTCCATAGCAACAGCAAGTAAGCCCAATGCAATTCCAAAATCCTCAATAACCATCACCTCTTGAGCTTGCTATGGAGAAACTATCTCAATCTACTACTGAGTTTGTTCAATAAACCCAAAGCTTCATGCAAGAGACAAGAACAAACTTAAAAAACCAAGAAATCTCTTTTAAAAATTTAGAGGTGCAAGTGGAACAAATTGTTAAGCAATTGACATAGAAACCAGCATACTCCTTTCCAAGAGATACAATGTAAAATACTAGATACACAAAAACAAAAATAGAGAAATAAAACTTACCATGTTGAATAAAGAAGAAGAATAAAAAAGAAAAAATAAATGGAATAATGATAAAAACAAAAATCTAATTTAGTGATTCAACCAGATGTATGCTGTCAATTTCAATAAATCCACGACAATAGTGCCAAAAACTTGATGTGCCAAAAACTTGATGGCACTAATCTTAGCAACTGCACCAAATCGCTTTAAGTAAGACTACGGTAAGAGGATATCGTTCCCACGAGGATTAAAGGATTGAACAAGTAACTTCTAATTGAATATTCTAATTAGATCGGCCAAATCTTTGCAAGAGGAAGAATGTGAATCCTGAAATAATAAAGAACAGTAAAGGAGAGTGTTTGGTGTGAATGAATGCTTATGAAAATTAGAGAAATAAATAGTAAATAAAGATGTTAAAGGCTTTGGAGATGTTTGACTTTTAGGAAAGAAAATCCTCATGTTTGTTTACTTTGATTTATGCAAAAATACTTTCACGACAAATCATATATAATCAAATTTCAATTCCTCGGAAATTCAACTTCTCTTTACCTTATTTAATCGCCAATTCTTTGGTCCATTAATTAAGAAAAAGAGATTAAGCACAATTCTGATTTATCATCGCACAACTTTCAAAATACTATTTCTAGCCATGTTGAAAATTATGAAAAAAAGTTTCAACTTAATTTCAATATTAAATTTTCCAAAGTAATAATAGAATCCAAGACAGAATTAGAATATTTTCCAATACTTCTAACCATTAAGATGAAAAACGAAACTCAATTCTTGAAAAGTATTAATGCATTAATCAAAATAAAGAAACAATCACATTGCCAATCCATGAAAATTAAACATAGATTCTAACCATTAACAAAAGAGAGTTAGTTACTCATGATAAAGAGAAAAACAAAAGCTAATGAATGAGACACTGGATGCTTGATCATTCAATATTCTCATTCGTGAATCATCTCTTCTTTATTTACATCCTAATTCCTATCTAATAATTCAAATTCAAAACTAAATCTAATATTATATTTCGAAGGATAAGATAATAATAATTCAAATCTAAACTAAAACCAAATCTTATCTTTCTAGAAGAAGTTAATCAAAAACTAATCATTCAAATCTTGAATCTTTGGGTTGAATTAGAACTTCCTGAGAAAGGACCATGGGACTAGTGTTGGGCTTGGGACATTGGCGCCTAACTTGGATGTATTTTAGACCCTTGAGAGTGAACAAATCTCTTGATGTCAAGCTCTAAGCTTGGGCGCTGGGCGCCAGCATGTTGAGGATCCTTTGAAGTTGGGCGCCCACTGTTGGCGATAGGCTTGATCCTTCCAAGTCCATCGAAGGTGCCGAGCATTGCTTCCTTGGGCATTGGGCATTTTCCATGCTAGCGTTGGACCTCAAATCCTTGAAGTTAGGCTCTATATCCTTTTTCTCTCTTGGAAGTTCACTTTGATTTCCTTGTTTATTTTTCTGATACTGATTACTTCAAAAACAAATCCTAGATGCTCAACAATTCTAAAACAACTCCAAACATATAATTAGCTATGAAAACTTCATTAAAAATATAAGAACTTCGAATTAAACTTAATAAAACTACTTAAAAAGATATGAAAAAAATCACTAAAGATGGCAAAGTATCAAAACGCCAAATTTAAAACTTTTCTTGTCCTTAAGTAAAAAGAAGAATAAACATAGGTGATCTTAGTGATAAGAATAGAAATCTCATTGATTACATATAGACTTTTCTTATCTTCATGAATCTTGCATACTTAAGAGTCAAGAATTTTCAAAAGATTATAATCCCGATTATATTATGAGAACTCTTTATTATCTTATGACCTTAGAAGCAGCTCATTTTTCAAAAAGTTATAACAAGGGAAGATGCTTGAAATTTATGATTCTAAGTGTTTTGTCTCACACCAACTCTTAATATAGGTTTTCAAACGATAATCTTGAGTCAGTTGGCTCAAGTTATCGAGTAATAAAGCAATTCCTGGATTTAATCACCCAAGCCTCTCCTTGACACAATCAATACCACAAGCACATAATTAGGAAAATCTTTTCATATATCCAGACGTAAATTTCTAGAGCCTCTTTAGACTCTAAATGCTTTATCTCAAGGCAACTCTTAATATAGGTTTTGAATAAATAATCCTGAGCCAGTTGCTCAAGTTATCGGGTGATGAAGCACAACTCGGATATACTTATTCAAGTCTCACCTTGACATAAAAGCACCACTGGCACATAATTGGGCTATAGTCATTAGTGTTTATAGCCATGTTATTCTTCTATTTTTGGTCTTTCTCTTTTTTTAAAGTATCACTGCTTCAAGAGTTGGACATTAGATTCTCATAAAATTTCTCTAGATTTTTGTTTTTGAAGATTTTGTCTCCCTTTTTGGAAGATCATCCATATACCTTGAGTCCATTAATGTAATCACATACTTTTCATATATGAACCACTTTAATTTTATTTTCCTTTTTATCTTTGTCAATTCCTCTCATTTAGATACTCTCTCATATTCATCAAATTATGTAAATGAGGGGGAGTTATCGAAGGTGTTGGGCTTGAGCACTAGACGTTAGGCTTCTATACATATATATTGCCTGGCGTTGGGCGCCAACTCTGAAGTCAGGTGCCACCCTTCAAAATTCCATTGAAAATGCTAGGCTTAGGTCTAAGCGCTGGGCTTGAGCACCTGGCGCCGGACTTAAGCGCTGGGCACTAAGGACCCAAACTTATAATGTTTCCCATGGTGTCCTAACACATGGGCATTGGGCGCCACCCATCTATTTTTTTTAAGATAAAAGAAATGACTTTAATGAAAATACGAAGAAAGAAAGAAAAGAAACTTCAATGAAAAAGCCTTTAATGAAAAGGACAGGGAAGAAATACTAACCTTTTTGGATATTTATGAGAGCTCGTTCGGTGGCTAAGAATAGTATTCTTAAGATGATGAAAGCATCCGCATCCTCCTCCATATCAAGGATCATGAAATTAGCAAGGAAGATGAACTTTTTGACTTTGACTAACGCGTTTTCCACTAGCCCATGTAGAACTTTATTGATCAGTCAGCTAGTTGCAAGGATATTTTTGATAGATTTACTTCTTCAATTTGCAGATTTCTCATCATAGGCAAGGGCATCAAATTAATGCTTGCTGATGAGCGGATAATTTATACGCTTTTTGTCACTATTTTTATATAGTTTTTGTTCCGAGGGTTACCTGAAACTGTAGGTCGATCTCGGATGAGATCTTCTGTGCTGGTCGGAGCTGTTGTGTCTGACTTGTTCATGGTAGCCGGAGCTGCCGCGTCCGACTTGTTGGACTGGCTGCACTGCTGATCCTTGGTCACCGGAGGGTGGGGGGTACCTGCAAGAGACTCCGATGCTTAAGTTAGCATGGGTATTAAACAGGTTTTATGTAGAATCAGAGTATGAGTTATACCTGGGTGCTCCAGTGTATTTATAATGGTGAGATGTGGCCTCCTGCGGATAAGATAAGTTAGTTATCTTATCTTATCTTTAAGTGAGGTCATCTTATCTTCAAGGGAACTGCCCTTATCTTTCTAGGCTTTAACCGCCTTTAGATTGGGTTGTGTTCCTTCGTTTTGGGCCTGCTTTGGGCTCCTTTGGTGTGTTGGCCGAGCTCTTTGAGAAGAGGTCGGGCATTTGGCCGAGCTCTTTGAGAAGAGGTCGGGCATTTGGCCGAGCTCTTTGAGAAGAGGTCGGATAGTCTGACCTGAAGAGGTCGGTCGGTCTTGTCGCTAAACATCCCGGGTCGGACAGCTTGACCCAGGGTATGAACAGTGCCCCTGCTTGAGTTCGATCTTTCCATGAGATCATGCTTTTCAGAGCTTCGATCTCTTTGGAAGTCGTGCTCAAGCATCTGTCTGGCTTGTTTCTTCATTGCTTTGCAATCTTTGTAGATTTTCTAGAGGTTTGGTACTTCACAGTCCGTCATTTTTTGAGTGGTAGTGTGGGTTTTCTACCCTTGCCTTCTGGGTCCCGCCTTGCTTTTGTGTTGATAACCCTCTGCTTTGGCGAAGTTATCCTTGTGGCTTGATATCCGGGCTTTTAGTGACTTGTCCAATGACTTTTTAGAACCCTTTTTAGTCTCGGATAACGTACGTAGCCCTGTTTGAGATTGTGCCTTCCTTGAGTGGGGTTGTATCCCTTTTGGCTAAGCACATTTGAGTCTTAAGTTGTTTCCTAACTTTTTAGCTTGTTCTCTTTTGAGATCGTACTTGCGCCTCTTTTTAGCTGACGTTGACCTGTACAACTTTGCCCCTGCTTGAGTTCGATCTTTCCGTGAGATCGTGCTCTCTTTGGGGGAAGTCGTACTCAAGCATCCTGACTTTGGTCGATCTTGAGTAGTTTTATCTTGTGCGAGTTTGGCATTGCCTTTTTTAGTTTGTTGAGAGGTCTTTTCAGCCTTCTTCCGACTTGTTTGTCTTCACTGTTCGGGCTTTTTAGTCATAATCCAACAACTTTTTAGGTATAGTTCCTGATGGGAAACCTTTTATAGTCTGTTTGGATGACTTTTTAGCGCCGTTTTGATTTGTGCTTTTGCCTTTTAAGTAGTGTCTTTTTTCAAGACTTCGTACCTTTTAGCAAAGCATTCCTGGCATTCCTCTGGCTGTTGCGAGATGTCTTTGTCCCCTTTGTGGATCTTTGTAGAGTGTCGGTATTTTGTTGTCCGACCTCTTTTGATCACTGCCAGTTTTGTCCACTTTCTGCTTGGTTGAGGTGGTCCTTGGGGCTAACTTGTCCGACGACTTTTTAGTGTTCTTTGGTAGAACCTTTTTAGTTGGTCTGAACAATTTTGATAGCCTTGTCATGGAGCCGTGGCTTTTTGGGCAAAGCTATGTCCCTTTTAGCGCACGCTTTTCGTTGGTCCAATTTCTCGTGTCGACGAGCTGTAGCTTTCGTTGGTCCGACTTCTTGTCGGTCCAAGCTGTGGTTTTCGTTGGTCCGACTTCTTCTTGTCGGTCCAAGCTGTAGCTTTTGTTGGTCCGATTTTTTCTTGTCGTTCCAAGCTGTAGCTTTGGGCCGACTTCTTCATGTCGGTCGCTTCTAAGTTATTTCTAGTAATCCTCTTTATTGGACCTCTGTCAGGTCTCTTTCAGGGATTACTTTTATAACTTGTCCGTTGTAGGAGACCGACTTCTTTATGTCGATCTCTTCTAAGTTATTTCGTAACCCTCTTTCTTGGACCTTTGTCAGGTCTCTTTCAGGGATTACTTCTATAACTTTATTATTGTAGGAGACCGACTTCGTCATGTCGATCTCTTCTAAGTTATTTCATAATCCTCTTTCTTGGACCTTTGCCAGGTCTCTTTCAGGGATTACTTTTATAACTTATTTTTGTAGGAAACCGACTTCGTTAGGTCGATCTCTTCTAAGTTATAGCAATTCCTCTTTTATAGGGTTGTCCAGACCTCTTTCCAGGGATTTGCTGATAACTTGGGTTGACTTGGTCCGACTTCTCAACGTCGGCCAGTCTTTAAGTTACTATTTTAGCAATCCGTAAGACCTCGTCAGGTTCTTTTTTGGATCACTTTCGATAACTTCTTACATTATTCTGTGTTCATCTTTGCCGATTTGTAGAAAGTGGTTGGCATCTCTAGCTCGTCCTTTGGGTGAATTGCGTTTTCACCTTTATCGGACGACTCATCTTTATCGTGGTCGTGCAGTGAAATTGTTTTTCACTTTCTGCCGACCTGTAGCTTTATAATCGGACGATGAACTCTGCTTTCACTTTTTTGCCGACCTTGTCGAAATCGGGCGATGAATTCTGGTTTCATCTTTGCCGAATTTTATCATGATCGGGCGGTGAATTTGGTTTTCACCCCGCCGACCTTGTCGTGATCCGGCAGTAAAATTTGCGTTTCAGATTAATGCGTCTTGGTATAGCAGTGAATTTTGTTTTCACTTTGTCGAAATCGAATGATGAATTCGGTTTTCATCGTGGTCGGGCGGTGAAGTTGGTTTTCACCTTGCCGACTTGTCGCTTTGTAATCGGACGATGAGTTTGGTTTTCATCTTGCGGACTTTGTCGTGATCGGGCGATGATTTAGGTGTTTCACCTTGCCGACCTGCCGTAGTCGGGCGTCTTGGTAGGAAACTTTTTAGAGAATCTGCAATCTTTTAAACAATAATATAAAGATAAGAGTGTGTACATGTTAGTACTTACCTTTCTAGGTCGGGCAATCTTTTTGGATCTCGGCCTGGCGCCCTTTTTAGATTGCAGGCATGCCATGACCTTGGTAGCTCTTGCCCTTCAAGTTCGGGCAGTCTGTAGCAACCTTTCCCCAGTTCTTCTAAACAACTTGGTATGGTCCTTTCCAGTTGGGTGCTAGCTTTCCTTCTCCAGGTCGAGTTGTTCCGATATCATTTCGGATTAGGATAAGGTTGTTGTTGGCAAAGCTTCGCTGTACTACCTTCTGATTGTATCTTGAGGCCATTCAACGTTTTAACGCCTCTTCCTTGA
Source organism: Arachis hypogaea (assembly GCF_003086295.3). Taxonomy (NCBI): domain Eukaryota; kingdom Viridiplantae; phylum Streptophyta; class Magnoliopsida; order Fabales; family Fabaceae; genus Arachis; species Arachis hypogaea. Next base: position 26,185,142 of record NC_092041.1, on the reverse strand, counting down.
TCGGAGCTCTCTCTTGGACTCTTGGAAGTAGGTCGAGTTCTTTCCTTTGGATTTGGGAGTTGACCTCTTCATTGTAGAAGATCATTCTTGGGGGATCCTTCTTCGATCTCTACTGGGATCATTGCCTCCATTTCGTAAATCAATCGGAAGTGTGATTCCCCCGTGGTGAAGTGTGGAGTTGTCCGATATGCCCATAGGACTTGTGGGAGCTCTTCAGCCCAAGCTCCCTTTGTGTCCTTTAGTCTCCGTTTTAACCTAGCTAGTATGACTTTGTTGGCAGCTTCTGCTTGTCCATTGGCTTGTGGGTGTTCTACGGATGTGAATTGGTGCTTTATTTTCAAGTTAGCCACTCTTTTCTTGAAACCTGTGTCCGTGAATTGAGTGTCATTGTTTGTGGTGATGGAGTAAGAAACCCCAAACCTTGTAATAATGTTCTTGTACAAGAATTTCTGACTTCTTTGAGCAGTGGCATTAGCTAGGGGCTCTGCCTCAATCCATTTTGTGAAGTAATCCACCCCTACAATGAGGAACTTGACTTGTCCCGATCCTTGGAAAAATAGTCCGAGGAGGTCGAGCCTCCTCTTTGCGAACGGCCAAGGTGATGTTACACTGATGAGCTCCTCTGGTGGGGCAATGTGGAAGTTGGCATGCTTTTTGATGTAAAGCTTTGACTTTGTATTTGGGTTTTTGCTCTGTTGTTGCCTCCAAAGGGTGCCCTTGGACTTTTGTGTGAGTCCTGGGGTTTCCCTTTTACTGCCACGTCTGTCACTTTATGTTTTACTGTCATTGTCCGAGTTGTTTCCTTATTTGCCCGAGTTGTTTGGTAGTAATTCCATAGTCGACCTATGTCTTTGAGATGTCTACTAAGATCCCGGACAGCGTGTCTGATTAGCTGGATTTCATAGTTTAAATGCGTGTTACTGTGGCTGACCCTGAGTACATCCCTTATACCGCCTTCGAGACCGATTTGTTGTGGTCTTGTAATGTAGCTCGGATGAAGCTTCTGTTATTGCCCCTTGGTTGGCTAGTTTTGAAAATGCATCAGCTCGGGCATTCTGCTCTCAAGGTATGTGTCGGACCTCATATCCCCGAATTGTCCGAGCTGTTGGTGCTGGCTGGTTTTGAAAATGCATAAGCTCGGACATTCTATGTGTCGGACTTCATTTTTCTCCGATTTGTCCGAGTTGTTGGTGCTGGCTGCATTAGCTCGGGCATTCTATGTGTCAGACTTCATTTTCCTCGATTTGTCCGAGCTATTTTCTGTTTTTGTCCAGAGTCCCCCGAATTGTCCGAGATGTTCTCTGGTTTTGTCCAAGGTCTCCCGAATTATCCGAGCTGTCCTCTGTAGGATTCTTCCAGCTAAGTTTGTTTTCTGCAGGATGCCCTTTATTGGCTGGTTGGTTGGAACTCTGATAGTGTGAGCTTGAAAGTATGGGTGGAGTCGTCGAGAGGTGAGTATGAGGGTGTAGGCGAACTTTTTCTATCTGTTGATAGGTTAGTTCGGTCCCTTGTAAAGCTTTGCTGATGAAGTAGACGGGTTGTTTCCCACTTTCGTCTTCTCTGACTAGTGCTGAGGCTATTGCCTGACTTCCCACTGCGAGGTATAATGAGTTCTTCACTTTCCCGTGGTCTGGAAAGGATGGGTGGTTGCCCCAAGAATTTTGAAATCTCGGAAGGCTTGTTCGTACTCCGTTGTCCTTTTCAACTCGTCCGACCTCCTTGGTGTGAGGTGGACGTTCAACTCGTCCGACCTCTTTGGTGTGAGGTAGATGTTTAACTCGTTCGACCTCTTTGGTGTGAGGTGGACCTTCACCTTGTCCGACCTCTTTGTTGTGAGATGGACCTTCAACTTGTCCGACCTCTTTGTTGTGAGGTGGACCTTAACTCGCCCGACCTCTTCCGTGTGAGGTGGACCTTCAACTCGTCCGACCTCTTTGGTGTGAGGTGGACCTTCAACTCGCCCGACCTCTTCGGTGTGAGGTGGACCTTCAACTTGTCCGACCTCTTTGTTGTGAGGTGGACCTTAACTCACCCGACCTCTTCCGTGTGAGGTGGACCTTCAACTCGTCCGACCTCTTTGGTGTGAGGTGGACCTTCAACTCGTCCGACCTCTTTCTCCTTTTTGCTTTTGATTGGGCGAGGTGGTGGGATCTTCTCCGATTGATCTTCTCTTTTCTTGGACTCTTTATCCTTGTCCCGTGGTGGGTTAGGAGAATTCGGTTTTTTAGCTTTCTCCTAGTCGAGAGTTCTCTTCCATGTTGATGTATTTCTGTTCCCGTTCCTGTACCTTGTTTAGAGATGTTGGGTGCTTCTTGGATATTGAGTGGCTGAGAGGTCCTTCTCTTAGGCCATTGATGAGTCCCATGATGGCCGCTTTTGTTGGAAGACTTTGTATGTCAAGGCATGCGTTGTTGAATCTTTCCATGTAGCTGTGAAGGCTTTTCTGATTTCCTTGTTTAATTCCCAGCAAGCTTGAAGTGTGTTTGGCTTTATCCTTCTGGATGGAGAACCTGGCGAGGAATCTTCTTAACAAGGTCGTCAAACTTGTGATGGATCTTGGAGACAAACTGTCGAAGAACCATATTGCTGTCTTCGTTAGAGTAGTCGGGAAGACTTTGCATCGAATGGCGTCCGATGTGTCGGTGAGGTACATTCTTCTGAAATTACTGAGATGATGGCTTGGATCCAATGTGCCGCCGTACGGGATCATGTCGGGAGCCTTGAAGTCCTTTGGGACTTTAGCTTTCATGATATCTTTGGTGAATGGGTCTTGATCTTTGTAGGGGCTGTCTTCGTGACCGGATCGAGTTGTTTTGGCCTTGAGATCTGCTTCGAGTTTTAGGAGCTTGTCCTTTAACTCGTGGCATCACCTAACTTCCCTTCGTAGGTCTCCCTCAGCTTCTTGTTGATGTTCCACCTTTTTTTCGAGTTGCTTTAAGCGATCTTGAAGTGCCTCCATAGCCTCCTCTTTTGGCGAATTCTCGCCTTTGGTGGGTTGAAGAGTATCTTTTGGTGTAGTATCCGCGTCTTTGTGCGGTGTTCTATCCTCTAGATCTGAATCATGGTCGTTGTCATGGTTGTCCGCCATGGTGATGGGATGACTTCCAAGTTCCCCGGCAACGGCGCCAATGTTCCGAGGGTTACCTGAAACTGTAGGTCGATCTCGGATGAGATCTTCTGTGCTGGTCGGAGCTGTTGTGTCCGACTTGTTCATGGTAGCGGGAGCTGCCGCGTCCGACTTGTTGGACTGGCTGCACTGCTGATCCTTGGTCACCGGAGGGTGGGGGGTACCTGCAAGAGACTCCGATGCTTAAGTTAGCATGGGTATTAAACAGGTTTTATGTAGAATCAGAGTATGAGTTATACCTGGGTGCTCCAGTGTATTTATAATGGTGAGATGTGGCCTCCTGCGGATAAGATAAGTTAGTTATCTTATCTTATCTTTAAGTGAGGTCATCTTATCTTCAAGGGAACTGCCCTTATCTTTCTAGGCTTTAACCGCCTTTAGATTGGGTTGTGTTCCTTCGTTTTGGGCCTGCTTTGGGCTCCTTTGGCGTGTTGGCCGAGCTCTTTGAGAAGAGGTCGGGCATTTGGCCGAGCTCTTTGAGAAGAGGTCGGGCATTTGGCCGAGCTCTTTGAGAAGAGGTCGGATAGTCTGACCTGAAGAGGTCGGTCGGTCTTGTCGCTAAACATCCCGGGTCGGACAGCTTGACCCAGGGTATGAACAGTTTTTACTATGATTTAGTTAGTTTTTACTATATTTTTATTATTTTTTAAGTAAAATTCACATTTCTGGACTTTCCTAAGATTTTGTCTGTTTTTCTGTGATTTCAGGTATTTTTTGGATGAAATTGAGGGACCTGAGCAAAAATCTGATTCAGAGGTTGACAAAGGATTGCATATGCTGTTGGATTCAAACCTCCCTGCACGTGAAGTGGATTTTCTGGTGCTACAGAACTCCAAATGGCGCGCTCTTAATTGCGTTGGAAAGTAGACATCCAGGGATTTCCAGCAATATATAATATTCTATACTTTTCACGAGTTTTGACAATGTAAAATGGCGTCAAAACGCCAGCTCTTTGCCTTTTTCTGGCGTCAAAACGCCAGAACTGGCATAAAAGTTGGAGTTAAACGCCCAAACTGGCACTAAAGCTGGCGTTTAACTCCAAAGAAGACCTCTACACGTGTAAAGCTCAATGCTCAATCCAAGCACACACCAAGTGGGCTCGGAAGTGAATTTCTGCATCATTTACCTATTTTTGTAAACCCTAGTAGCTAGTTTAATTATAAATTGGACTTTTACTATTGTATTTTCATCGGGGGATCATTCTTGATCTTCGGATCATAGGGACATTCTGGATGTTATATTTTCATATTTGGAGAGGCTGGCCATTCGGCCATGCCTGGACCTCCAGACCACTTATGTATTTTCAACGGTGGAGTTTCTACACACCATAGATTAAGGTGTGGAGCTCTGCTGTTCCTCGAGTATTAATGCAATTACTACTATTTTCTATTCAATTCAGGCTTATTCTTGTTCTAAGATATTCACTCACACTTCAACCTGATGAATGTGATGATCCGTGACACTCATCATCATTCTCACCTATGAACGCGTGACTGACAACCACTTCCGTTCTACTTAAGATCGAGCGTATATCTCTTAGCCTCCATTCCAAAAGATCGGAGTCTTCGTGGTATAAGCTAGAATTATTGGCGGCCATTCCTGAGATCTGGAAAGTCTAAACCTTTTCTGTGGTATTCTAAATAGGATCTGGGAAGGGATGACTATGACGAGCTTCAAACTCGCGAGTGTTAGGCGTAGTGACAGACGCAAAAGGATCACTGGATTTTATTCCAACATGATCGAGAACTGACAGATGATTAGCCGTGCAGTGACAGCGCACATGGACCATTTTCACTGAGAGGACGGGAGGTAGCCATTGACGTTAGTGAAACCCAACATACAGCTTAGTATGAAGGATTGGATGAAGGCAGTAGGAAAGCAGAGATTCAAGAGGGATGAAGCATCTCCATACGCTTGTCTGAAATTCCCACCAATAAATTACATAAGTATCTCTATCTTTATTTTATGTTTATTTATCTTTTAATTATAAAAACTCTATCACCCATTTGAATCCGCCTGACTGAGATTTACAAGGTGACCATAGCTTACTTCAAGCCGATAATCTCCATGGGATCGACCCTTACTCACGTAAGGTTTATTACTTGGACGACCCAGTGCACTTGCTGGTTAGTTGTGTGATGTTGTGACAAAGTGTGATTCACGTTTGAGAGCTCTAAGTCTTTGGCGCCATTGTTGATGATTACAATTTCGTGCACCAAGTTTTTGGCGTCGTTGCCGGGGATTGTTTGGGTTTGGACAACTGATGGTTCATCTTGTTGCTCAAATTAGGTAATTTTCTTTTTTGTTTCAACCTTTATTTTATTTTCAAAAAGTTTTCAAAAATCTTTCAAAAAAAATTTTTTCTCTTTTTCATTTTTCTAAAGATAATTTTCGAAAAACCCCAAAAAAATTCATAAAATCATAAAAACTCAAAAATATTTCATGGTTCTTGTTTGAATCTAGGGCCAAATTTTAAGTTTGGTGTCAATTGCATGATTCTAATTGTCTTGCAAATTTTTGAAACACATGCATTGTGTTCTTGATGATCTTCAAGTCGTTCTTGATGAATTGCCTTGTTTGATCTTCATGATTTATTGATTTGCACTACATGATGTTCTACATATGCATTCTTGCATTCATATGGCCCAAACATGAGAAAGTTCTAAGTTTGGTGTCCTCCATGTTTTCTTTCATTAAGAAAACTGAGTTCTTGATGTTCATCTTGATCTTCAAGATTGTTCTTGGTGTTCATCTTGACGTTCATAATGTTCTTGCATATATCTTGTGTTTTGATCTAAGAATTATATGTTTTGACTCATTTTGTTGTTTTTCAAAATTGAAAACATATCTTCTTGAATAAAGGATTTAGCAAAATGAAGATCCAAGAACATAAAGCAGAGGAATTATAGAGAAAAAGCTGGGCGTTCAAAACGCCCAGTAAAGAAGGAAAACTGGCATTTAAACACCAGCCAGGGTACCTGGCTGGGTGTTTAAACGCCTAAACCATGCAGCAATTGGGCGTTAAACGCCCAAAACATGCAGTTCCTGGGCGTTTAACTCCAGGATGACACAAGGAGAGGAATTTTGTTCTCAAATCAAATCTTTTTCAAATCTTCATTTTTTTTCAAAATCAAATCTTTTTCATTTCAAATATTTTCAATCATATCTTTTTCAAAATCATATCTCTTCAAACATATCTTTTTCAAAAAAATCAAATCTTTTTAAAATTTCTTTTTCAAATATTTTTCAAAATAAATTTCAATCATATCTTTTTAATCATATCTCTTTCAAATCATATCTTTTTCAAAAATTTGATTTCAAAAATCTTTTCTAAACTTCCTATCTTTTCAAATTTGGTTTTCAAATCTTTTTCAACTAACTAATTGATTTTTTTTTATTGTTTTACTATTTCTTATCTTTTTCAAAACCATAACAAATTTTTCAAAAATTTATTTTAAATTTTATCCTTTTTATTTTCGAAAATTCTCCCCCTCTCTTATCTTCTTCTATTTAAACACTAACATTCCTCCTCCATTGTTAATTCGAACTCTATCTCTCTTTGTGTGTTCGAATTCTTCCTTACCTACCTCATCCTTCCATTCTTGTTTTCCTCTGACATCTCAAGGAATCTCTATACTGTGACATAGAGGATTCCATATTTTCTTTGTTTTCTTCTCTTTCATATGAGCAGGAACAAAGATAAAGGCATACTTGTTAAAGCTGATCCTGAACCTGAAAGGACTCTGAAGAGGAAGCTAAGAGCAGCTAAAGCACAAAACTCTGAAGAGGACCTAACTGAAATTTTTGAAAAGGAAGCAGCAAAAGAAACAATTATGGCCAAACCAAACAACAATGCAAGGAAGATGCTTGGTGATTTTACTACACCAACTTCCAACTTCTATGGAAAAAGCATCTCAATCCCTGCCATAGAAACAAACAATTTTGAGTTAAAGCCTCAATTAGTTTCTCTACTACAACAGAATTGCAAGTTTTATGGACTTCCATCAAAAGACCCTTATCAATTTTTAACAGAGTTCTTGCAGATATGTGATACTGTTAAGACCAATGGAGTTGATCCTGAGGTCTACAAGCTTATGCTTTTCCCTTTTGCTGTAAGAGACAGAGCTAGAATATGGTTGGACTCACAACCTAGAGATAGCCTGGACTCTTGGGATAAGCTGGTCACGGCTTTCTTAGCCAAGTTCTTTCCTCCTCAAAAGCTGAGCAAGCTTAAAGTGGATGTTCAGACCTTCAGAGAAAAAGATGGTGAGTCCCTCTATGAAGCTTGGAAAAGATACAAGTAACTGACCAAAAAGTGTCCTTCTGACATGCTTTTAGAACAGACCACATTAGATATATTCTATGATGGTCTGTCTGAATTTTCTAAGATGTCACTGGACCACTTTGCAGGTAGATCCATTCACCTAAAGAAAATGCATGCAGAAGCTCAGGAACTTATTTAAAATAGTTGCAAATAACTAGTTCATGTATACCTCTGAGAGGAATCCTATGAGTAATGGGACGCCTCAAAAGAGAGGAGTTCTTGAAATTGATGCTCTAAATGCCATACTAGCTCAAAATAAAATATTGACCCAACAAGTCAATATGATCTCTCAGAGTCTGAATGGATTGTAAAATGCATCCAACAGTACTAAAGAAGCATCTTCTGAAGAAGAAGCTTATGATCCTGAGAACCCTGCAATGGTAGAGGTGAATTACATGGGTGAAGCCTTTGGCAACACCTATAATCCTTCATGGAAAAATCATCCAAATTTTTCATGGAAGGATCAACAGAAGCAAGGCTTCAATAATAACAATGGTGGAAGAAACAGGTTTAGCAATAGCAAACCTTTCCCATCATTATCTCAGCAACAGACAGAGCATTCTGAGCAGAATTCTTCCAGCTTAGCAAACATAGTCTCTGATCTATCTAAGGCCACTCTTAGTTTCATGACTAAAACAAGATCCTCCATTAGAAATTTGGAGGTGGGCCAGCTGAGTAAAAGGGTTACTAAAACTCCTCTTAGCACTCTCCTAAGCAATACAGAAGAGAATCCCAAAGGAGAGTGCAAGGCCATTGATATAATCAACATGGCCAAAACCTTAGAAGAGGAGGAGGACGTGAATCCTAATGAGGAAGACCTCAAGGGATGTTCAATGGTCAGTATGGAATTCCCTAATGAGAAACCAAAGGAATCTGAGGCTCATACAGAGACCATAGAGATTCCCTTGGACCTTCTTTTACCATTTATGAGCTCTGATGACTATTCATCTTCTGAAAAGGATGAAGATATTGTTGAAGGACAAGTTGCCCAATATTTAGGAGCAATCATGAAGGTGAATGCCAAGCTATTTAGTAATGAGACTTTGGAGGAATAGCCTCCCTTGCTCACCAATGAGCTGAATATATTGGTTCAACAAAATTTACCTCAAAAGAAACAGGATCCTGGTAAATTCTTAATACTCTGTACCATAGGCACCATGACCTTTGAAAAAGCTCTGTGTGACCTGGGGTTAGGGATAAACATGATGCCAATTTCTGTAGTGGAGAAACTGGGAATCTATGAGGTACAGGCTGCCAAATTCTCATTGAAGATGACAGATAAATCTATGAAAAAGGCTTATAGACTAGTAGAGGACGTGCTTGTAAAGGTTGAAGGCCTTTAGTTCCCTGTTGATTTCATAATCCTAGACACTAGGAGGGATGAGGATGAATCCATCATCCTTGGAATACCCTTCCTAGCCACAGCAAGAGCTGTAATTGATGTTGACAGAGGAGAATTGATCCTTCATGTGAATGAAGAACTCCTTGTAGTAAAGACTCAAGGTTCTCTATCTGTAACCATGGAGAGTAAGCATGAAGAGCTTCTCCCAATACAGAGTCAAACAGAGCCCCCACATTCAAACTCTAAGTTTGGTGTTGGGAGGTCATAGCCAAACTCTAAGTTTGGTGTTGAGAGATCTCAACCATACTCTGATCATCTGTAAGGCTCCATGAGAGCTCATTGTCAAGCTATTGACATTAAAGAAGCGCTTATTGGGAGGCAACCCAATTTTATTTTATTTTAATTTTATCTATGTCATTTTATTTTCTTTTAGGTTGATGATCATGTGAAGTCACAAAGACAATTACAAAAATAAAGGAAAAAAATCAAAAACAGCATTGAAAACAACACACCCTGGAGGAAGGACTTACTAACGTTTAAACTCCGGTAAGGATAGCAAAATGGGCGTTTAAACGCCCAATCTGGCACCTTTCTGGGTGTTTAAATGCCAAAATAGGGCACCAGACTGGCGTTTAAATGCCAGAACAGGGCAACAAACTGGCGTTTAGACGCCAGAACAGGAAGGAAAGCTGGCGTTTAAATGCCAGAACAGGGCAGCAAACTGGCGTTTAAATGCCAAAATTGCACTCAGGCGTTGTGAACGCCCAATTGGAGCAGGGATGAAGAATTCTTTGACCCCTCAAGATCTGTGGACCCCATAAAATCCCCACCAACCTCAACTCACTCTCTCTCCTCTTAACACCTTTCTACAACACTCTTCCCCAAATACCCTTCACCAATCACCTCTATATCTCTTCCCAAAATACCCTTCACCAATCACTTCCTTAACTCTTCCCAAAAACCCCACCCACCTTCAAAATTCAAAACCATTTCCCTCCTAAACCAATCCAAACCATTCGGCCACTCTCTCTATAAATACATCCATTCACCCCTTCATTTTCACACATCACAAACACCTTCTTCCCCTCTTGGCCGAACCCTATACACCCTCTATCTCCTCCATTTTCTTCTTCTTCTACATCTTTTCTTCTTCTTTTGCTTGAAGACGAGCAAATATTTTAAGTTTGGTGTGGTAAAAGCATTGTTTTTTGTTTTTTTATAACCATTTATGGCACCTAAGGCCATAGAAACCTCTAGAAAGAGGAAAGAGAAGGCAACTGCCTCCACCTCTGAGTCATGGGAGATGGAGAGATTCATCTCAAAGGTCCATCAAGACCACTTCTATGAATTTGTGGCCAAGAAAAAGGTAATCCCTGAGGTCCCTTTTAGGCTCAAAAAGGGCGAATATCCGGAGATCCGACAAGAGATCCGAAGAAGAGGTTGGGAAGTTCTTGCCAACCCCATTCAACAAGTCGGAATCTTAATGGTTTAAGAGTTCTATGCAAACACATGGATCACTAGGAACCATGATCAAAGTATGAACCCAAACCCAAAGAATTGGCTTACAATGGTTTGGGGGAAATACTTAGATTTCAGACTGGAAAATGTGAGGCTAGCATTCAACTTGCCAATGATGGAAGAAAACGCACGCCCCTACACTAGAAGGGTCAACTTTGATCAAATGTTGGTTTTCATGGACATTTGTGTAGAAGGAGCTCAATGGAAAAGAGACTCAAGAGATAACCCGGTTCAATTGAGAAGACCTGATCTTAAGCCTGTGGCTAGAGGACGGTTGGAGTTCATCCAACGCTCTATTATTCCCACTAGCAATCGATCTGAGGTAAGTGTGGATCAGGCCATCATAATCCATAGTATCATGATTGGAGAGGAAGTAGAAGTTCATAAAATCATACCTCTAGAACTCTACAAGGTGGCTGACAAGTCCTCACCTTTGGCAAGATTAGCTTTTCTTCATCTCATATGTCACCTTTGCTATTCAGCTAGGATTGTCATAGAGGGAGATATCCTCATTGAAGAGGACAAGCCCATCACGAAGAAGAGGATGGAGCAAACTAGAGAGCCCATTCATGGCACTCAACAACAGCATGAGGAAGTCCCTCATCAAGAAATCCCTGAGATGCCTCAAGGGATGCAATTTTCTCCACACAATTATTGGGAGCAACTCAACACTTCTTTGGAAAGCTTGAGTTACAACATGGACTAATTAAGGGTGGAATACCAAGAGCACTCCATCATTCTCCATGAGATTAGAGAAGATCAAAGAGCTATGAGGGAGGAGCAACAAAGGCAAGGAAGAGACATAGAGGAGCTCAAGAGCACCATTGGACCTTCAAGAGGAATATGTCACCCTCACTAAGGTTGACTCATTCCTTAATCTCCTTGTCCATTTACTTTTCTGTTTTTCGGTTTTATGCTGTAGTTCTATCTATGTTTGTGTCTTCACTACATGATCATTAGTGTCTAGTGTCTATGCCTTAAAGCTATGAATAACCCCATGAATCCTTCACCTCTCTTAAATGAAAAATGTGCTTAATTACAAAAGAACAAGAAGCACTTGGATTTCAAATTTTATCTTGAAACTAGTTTAATTATTTTGATGTGGTAGCAATACTTTTTGTTTTCTGAATGAATGCTTGAATAGTGCATATTTTTTATCTTGTTGTTTATGAATGTTAAAGTTGTTGGCTCTTGAAAGAATGATGAACAAAGAGAAATGTTATTGATAATCTGAAAAATCATGAAATTGATTCTTGAAGCAAGAAAAAGCAGTGAACAAGAAAGCTTGCGAAAAAAAATATGGTGAAAAAAAAAGAAGAGAAAGAAAAAGAAAAAAGCAAGCAGAAAAAGCCAATAGCCCTTTAAACCAAAAGGCAAGAGTAAAAAGGATCCAAGGCTTTGAGCATTAATGGATAGGAGGGCCCAAGGAAATAAAATCCAGGCCTAAGCGGCTAAATCAAGCTGTCCCTAACCATGTGCTTGTGGCATAAAGGTCCAAGTGAAAAGCTTGAGACTAAGTGGTTAAAGTCGTGATCCAAAGCAAAAAGAGTGTGCTTAAGAGCTCTAAACACCTCTAACTAGGGACTTTAGCAAAGCTGAGTCACAATCTGAAAAGGTTCACCCAGTTATGTGTCTGTGGCATTTATGTATCCGGTGGTAATACTGGAAAACAAAGTGCTTAGGGCTACGGCCAAGACTCAGAAAGTAACTGTGTTCAAGAATCAACATACTGAACTAGGAGAATCAATAACACTATCTGAAATTCTAAGTTCCTATAGGTGCCAACCATTCTGAATTTCAAAGGAGAAAGTGAGATGCCAAAACTGTTCAGAAGCAAAAAGCTACAAGCCCCACTCATCTAATTAGGACTAAGTTTCATTGATATTGTGGGATTCATTGTATATTCTCTTCTTTTTATCCTATTTTGTTTTCAGTTGCTTGGGGACAAGCAACAATTTAAGTTTGGTGTTGTGATGAGCGGATAATTTACACATTTTTTGGCACTGTTTTTATAAAGTTTTTAGTATGATTTAGTTAGTTTTTAGTATATTTTTATTAGTTTTTAAGTAAAATTCACATTTCTGGACTTTACTAAGATTTTGTGTGTTTTTTTGTGATTTCACGTATTTTCTGGCTGAAATTGAGGGACCTGAGCAAAAATCTGATTCAGAGGCTGACAAAGGACTGTAGATGTTGTTGGATTCTGACCTCCCTGTACTCGAAGTGGATTTTCTGGAGCTACATAACTTCTAATGGCGCGCTCTCAATTGCGTTGGAAAGTAGACATCCAGGGCTTTCCAGCAATATATAATAGTTCATACTTTGCGCGAGTTTTGATGACGTAAAATGGTGTCAAAACACCAGCTCTCTACCCTTTTCTGACGTCAAAACGCCAGAACTGGCATAAAAGTTGGAGTTAAACGCCCAAACTGTCACCAAAGCTGGCGTTTAACACCAAGGAAGACTTCTACACGTGTAAAGCTCAATGCTCAGCCCAAGCACACACCAAGTGGGCCCGGAAGTGGATTTCCGCATCATTTACGCATTTTTGTAAACCCTAGTAGCTAGTTTCATTATAAATAGGACCTTTTACTATTGTATTTTCATCGGGGGATCATTCTTGATCTTCGGATCATAGAGATTTTTGGATGTTATATTTTCATATTTGGGGAGGCTGGCCATTCGGCCTTGCCTGGACCTCCAGACCACTTATGTATTTTCAACGGTGGAGTTTCTACACACCATAGATTAAGGTGTGGAGCTCTACTATTCCTCGAGTATTAATGCAATTACTACTATTTTCTATTCAATTCAAGCTTATTCTTGTTCTAAGATATTCACTCGCACTTCAACCTGATGAATGTGATGATCCGTGACACTCATCATCATTCTCACCTATGAACGCGTGACTGACAACCACTTCCATTCTACTTAAGATCGAGCGTATATCTCTTAGCCTCCATTCCGAAAGATCGGAGTCTTCGTGGTATAAGCTAAAATTATTGGTGGCCATTCCTGAGATCCGGAAAGTCTAAAATTTGTCTGTGATATTCTGAGTAGGATCTGGGAAAGGATGACTGTGACGAGCTTCAAACTCACGAGTGTTGGGCATAGTGACAGACGCAAAAGGATCACTGTATTCTATTCTAACATGATTGAGAACCGACAGATGATTATCCATGCGGTGATAGTGCACATGGACCATTTTCATTGAGAGGACGGGAGGTAGCCATTGACACCGATGAAACCCAACATACAGCTTGCAATGGAAAGGAGTATGAAGGATTGGATGAAGGTAGTAGCAAAGCAGAGATTTAAGAGGGATGAAGCATCTCCATACGCTTGTCTGAAATTCCCACCAATGAATTACATAAGTATCTCTATCTTTATTTTATGTTTATTTATCTTTTAATTATGAAAACTCTATCACCCATTTGAATCCGCCCGACTGAGATTTACAAGGTGACCATAGCTTGCTTCAAGCCGACAATCTCCGTGGGATCGACCCTTACTTACGTAAGGTTTATTACTTGGATGACCCAGTGCACTTGCTGGTTAGTTGTGCGAAGTTGTGACAAAGTGTGATTCACATTTGAGAGCTCCAAGTCTTTGGCGCTATTGTTGATGATCACAATTTCGTGCACCACTTGACTTTAAATCACAAAGAGCCTTTTCGATGGTGACATCCCCAATTGTACACGAGATTTGGGAACTTCTGGGGGTCTTTCAACTTTTGTGGTAGTTTTCTTTGAATAAGGGCATCATATTCCTTGGTGAGAATTATTGTTTCATCCTCCTTAAGGGTTCTTTTCTTGAATAGTAGTTCTTTCACGAACTTAGCATAGAGCAGCTTTTGTTTTAAGGATTCTGAAAAAGGAATATTGATTTGCAGCTTCTTAATTACTTTTAGAAATTTGGAGAATTGCTTCTCCTGATTCTGCTTTTGTAGCCTTTGGAATATGAAATTCTCAGTTCATAAGCCTTCACATATTCTTTCTTGATTTCTATTTGTAGAAAAGTGTTCTCTACCTCTAGTTTTTTCTCCTTTTTCTCTTCTGAAGGCTCTTTGGCTTTTTCCTCATTCTCCTTGGGAATCTCCTTGCTAACTACTCTTCCACTCCTTATAGAGATAGCATTGCGTTCCCCATTTGTGTTTTTTGCATGAAACTATGGGTTTGTTGCACAAATGTGGCGGTATATTGGAATAGATTTTCTATGGCAAGCTCAAGAGGTGATAGTTTTTCGGGGTTGGCTTGCTGTTGATATGGAACATTGAAGTTCCTTTGCCCTTAATTTTTCCAACCAAAGTTAGGGTGATTCTTCCAGCCAGAGTTATAAGTTTTTGAGAATGAGTCATTCTTTAGTCTTGAGGAACATCCCATAAAATCTACTTGCTCAATAGATGGGCTTCCTTGCATAGTTCACACCCTTCACTCGGATGTACCCTCCACACAAGTCACATGTAGCTTGTGTTCCAAATGCTGAAACATGCTTCTATTCTAGTTGTTTTATGAGTGAGAAGAGTTGTTGAGACATAATTATGTTTCGAGCTAGGATTATATCCATGGTGTTCAATGCCATTACTCTTTTTTTGTGGTTCTTTTGAATGAGTACATAAAATTGTTGGCCAACACTGTTTCAATAAACTCCAATGCTACTTCAGGTGTCTTTCTATGTAATGAACCTCCTACTGATAAGTCGATCATGATTCTTGAGGCTTGAGAGACTCCATCACAAAAAGTTTAGATTTGGAGCCACTTGGGAAAGGCATGGTGTGAGCACTTTCTCAACATCTCTTTGTATCTTTTCCAAGCTACATAAGTAATTCACCCTCCTTTTGGGAAAAGGAATTGAGATTGGAGCCAGAGGTTGAGATTGGAGCCACTTCTTGGCTCTATCTCTCAAAGAGAACGGAAATAATTATAGCTGGATGGCTTCGAGGCTAAATCCATTACTCTTTACTGTGTCACAAAGCTGCAGAAAACTAGCTATTTGGACATTAGGATCCTCTTGAGGTCTACCACTGAATTGTTCATACTGTACCAATTGGATTAGTGAGGGTTTTAGTTCAAAATTGTTAGCTTGAACCATGGGACTCACTTTGCTATTTCTGCAGCTATTAGTGGTGAGTGTAGTGTAATCACCAAGGGTCTTTCTCACATTGTTATTCTTCTCTTCTATTCTTTCATCCACTTCTCTCCTAGCCCTTGATTTCTTCCTTAATTGTGCAAGTGTTCTTTCTATTTCAGGATCAAAGAGAGTGCAATCTTCTCTTCCTTGCATGAACAAAAACAAGAAAAGAAATAAAATGCACCATGTGGAAGAAAGAAGAACAATAAAGAAAAAAGAAGAACAAACAGAATAATGAAAAGAAAAGAAAATAAAATAAAACAAAGATCTTATTTAGTGATTCAACCAGATGTATGTTGTCAATCTCAGTTAATCCCGACTGCACCAAAAACTTGATGGAACTAATCTTGGGAAGTGTACCAAACCGCTTCAAGTAATACCATGGTGGGTGGATATCATTCCCACGAGGATTAAAGGATTTAACAGACAACTTCTAATTGAATATTCTAATTAGATCGGCCAAACCTTTGCAAGAGGAATGATGTGAATCTTGAAATAATAAAGAACAATAAAGCAGAGTGTTTGGTGTGAACAAATGCTTATGAAAAATAGAGAAATTCACGACATATCATGCAAGATAATTTCATGACATATCATATATAATCAAATTCTAATTTCTTAGCAATTCAATTTCTCTTTAACTTATTTAATCGCCAATTTCTTGGTCAATTAATTAAGAAAAAGAGGTTAAGCATAATTCCGATTTATCATCGAACAACTTTCAAAATACTATTCTTAGCCAAGTTGAAAACTATGAGAAAGAGTTTCAATCTAATCCTGATATTAAATTTTCCAAAGTAATAACAGAATCCAAGACAAAATTAGAATATTTTCCATTACTTCTAACCATTCAGATGAAGAACAAAACTCAATTCTTAAAAAGGTATCAATGGATTAATGAAACTAAAAAAATAATCACATTACCAATCCATGAAAATCAAATAGAGTTCCTAACTCTTAACAAAAGAGAGTTAGTTACTCATGATAAACAGAAAAACAAAAGCTAATAAATGAGATGTTGGATACTCAATCATTCGATATTTTCATTCGTGAATCATCTCTTCCTTATTTATATCCTAAGTTATATCTAATAATTCAAATTCAAAACTAAATCTAATCTTATCTTTCAAAGGATAAGATAACAATAAATCAATCTAAACTAAAATCAAACCTAACTTGGATGTATTTTGGACTATTGGGAGTGAAAAAAATCACTTGAATTCGGGCTCTAGGTTTTTTATGGAGGCTTCTTAGTTTTTGAAGTTTATTCGTGTCTCTTGGATAGAACTTTAGGTTTGTTGAACAAAAGCAAAAGTGGATTAGGATAATTTCTCTAGAGCAAGCTCAAGAGGTGATGGTTTTTGAAGTTTTGCTTGTTACTGGTATGGAACATTAAAATTTTGTTGTTCTTGATTCTCCCAACCAAAATTAGGATAATTTCTCCATCCAGGGAAATATAGGTCATTCTCTGGCCTTGAGAATTGTCCCATGTAATCTAATTGCTCGGTGGATGACTGGACTTCTTTAAATGGCTTACGCATTTCATTCTTGTGTTCTCCTCCACATAAGTCACACTTAGCAACTTGTGCTCCAATGGCTGAAACTTGCATTTGTTCTATGTGCTTTGTTAGTGAGGAGATTTGCTGAAACATAAGTTTGTTTAGCGCTAGGATTGTATCCATAGTGTCCAACTCTATTACTTCCTTACATACACAAACACAAAAAAAAAGAAATAAAATGCACTATGTGGAATAAAGAGGAAGAAAAGAAGAATAGAAATAAAAATAAAAAGAAATTAAAAGATTTAATTTAGTGATTCAACCAAATGTGTGTTGTCAATCTCAGCTAATCCTCGGCAACAACGCCAAAAACTTGATACGCCAAAACTAGTTGACACTAGTCTTTCAATTTTCGTGGTAATTTTATTTGAATAATAGCACTGCACTTCTTGGTGAGTATTACTTTCTCATCTTCCTTGAGGGCTCTTTTCTTGAACAGTAGTTCCTTCATGAATTTGGCATAGAGTGACATTTTTTCTAAGATTTCTGCAAAAAGACTATTGATTTGCAGTTTTTTTGAACACTTCCAAGAATTTGGAAAAGTGTCTCCCCTGATTTTAATTATGTATCCTTTGAGAATATGAAATTCTCAGTTCATAGGCTTTCACATTCTCTTTTTTTTATTCCTATATGAGCATTCTCATTTTTTTATTTCTCTTCCTTTTTTCTCTTCTGAAGACTGATGTGTGAGAATCTTGTACCTAATTTCCCTTTGTTTTCTAGTTGTTTATAGTTAGAATTTATTAAGTTTTATTACATTTTAGTGTTAAAATCCTCTTTGGATGCTACTTTGAGTTGTTTTAGTGTTTTTATTATTTCAGGTGAAATTCGGAACAAGTTGGCAGAGTTTTGTGCAAAAAGGAAAAGATTTGGAGCTACCCCTCTAGGCGCTAAACACCCAGCTGGCGTTTAGCGCCAACAAGCCTTTCGAAATAGGATGCTTTCTGCCTCTTTGGAAACTAAACGCCCATCTAGCATTTAGCCCCAGGCAATCCGAATTTGAAGCCCATCAAGGAAGCATCTTCAAGTGGATTTAGCTTTTATTAATTATCTTATCTTTTAATTTGGAATTTTTATTTACAAACAATATCTTTTAGTTATAGAATTTAATATTTTATTTCAGTTTCAAATCAAGTTAGGTTAGATATAAAAGGGAAAAGGAATAACCCTTTAGGGGGATTGGCTCACTTCCGCACTTTCACACTTTTCAGAACCCTTATTTTCTCTATAAGTCATGAGCCACTAAACCTCCTTGGTTAAGGTTAGGAACTCTGTTTATTTCTATGGATTAAGACTATTGCTTTTCTATTTTAATTAATGTATTGATTTATTTTCAAGGATTACTTTCGTTCTTTATTTTATGAATCTGGGTGGAACGAGAGTATGACCCTTATTCTAGATGCATTCTTGTGACCCTTGGAAGAGGTCCCTCACCTGAACACAGCTTGAAAGTAAATTACTCGTAAATTGCTAATTACTTGAACTAATCGGGATATGTGACATATAATCCTCTTAGTTTTAGGTTGTTAGGATTTTTATGGCCAAAAACTTGATTTGAAGTTAACCCTCTAATCAAAATCAAGTGACCAAAAGATTGGCAGTTGATGAAGGTTAGAAGAGACTAAATCACTAAGATATTAGGGTTTTGTCAATTATAGTTTGCCATGAAATGAATCTTGGATGATTAAAATATTTGGTAAGAAAACTTAATCCGAAAAAATAAACATCTCCGATACCTTAATTGCTTTCTCTCATTGATTTCTCACTAATTGTTTTATTTCCTTTCTTTACTCTTGAATTACTGTTTAATGCTATTTTAAATCACCAAACCAAATTTTTTGTCTGCCTAACTAAACCAATCAGTCGACCATTGTTGCTCAGTCCATCAGTCCTCGTGGCATCGACCCTCACTCACCCTAGGTATTACTTGGACGACCCGGTGCACTTGCCAGTTCAGTTTTGGATATTATCAAATCCCCACCCTAGTTTTTGGCATTGTTATCAGGAATTGAATGTGGTTGACAACTACCAGTTGTCTGATTGCTTAGATTAGGCGTTTTTGCTTAATTTTTATTTTATTTATTTCTTTAATTTTTAAAATTAGGTTACAATTTTTTTCTTTAATTTCTGAAATTAAGTTTGGTGTCCTTGTAGTAATTTTTCTTTTTAATTTTTCAAAAATATTAGTGTTCTTCCTTGTTTAATTTTCGAATTAGTAGTTTAATGTTTCTTAATTATTTTCGAAACTTTTAGGTCTATTTCTTGTTTTATTTTAATTTTATATCTTTTCACATAGTATACCTAATTGGGAATTCTCTGCACTCTGACGTCAAAATTCTGATTTTTCTTTGTTTTCTGTCTTTTTATGAGCAGGAACAGGGACAAAGAACCTCTTCTTAATTTTGATCCTAAACCTGAGAGGACCTTGGGGTGGCATTTGCAACAAGCTAGAGCTTACATAGCCGGTGAGAATCTCAGGGATACTTTTGAGAAGGAAGCCATAGATCCCAACAACCTCAATAATGTTGTTAATGTTAATGGTGGAAATCCGAATGGTAATGAGCAAGCTAGGAGGACGCTGAGCTCCTACACTACTATTCCTCCTATTGGTGTAAATAATTTTGAGCTAAAGCCACAATTAATCACTCTAGTGCAACAAAACTGCCAGTTTCATGGACTCCCATAGGAAGATCCAAATTTATTCATCTCCAGCTTCCTGTAGAACTATGACTCTGTGAAGACAAATGCAGTGAATTCTAAAGTCTATAAGCTCATGCTCTACCCATTTGATATGAGGGACAAAGTAAAGTAGGGGCTGGATACCTAGCCCAAGGAGAGCTTGGAATCTTGGGACAATGTAGTCAATGGATTTCTGACCAAATTCTTCCCACCTCAGAAGCTGACTAAGCTGAGGGTGAATGTTCAGACTTTCAGGCATAGAGCTGGTGAGTCCCTCTATGAAGTATAGGAAAGATACATGCAGATGATCAGGAAGTGTTCCCCAGATATGTTTTTGGATTGGACCAAGCTGCAGATTTTTCATGATGGCCTCTCTAAGATGGCAAAAATGTCTCTGGACAATTCTGCAGGAGCTTCCTTTTACATGAAGATGACACCTGAAGAGGCTAATGAGCATATTGAGATGGTTGCTAACAACCAATATCTGTATTCTTCTGAGAGGAATCCTGTGAATCTAGTGAAGAAAGGGGTTATTGACGAGCGGATAATTTATACACTTTTTGGCATTGTTTTTAGGTAGTTTTTAGTATGATCTAGTTACTTTTAGGGATGTTTTCATTAGTTTTTATGCTAAATTCACATTTCTGGACTTTACTATGAGTTTGTGTGTTTTTTTGTGATTTCAGGTATTTTCTGGCTGAAATTGAGGGACCTGAGCAAAACTCTGTAGGAGGCTGACAAAGGACTGCTGATGCTGTAGGAATCTGACCTCCCTACACTCAAAATAGATTTTTTTGAGCTACAGAACTCTAAATGGCATGCTCTCAACGGCGTTGAAAATTAGACATCCTGAGCTTTCTAGAAATATATAATAGTCCATACTTTATTCGTGATTAAATGACGTAAACTGGCGCTCAATGCCAGTTTCATGCTGCATTCTGGAGTCAAACGCCAGAAACACGTCACGAACCAGAGTTGAACGCCCAAAACATGTTACAACTTGGCGTTCAACTCCAAGAGAAGCCTCAGCTCGTGGATAGATCAAGCTCAGCCCAAGCACACACCAAGTGGGCCCCGGAAGTGAATTTATGCATCAATTACTTACTTCTCTAAACCCTAGTAGCTAGTTTAGTATAAATAGAACTTTTTACTAGTTTATTAGACGTCTTGGACTATCTAGTTCTTTTGACCATTCGCTCTTTCATGGGGGCTGGCCATTCGGCCATGCCTGGACCTTCATCACTTATGTATTTTCAACGGTGGAGTTTCTACACACCATAGATTAAGGGTGTGAAGCTCTGTTGTACCTCAAGTTTTAATGCAATTACTACTATTTTCTATTCAATTCGACATATTCTTATTCTAAGATATTCGTTGCACTTCAACATAATGAATGTGATGATCCGTGACACTCATCATCATTCTCGCCTATGAACGCGTGACTGACAACCACTTCTGTTCTACCTTAGACCGGGCGCATATCTTTTGGATTCCTTAATCAGAATCTTCGTGGTATAAGCTAGAATTGATGGCGGCATTCATGGGAATCCGGAAAGTCTAACCTTGTCTATGGTATTCCGAGTAGGATTCCAAGATTGAATGACTGTGACGAGCTTCAAACTCGCAATTGCTGGGCGTGATGACAAATGCAAAAGAATCAAGGGATTCTATTCCAACATGATCAAGAACCAACAGATGATTAGCCGTGCTGTGACAGAGCATTTGGACCATTTTCACTGAGAGGATGGGATGTAGCCATTGGCAATGGTGATGCCCTACATACAACTTGCCATAGAAAGGAGTGACAAAGATTGGATAAAAGTAGTAGGAAAGCAGAGATTCAGAAGGAACACAGCACCTCCATACACCTATCTGAAATTCCTACCATTGAATTACATGAGTAACTCTATCTTTATTTTATGTTTATTATTTATTATTATTCGAAAAACCAATAATCTCTTAATATAGTTGAATCCGCCTGACTGGGATTTACAAGATGACCATAGCTTGCTTCATACCAACAATCTTTGTGGGATCGACCCTTACTCACGTAAGGTATTACTTGGACGACCCAGTACACTTACTGGTTAGTTGTGCAGAGTTGTGACAAAGTGTGATTTATGTTTGAGAGCACCAAGTCTTTGGAGCCATTGTTGATGATCACAATTTCGTCCACCAAGTTTTTGGCGCCGTTGCCGGGGATTGTTCGAGTGTGAACAACTAACGGTTCATCTTGTTGCTCAGATCAGGTAATTTTCTTTTTTGTTTTAATTTCAAAAACTTTTCAAAAAAATCTTTCAAAAAAGTTTTCTTTATTTTCATTTTTCTAAAGAATATTTTCGAAAAAATTATTAAGAAAATACAAAAAAAATCATAAAATCATAAAAATCAAAAATATTTTTTGTTTCTTGTTTGAGTCTTTAGTCAGTTTTTAAGTTTGGTGTCAATTGCATGTTTTAAAAATTATTATGCATTTTTCGAAAAAATTCATGCATTCATAGTGTTCTTCATGATCTTCAAGTTCTTCAAGATGTTTTCTTGTTTTGTGTCTTTTATTTTTTTCATATGCATTTTTGCATTCATAGTATCCATGCATTAAAGAATTCTAAGTTTGGTGTCTTGCATATTTTCTTTGCATCAAAAATATGTTCTTGATGTTCATCATGATCTTCAAAGTGTTCTTGGTGTTCATCTTGACATTCATAGTGTTCTTGCATGCATCATGAGTTTTGATTCATAATTTTCATGTTGTGAGTCATTTTTGTTGTTTTTCTCTCTCATCATTAAAAATTCAAAAATAAAAAAATTCTTTTCCTTATTTCTCTCCTAATTTTCAAAAATTTGAGTTGACTTAGTCAAAAATTTTTAAAAATTAGTTGTTTCTCATAAGTCAAGTCAAATTTTCAATTTTAAAAATCCTATCTTTTCAAAATATTTTTTTTTCAAAAATCAAATCTTTTTCATTTTTATCTTATTAATTTCGAAAATTTTAAAATTATTTTCAAAATATTTTTCTTAATTTTATTTCAAATTTTTGAAATTACACTAACAATTAATGTGATTGATTCAAAAATTTGAAGTTTGTTACTTTCTTGTTAAGAAAGGTTCAATCTTTAAATTCTAGAATCATATCTTTTAGTTTCTTGTTAGTTAAGTAATTAATTTTAATTTTAAAAATTTAATCTTTTTCAAAATATCTTTTTCTTAAAAATCATATTTTTTTTAATTTTATATCTTTTTATCATATCTTTTTCAAAATTTTATCTTTTTCAAAAATTTGATTTTAAAATATCTTATCTAACCTCTTATCTTCTTATCTTTTCAAATTTGATTTTAATATCTTTTTCAACTAACTAATTAACTTTTTGTTTGTTTCTTATCTTTTTCAAAACCACCTAACTACTTCTCCCTCTCTAATTTTCGAAAATATCTCATCCCTTTTTCAAAATTCTCTTTAAATTAATTGATTGTTTTAAATTTTAATTTTAATTCTATCTCATCTTTAATTTTCGAAAATCACTAACTCCTTTTCAAAATTAATTTTTGAATTCTCTCTCTCTTATTCTTCTATTTATTTATTTATTTACTAACACTTCTCTTCACCTCTCTTCATCTCCAGTCACTTCCTCTATCCTTACCCTTGTGTTTGGATTATTCCTTTTTCTTAATCCTTATCACCTTTCTTCCTCTACTAATAATAAGGATCCTCTTTACTGTGAGGATTCCTCTTCCTTTTCTTTTTCTCTTCTCTTTCATATGAGCAGGAACAAGGAAAAAGGCACTCTTATTGAAGCTGATCCTGAACCTGAAAGGACTCTGAAGAGGAAACTAAAAGAAGCTAAATTATAACAATCCAGAGGCAACCTTTCTGAAATTTTCGAACAAGAGAAGGAGATGGCAGCCGAACCCAACAACAATAATGCAAGGAGGATGCTTGGTGATTTTACTAAACCCACGTCCAAGTTTGATGGATGAAGCATCTCAATTCCTGCCATTGGAGCAAACAATTTTGAGCTGAAACCTCAATTAATTGCTCTAATGCAACAGAACTGCAAGTTTCATGGAATTCCATCTGAAGATCCTTACCAGTTTTTAACTGAGTTCTTGCAGATTTGTGAGACTGTTAAGACGAATGGAGTAGATCCTGAAGTCTATAGGCTCATGCTTTTCCCTTTTGCTATAAGAGATAGAGCTAGAACATGGTTGGACTCACAACCTAAAGATAGCCTGGACTCTTGGGATAAGCTGGTCACAGCCTTCTTGGATAAATTTTTTCCTCCTCAAAAGCTGAGCAAGCTTAGAGTGGATGTTCAGACCTTCAAGCAAAAAGATGGTGAACCCTCTATGAAGCTTGGGAAAGATACAAGCAGATGACCAAAAAGTGTCCTTCTGACATGTTTTCAGAATGGACCATATTAGATATATTCTATTATGGTCTATCTGAGTTTTCCAAAATGTCATTGGACCATTCTGCAGGTGGATCCATTCACCTAAAGAAAACGCCTGCAGAAGCTCAAGAACTTATTGACATGGTTGCAAATAACCAATTCATGTACACTTCTGAGAGGAATTCCGTGAATAATGGGATGCTTCAGAGGAAGGGAGTTCTTGAAATTGATGCTCTGAATGCCATATTAGCTCAGAACAAAGTGTTGACTCGGCAAGTCAACATGATTTCTCAAAGTCTGAATGGATGGCAAAATGCATCCAATAGTACTAAAGAGGCATCTTCTGAAGAAGAAGCTTATGATCCTGAAAATCCTGCAATGGCAGAGATAAATTACATGGGTGAACCTTATGGAAACACATATACTTCATCATGGAGAAATCATCCGAATTTCTCATGAAAGGATCAACAAAAGCCTCAACAAGGCTTTAATAATGGTGGAAGAAATAGGCTCAGCAATATCAAGCCTTATCCATCATCTTCTCAGCAACAGACAGAGAATTATGAACAGAATCCCTCTAACTTAGAAAACTTAGTCTCTGATCTGTCTAAGGCCACTTTAAGTTTCATGAATGAAACAAGGTCCTCCATCAAAAATCTGGAGGCACAAGTGGGCCAGCTGAGTAAGAAAGTAACTGAAACTCCTCCTAGTACTCTCCCAAGCAATACAGAAGAGAATCCAAAGAGAGAGTGCAAGGCCATTGATATAGTCAATATGGCCGAATGTAGAGAGGGAGGAAAGGACGAAAATCCTAGTGAGGAAGACCTCTTGAGACGTCCTCTGAGCAAGAAGGAGTTCCCTATTGAGGATCCAAAGGAATCTGAGGCTCATATAGAAACCATAGAGATTCCATTAAATCTCCTTCTGCCATTCATGAGCTCTGAAGATTATTCTTCCTCTGAAGATGATGAAAATGTAACTGGAGAGCAAGTTGCTCAATATCTAGGAGCCATTATGAAGCTGAATGCCAAGTTATTTGGTAATGAGACCTGGGAAGGTGAACCTCCCTTGCTCATTAGTGAACTTGATACATGGGTTCAGCAAACTTTACCTCAAAAGAAACAAGATCCTGGAAAATTCTTAATACCCTGTACCATAGGCACCATGACCTTTGAAAAAGCTCTGTGTGACCTAGGGTCAGGCATAAATCTTATGCCACTCTCTGTAATGGAGAAGTTGGGGATCATTGAGGTACAGCCTGCCTTATTCTCATTACAATTGACAGACAAGTCAGTAAGACAAGCTTATGGATTAGTAGAGGACGTGTTGGTAAATGTTAAAGGCCTTTACATTCCTGCTGATTTCATAATCTTAGACACTAGGAAGGAGGAGGATGAATGCATCATCCTTGGAAGACCTTTCCTAGCCACAACAGAAGCTGTGATCGATGTTAACAGAGGAGAATTAGTCCTTCAATTGAATAGGGACTACCTCATGTTTAAGACACACGGCTATCCTTCTGTAACAAGGGAGAGTAAGCATGCAGAGCTTCTCTCAGTACAGAGTCAAACAGAGCCCCCACAATCAAACTCTAAGTTTGGTGTTGGGAGGTGTTCATACCCTGAGTCAAGCTGTCCGACCCGGGATGTTCGACAGACAAAGCAAACGACCTCTTCAGGTCAGGACAACCCGACCTCTTTCTTAAGAGCTCGGCCAAGTCACCAGGAAAGCCCAAAGAAGGGCCCAAATAGAGGAACACGCCCCAAATCCTAAGACAGCCCAAGCCTACAGAGAGAAAGGCGGTTCCCTTGAAGATAAGATGACCTCACTTGAAGATAAAGATAAGATAAGATAACTAACTTATCTTATCCACAGAAGGTCATTCCTCACCATTATAAATACACTATAGCACCCAGGTATAACTCATACTCTGATTCTACTCAATACCTATTTAATACCCTTGCTAACTTAAGCATCGGAGTCCCTTACAGGTACCCCCCACCCTTCGGTGACAAGGGATCAGTAGCATTCTCAATTCCACAAGTCGAACACACCAACTCCGGCCGCTATACACCTGCCGAACACGTTGGCTCCGACCAGCACAGAAGATCTTGTCCGAGATCGACCTACAGTTTCAGGTAACCCTCGAAACATTGGCGCCATTGCCGGGGAACCTGGAAGTCATCCCATCATCATGGCGGACGACCATGACAACGACCACAATTCAGGTTTGGAAGATAGAACGCCACACAAGAACGTGGATGCTATACTCAAAGATACTCCGGAGCCCAACGGGGACAAAAATTCATCAAATCCAGGGGTGATAGAGGCGCTTCAAGATCGATTAAAGAAACTAGAGAAAGAGGCCCAACATTAATGTGAAAAAGAAGATGATCTACATCGGGAGATAAGGCGACGCAGAGAATTAGAAGATAAGCTTCTAAAACTCGAAGCCGATCTGAAAACTAAAGCTCCTCGATCCACTCCAGAGGATAGCCCTTGCAAGGATCAAGATCCATTCACTAGGGAAATTATGAAGACCAAAATCCCAAAGGGTTTCAAACTTCCGGATATGACTCTGTATGACGGCACCTTGGACCCCAACCATTGTCTCAGCAATTTCAGAAGTAGAATGTACCTCACTGACGCCTCGGATGCAGTTCTCTGCAAAGCCTTTCCAACAACTCTTACCAAAACAGCCATTAGATGGTTCGACAACCTACCTCCAAAGTCCATCTCGAGCTTCGACGACCTGGCCACAAGATTCCTGGCCAGATTTTCCATACAGAAAGACAAGGCTAAACACGCACCCAGCCTACTAGGAATCAAGCAAGGAGATCGAAATAGTCTTTGTAACTACATGGAAAGATTCAACAAAACATGCATGGACATACAAAGTCTACCAACAGAAGCTGCCATTATGGGCCTCATAAATGGCCTACGAGAAGGACCGTTTAGCCAATCTATATTTAAGAAGTACCCTGCATCCCTGGACAAAGTACAAGAACGGGCGCAGAAGTACATCAACATGGAGGAGAATTCTCGACTTGGGGAAGCCTCGAGGTTCGGTTCTGCCTACCGAGATAAAGATAAAGAATCCAAGAAAAAGGAAGATCGCTCTGGGGAGAAAATAAAAAATATCATAACTACACCCCTCTCATGGTATCCTTGGTAGATGTTTACAAAGAAGTCTGCCATACGAAAAAAATACCCCCAGCTTGACCACACAAAGGCAAAAGATGAGGAGGGAATCGGAACGAATACTGTGACTATCATCGAGTTCGAGGACATTGCACCAACGAATTCTTCGACTTGAAAAATGTCATAGAAAAATTAGTAAGAGAAGGAAAACTAGATCATTTTTTGGTCAACCGGAATGAAGAGCCAAGAAAAAGAAGAAGGGATGAAGATATCGGACGGTCTGAATGATCACCTGGCACACCAGAGAGACACGTCCACATGATACACGGCGGATTTGCGGGAGGAGAAATCTCCAAATCATCCCGCATGTGACACCTCAAAGAAGTATACCATTTCGAAGGAAAGAAGGAGGCGCCAGACATCCCAGCAATCACATTTACCAAAGAAGACGCATCTGGAATCATCTCGAGACACGACGACCCCATGGTCACCACTATCATACTGGCAAACGCCAACCTCTACCATACATTAATTGACCAAGGAAGCTCCACCGACATCTTCTTCAAAACTGCCTTCGACAAGCTCGGCTTAGAAGAAAAAGAGCTAAGAGCATATCCGAACAGCCTGTTCGGACTTGGGGATACCCCAGTACAACCACTGGGATACGTATCGCTAAATACAACCTTTGGAAAGGGGAACCAGTCCAGAACACTTAAGATAGACTACATCGTGGTCGACGTAAGCCCAGCCTACAATGCCTTAATAGGTCGGACGACGTTAAACCAACTCGGCGCAATAGTTTCAACTTCACATCTATGTATGAAATTCCCAACTACAGAAGGGATAGCTACAATAAAAGCATATCAAGAGATGGCGCGTCGCTGTTATAACGAAAGTCTAAACCTCAGAGGCGAAGGAGGAGAGTTCCACACAATCAAACTTGGCAGAGTTCAGAGACGAGAAGAACTCCGTCCACAGCCCGAAGGTGAAGTAGAGAAAGTTCAGATCGGAGACACCTCGGATAAGACAACTAATATTGGCACGATCTTGAAAGGAGACGCAAAGGAATCACTCATACAGTTCCTACGAGATAATGTTGATCTCTTCGCATGGAAAGCTGCCGACATGCCTGGCATAGATCCCGAACTGATGAGCCACAAGTTGGCAGTCTATCTAGGATCCTGGCTGGTACAACAAAGACGAAGAAAACTCAGGCCAGAACGGTCTCAGGCTGTAGCAGAACAGGTGCAAGCACTACTAGAGGCAGGGTTCATAAGAGATGTTAAGTACCCACTATGGCTAGCAAACGTCGTCTTGGTGAGAAAGTCAAATGGGAAGTGGCAAATGTGCACCGACTACACCGACCTCAACAAAGCCTGCCCAAAAGACCCTTATCCACTACCAAGCATCGACGCTCTAGTAGATGCCTCATCGGGATATAAGTATCTCTCATTTATGGACGCATACTCGGGGTACAACCAGATCCCAATGTATTCACCGGATCAAGAAAAAACCTCATTTCTAACACCCAAAGCAAACTATTGTTACATCGTAATGCCTTTCGGCCTTAAGAACGCGGGAGCTACTTATCAAAGGCTAATGAATAAGGTCTTCTCAGACCACATCGAAAAAATCATGGAAGTCTACGTGGATGACATGTTGATAAAGACACAAAGTGAAGAAACATTACTGTCCGACTTGGTTCAAGTATTCGACACCATATAGAAGCATGGCATGCGACTTAACCCGGCTAAATGCACCTTCGCAGTGGAAGCCGGTAAGTTCTTGGGCTTTATGCTCACACAAAGCGGAATCGAGGCAAATCCAGATAAATGCCAGGCCGTACTCAACATGAAGAGCCCAAACTGCGTCTAAGAGGTACAACAACTCAATGGGAGACTGGCAGCCTTATCCAGATTCCTAGCAGGGTCAGCAATAAGATCCCTCCCTTTCTATGCTACTTTAAGAAAGGGAAAGAACTTTGAGTGGACAACGGAATGTGAACAAGCCTTCCAAGACTTCAAAGAATTCTTAGGACAGCCACCTATCCTACCTCGACCACGAGCAGGGGAATCACTCATGTTGTACCTCGCAGTAGGAAGTCGAGCAATAGCCTCAGCACTAATTAGAGAAGACGAGGGTGGGCAACAACCCGTCTACTTCATTAGTAAAGCACTGCAGGGGTCAGAGATGAACTACCAGAAAATAGAGAAGTTTGCCTACGCTCTCATACTCACATCCCGACGACTTCGCCTGTACTTCCAACCGCATACCATTAAGGTTCGGACCAACCAGCCCATAAAGGAGATATTGCAGAAAATAGATCTAGCAAGAAGAATCCTACAATGGGCAATCGAGTTGTCAGAGTTTGACCTCCAATACGAAGCGCGGATAGCCATCAAATCACAATACCTAGCCGACTACATTGCAGAATTCACAGACACCCCGGAGATTCCCATAGAGTGGAATATATACGTGGACGGTTCCTCGAATAAATCCGGAAGTAGTGCAGGTGTGATAATTGAAAGCAACAAGGAACCCAACTTGAGCTTTCCCTCAAATTCGGATTACCGACCTCAAACAACCAGGCGGAATACGAAGCGTTATTAGCTGGCTTGGAGCTGGCTAGAGAAGTTGGAGCTCGGAAACTCAACATCTACAGCGACTCACAAGTCGTTACCTCACAAATAACAGGGAGCTACCAAGGAACAGCTTGGACAACTCGGGGAATATAGGATCTGCCACATACCCCGCGAGCAAAATGCCCGAGCTGACGCACTCTCAAAACTAGCCAGCACCAAACCAGGGAGCAACAATAGAAGCCTCATCCAGGAAGTATTGCAGAACCCATCGATATCAGAAGAAGAAAAAGTCCTACCATAACAGGTCGGGATCAAGGGTGGATGACCCCCATAATTAATTACCTCAAAACAGAAACTCTCCCTACAGATGAAAAAGAGACAAAGAGGTTAAAAAGGGAAGCATAGTACTACACTATCATAAACAACACACTGTACAAAAGAGGGATCTCAATACCATTGTTAAAGTGCGTACCGACTTCCAACACAAAGGAAGTCTTGGAGGAAGTATACATCGGCATTTGTGGCAATCATCTTGGAGCACAAGCTCTCACCAAAAAGGTACTCCGGGCAGGATTTTATTGGCCAACTCTACAAAGGGAAGCTACAGAATTTGTAAAGACATGTCCACCATGTCAGAAGCATGCCAACTTTCACATCGCCCCACCGGAAAAGCTCATCAGCATGACCTCACCCTGGCCATTTGCAAAATGGGGACTCGATCTTCTCGGACCCTTTCTACAGGGATCGGGACAAGTAAAATTCCTCAAAGTAGGGGTAGACTATTTCACGAAATGGATCGAAGCAGAACCTCTAGGCAACGCCACTACTCAAAGAAGCCAGAAATTCCTATATAGGAACATTGTTACAAGGTTCGGGGTCCCATACTCCATCACCACAGACAATGGCACCCAATTCACAAATGTAGGCTTCAGAAAACTAGTGGCCGACTTGAATATAAAATACCAGTTCACCTCCGTCGAGCATCCCCAAGCCAATGGACAAGTCGAAGTGGCCAACAAAGTCATATTGGCCGGGCTGAAACGGAGACTGCAAGAAGCAAAGGGGGCTTGGGCCGAGGAACTTCCACAAGTCCTATGGGCGTATCGAACAACCCCCCATTCTACTACGAACGAATCACCATTTCGATTAGCATACGGAGTGGAGGCAATGATTCCAATAGAAGTCGAGGAAGGGTCTCCCCGAGTAGTCCACTACAATGAACAAACCAATTCTCAACTTCAAAGAGAAGAGCTCAACCTACTTCCGGAAATCCAAGAAAAAGCTCGGATCAAAGAAGAAGCACTAAAGCGGCGAATGGCTTCCAGGTATAATCAAAAGGTAGTACCAAGAGGTTTCGCTGAGAATGATCTCATCTTAATCCGAAATGATATTGGAACAACTCGACCCGGAGAAGGAAAGCTGGCAGCCAACTGGAAAGGACCCTACCGAGTCACAGAAGTACTTGGGAAGGGCTACTACAGACTGTCCGAACTCGAGGGATGAGAACTCCCCAGATCATGGCACGCCTGTAACCTAAGAAGGTACTATAGTTAGGAAAGGTAAAAGATCTCATCACAAGATGCACTCTTTTTCCTGAAAAGGTTTTTTAATGAGGCGTTAAGATTGAGATTTAATCCGACTTAAGGGTATGAAAAACTCCCGCCTGTATATATTTGCACTTTCTTTAAATAAAATACATTTCAGATATTCTACAAATTCCCAAGACGCATTAATCTGAAGCATTCATCGTCCGATTATAAAGCAACGGATCGAATAGAAAGTGAAGAACAGATTCACTGTACGATCTCGATAGGAATGATCGACCGACAAAGGTGAAAATGTGATTCACCTAAAGGTCGATTAAACCAGGACAGAAACCACCATCTACAAATCGGCAAAGATGAACACAGAATAATGCAAGAAGTTATCGAAAGTGATCCCAAAAAGAACCTGACGAGGTCTTATGGATTGCTATAAAATAACTTAAAAAGACTGGCCGACACTAAAAAGTCGGACCAAGTCAACCCAAGTTATCAGCAAATCCCTGGAAAGAGGTCTGGCCAACCCTATTAAAGAGGAATTGCTATAACTTAGAAGAGATCGACCTAACGAAGTCGGTCTCCTACAAGACAAGTTGTAAAAATAATCCCTGAAAGAGACCTAACAAAGGTCCAAGAAAGAGGATTACAAAAATAACTTAGAAGAGATCAACCTAACGAAGTCGGTCTCCTACAAGACAAGTTGTAAAAGTAATCCCTGAAAGAGACCTAACAAAGGTCCAAGAAACACTACAAGAAAAACACCCATTCAAGTACACTTGAAAAGTGTAGCTAAAAGTGGAAAAAAAATGATGCATCAGGCTACGGCTACGCTTTTTAGGGTGATTCCTATTCGGCCGTTGCCTATTCTCAAAGGCTACGCTTTTCTGCACCAAGAACTACGCTTTTGGCGTTTGAGAATAGGGTGCGCTTTTCAAGTGATGCTGTCCAGGAACAAAGACTACGCTTTTCAGCTTCCATTTTTGCCAGAATAGGCTACGCTTTTCAACGCTACTGCATCACCTTTAAAGCGTAGCCACATTGTATACCATGGCTACTTTTTATAAGTGTAACCTTAAGTCCCTCATTTTTTTTTGTTTTTATATACTATACCTACTGTATATAAGTGTAGCCTTAAGTCTCATATATATATATATATATATATATATATATATATATATATATAGCCAAGTCTCTAGTGGCTATGACTATGGTAACTAGTGGTGGCTAAGGTTACACTTTTAAGTTAAAAGTGTAACCTTTCACAAAGAAAAGCGTCACCTAATGGAAAAAAGTAAATTAGAAGATTTAAGAGAAGAAATAATTAAGTTATCAAAATTAATAGATCAAAAATTAATGATTTTAACTAATGTCAACTGTAATGACACCGAATTTTTAAAATCAATACAAAATGATTTTTCTCAAAATCTTTATTTTACTATAAGTTTTATTGAAGGACTTCAAAAACCTGAAAAAACTTATTTTTCACACGGAATTTCTAAAAAATGTTACCATGGAAATGATTCCCCACATCTATATCATACTTTTAACCCACAATTAAATTCTATAGTAGATATGCTTGAAGAAATATTAACATCCATAAAATTTCAAAGAAATAAGGAAAAAGAGAATCCCAAGGAAGAAAAATATCAAAACATAATTAACATAACAGATTTAAAAGTAAAACCACCACTAAAATTATTAATATTGAAGAAAAATTAGAAGAAGTTACAATGCTTTTTAAACAATTAAAAATGGCTCAAGAAAATAATATTATGGAACATGGTTTTCAAATAGAGGAAGAATTAGTAAATTCTGAAAATATAGAAAATGAAGAACACATTCTAGATTATTCAAGTGACGAAGAACCAGCTATTCCAATACAAGTAAAGAATGAAGCTGGAACATCTAAGGATAATCAATCTCAATTTAAATGGGAAACAGGTTTTGATAATTATGCTTTTAAAAAAGGGTTTATAAATAAAGATTCAAAATATGCAAAAATACCATCAAAATACGTTCCTAAAATCCAGGAAATGGAAGGAGAAAGAATGCTCGATTTAGACTGCAAAAAGAACGAAAAAGAGATTTTCGAAAACTGGTTGAATTCCTTCTTATTAGAAGCCTTTACTAATCCAAAACTTGGTGAGTTGTCTGGAAGGGACATTTGGAATTACATAGGGTTTCATACTAAAGGAACCATAAGAGATTATATGACATCAATAGAAAACCAAATAATAGAAGAATTAGAAACAAAAACAACAGCTTATGATAAGATATTATATATAATGATGATTCTATATAAAGAATTTTTTGGAAAAAATATTATAGATCATAGACAAGAAGTCTATAATAAAGAATATCAAGAAGCAAAAAACCATTTAGCTAATATTCAGATATATGATTTATGTAATGTGGAGTCCTATATATGTGAATATAGAATACATTATTACAAATTAAAAGAAGAAGATAAAAATCATTATCTTAGTATGTACATAACAAAACTTCCATATCCTGCTAATGAATTTATAATGGGAAGATTTATAAGAGAAATAAATAGAGGAACAACTGAAAATAATTTTGGTGGAGCAACCTCTGCTATAAGAGAGGAAATAAAAGAACGTTGTATGCAAGAAGCAACTCAAAAAAGATTTGCAAATATAATCAGAATTTGCTGTCAGGATAATGAGGAGATACCTCAAAAATATGGTCTTAATAAAAATCTTCAAAGAAAAAGAAAATATCAATTTAGAAGAAGAAAATACTATCCAAACTGGAGAAAAAAGAGATATTTTAGAAAAGAAAATAACAATAAAAACAAAAGACAAAGAAATAACTATTGCCCGAATAAAAAAGAAAATTGTAAATGTTGGTATTGCCAAGAAGAAGGACACTACGCAAATGAATGCCCGAAAAAGAAGGATAAAAAGGATCTTAATAAACAAATAGAAATTGCTAAGTCTTGTTTCATGGAACCATTAGAAGAATCTGATGATAACTTAGACTATATTTTTGAATATGTCTCGGAAACAGACTCAGAGACTGAGTAATAATGCTACATTTATTACTATAAAAATAACAGAAAAGTTTATAAATGCCTTCATAGATTCTGGGGCAACACAATGCTTTGCTAGTTCAAGTATAAAACTTGATTGGAAAAAATTAAAGAAACCATTAAAAGTTAGAATAACTGACAAATCAATACATAAAATTGACCAAAAAGCAGAGATGGTTGATATTTTTATTCAAAATTATAGGTTTATTGTTCCATCTATATATATGTTAGATTCTGGAATGGATTTTATCATAGGAAATAACTTTTTAAAGCTATATCATCCATTCATTCAAGAATTAACATATATAGTTTTAAAAGCTCCACACGATTCTTTAATAAATCAAAAATCAAAACGTATAAAAATACCAACTACTACTATAGATAAGATCTTAAAGTTTAAAATATTTTCTATATTAGAAACATGTTATTTAAATCTATATTCAGATAAATATTCCAAAAAATAATCTTGAAATAAAGATAGAAGAACTCTTGGATGAAATTTGTGCTGAAAATCCTTTAGATATTAAAAATACAAATAACGAAT
Source organism: Arachis hypogaea (assembly GCF_003086295.3). Taxonomy (NCBI): domain Eukaryota; kingdom Viridiplantae; phylum Streptophyta; class Magnoliopsida; order Fabales; family Fabaceae; genus Arachis; species Arachis hypogaea. The sequence continues at coordinate 26,150,215 of NC_092041.1, read as the reverse complement.
TAGTAAGCATTAAATTAAAAGATCCCACAAAAGAGATAAATGTCCCAAATAAAATTCCTTATTCCGCGAGAGATAGAGAAGAGTTCTCATTAGAGTGTAAAGACCTTTTGGAAAAAGGAATTATAAGATTAAGTAAAAGTCCTCATGCGGCTCCAGCTTTTTACGTTGAAAACAATAATGAAATTAAAAGGGGAAAACGAAGAATGGTAATAAACTATAAGAAAATGAATGAAGCAACTATTGGTGATGCTCATAAACTGCCAAGAAAAGATTCTATTTTAGAAAAAATCAAATGAGCAACTTGGTTTTCATCTCTTGATGCAAAATCAGGATATTGGCAACTTCGTTTAGACGAAGAAACAAAGAAATTAACTGCTTTTACTTGCCCAACAAAGGAATCAACAAGTGTGTTGCTTTATGAATGGAATGTATTACCATTCGGATTAAAGCAAGCCCCAGGTATTTATCAAAGATTTATGGAAGAAAATCTAAAAGAGTTAAATGAATTTGTTTTAGTATACATTGATGATATACTAATTTTTACAAAACAGGATAAAGAAGATCATCTTCAAAAATTATTAATAGTTTTAGAAAGATGCAAGGAAAAAGGATTAGTTCTTAGTTAAAAGAAAGCAAGAATAGCAAAACAAGAAATAGAGTTCCTTGGATTAATTCTATCTACTCAAGGAAAGCTAAAACTTCAACCAAATGTTCTAGAAAAGGTAAATTTATTTCCTAATAAAATAGAAGATAGAAAACAATTACAAAGATTTTTAGGGTGTATAAATTATATTTCTAATCAGGGATTTTTAAAGAATATAACAGAATACACTAAAAGCTTATTTCCAAAAATAAGTACTAAAAAAGTATGGAAATGGGATGAAAAAGATAGCATACAAATTCAAAGAATTAAAGAATTATGTGAAAAACTTCCAAAACTTTATATTCCAGAAGAAAATGACTACTTAATAGTAGAAACAGATGCTTCAGACATAACCTGGTCAGGATGTCTAAAAGCTAAGAAAGCTATAAAAAGTTTGGAACAAGAAAAAGAATCACTAGATTCTAAATATCCCCCAAAGGAATTACTTTACAGGTATATTTCAGGGACTTTTACTCCAACAGAACAGAGATATACTACTCATGAAAGGGAAACTCTAGCAGCAATTAAATCTCTTAAGAAATGGAAAATTGATTTACTACCCAAAGAATTTACATTAAGGACAGATTCAAGTTATTTAACAGGTTTCATACGATATAATTTGAAAGTTGATTATAATCATGGACGATTGGTAAGATGGCAATTATTTTTGTTACAATATCCAATAAAAATTGAATATATTAAGGGTGACAAAAATGTTATTGCAGATACATTAACAAGAGAATGGAGTTCGTCTACAACACATTAAATCAAGAAATTCAAAAATACGAACAAGAACTCGAAAAATGCAAGCATTGTCAGCAAATAAGGACACAGATCCAATCCCTCAAGAAGGCCATCGAAGCGATGAAATCAACACAACAACCAAAACCATCAGAGTTCAGCCAGCTAAGCGTGGTGGACAAATCAGGTGAGGAAAAAATTCTAGAAAATAAAACAATTGCTGAAATTATCAAAAAATCCACCCAAGATAAAAAATATTATGTAATTTATAATGGCCCCATGAAAGGAGTATATGATGCCTGGGAAAAAGCAGCACCATTTACACAGCAATCAAGGATAATTCATAAAGGAGGGTTTTTAACACTGGAAGAGGCAAAGGAATCGTTTAGAGAATATGAAGCTCTTCATCCAGAGCAAACCCTAAAAAGAGCAGATAAAGCTCCAATTCAAACCCAGAGAACAGGGATAATAAGAAACATTCCTACAAGGGCTGAAATCAAGGAAAAGAAAAGGGTTTGTAGATCAAATCTCAGAGAAACCCTTAACATAGTCTTGAATTGGACTGCAGAAAAGAGGGCGATCTTGGGATATTATCCTATTGCCAAAGAACAGCTAACAAAGCTGGTTATATTTCCAGAGGCTTCTCCATCTGACACCTATCAGTTTTTCCAGTATGGATTAATTGATACAATCTTAATTTTTAATGATTTGAAAATTATTAGTGAGTTTCCTGCAGGATTTATTGATGCAGTAAAAAGATTTAAAAATATGATTGACAACGTAAATCCAAGGGATATATCCCTAAAATTTACGAATAGTCAACCTATTTTTAATGAAGAAGAAGAATGCTTGGTTCCAGCACATCAAGTGATCCTCATGTCCGTCTTCCCAGGAAATTTTCAACCAATTGATCAAGTTCAAGATTTAACAATCTACAGTCATGAAGGAAGACTAGCCAGCACACTAGCAAGGGTCTTCGAAAGAACTCAAAAGATAACAAGGGAATCTCACACAAGAATAAATTATAAAAGCAGAAATACTTTGCTTGTGTCCAGTAAAAGGAATGAAATTGAAGAAAGAGAGATGAGACTCTTAGTGGAATTTGAATCAGCATTCTACAACTTATCTGGACTCTTAGAAAAGCTCCCCGAAGGGATAAAGAGGAATCTCTATTTGATAAAAGACAGAGAAGACCACAAGTGCCAACTATGTGTCTCAGAGTTATCTGAAGAAAGCAATAATAAAACGGAATCAACCCACATGATAAAGGAAGAAGACAACGCATCTGAAGATCACATGATGAAAGAGGAGGACAGCACATCTGAAGCATCTCTCAACATTATTGCATAGTGACGTAAGCGCTTAGGTCATAAAGCACCAACAATGTAGCTGGTGCAAGATAATAAACAATGACGTAAGCAATGACGTCATAAGAAGGGTAAGGATGGGAATTGTCCATCAGACCCAATCATTATAAATAGGTTGCCTAGGCAATTGTAGAAGGCATCAAACAATAGAAAGCAGAAGGCTAAGAGTACTCATATGCTAGGAGAGCAAGGAGGAAGCGGCCGAGGCGATTCTATAGTTTGAAGAAGAATTCCCTTAGGAAAAACCAATTCTAAACTCCCCTCTGGAGTTATTATCTACAATCTCCCCTCTGGAGATAAAAACATCTTATGTAAAATATTCTAAATAAAGGAAGTTTTTCTCCAGAAAGGTACGCCTTTATCTTAATCTCATAGCTATGAATTATTTAGAAAGTCTAGAATTAACGGAAGAATCTGATTATTATAGACTATCTGCCTTATTAGATAATGAAAAACAAGCTATTCTAAAAACAGAATTAAATCTCAAATCAAATGAAAATTTTAATAAACAAAATCTTTTAAAAGAAGTTTTTAATAGAAAAAATATAATATACTATGGAAAAATTCAACTTGAAGCCCCTATAAAGATAAAATCTGCTAATGGAGAACTTGAAATAGCTCTGATAAATGATGAAGAATTGAGTAAACAGATTGAGAAAATTAAGGATCAACAAAAAAGATCTAAAATTGGATGGATTCATATTAGTACTATACAAGTCTTAATCAAATCTACATACATGAAAGGAATTAATTCACCAATAAGCTTAGCAATCTGTGACAAAAGAATTACTGATGACCCAATAGATCAAATAATTGGAATTGTTCATGGAAACTTGGCAAACGTAAATGTTAAATTCAATGCCCATCTTGGATATGCTATACCTTTATCAACTGAAAATCTTGGAAGATCTATAAGTTTGGCTTATAAATTTCACAGAAAGAATCTAATGGAACAAGACGATGAACCATTTTCAATTACATATGCAATAAATTATGCTTTAACAAATAGCCATCATAGTATAATATTTAAAAACAGAGAAAGAATTTATGTCGATGAATTATTTCAGAAAATTGTAAAAACAGAAATACCAAAATATAAAGCTATTGAAAACCCAGTTCTTTTACTAAAAGAACCATCAGGAAAATTAGTTTCATCGAATTTTCAAATAAGAGAATCCAAAATTAATAGCCCTTTAAGTTTATCTAAGTTAAAGATTAAAGAAGAAAATTCTGAAATAAAAAAATTAACAAAAAAGGTCGAAAAATTAAATGAAACCCTAAACACTAAGTTATGACAATAAATAAAGAGAAAATATATGTAACCTATCAAGACAAGAAACAAGAACTCTTTGAAAGAAAAAATCGGTTGAATTATTTACAGTTTTCTGAAATAAATCAAAGAGCATTTGAAACTCTAAAAATAATCTATGACAAATTAAAAGGAGAAGTTGAAGTATTAGAAAAATTAATAGAATCTCTAGAAAATAATGATGAATCGATGATAGAATAACTAATGAAGTATACAAAGATTGAAAGACCAGAAAATAAAATAAAAAGAAAAAGGGCGAAAAAATTAAAAAGTAAAATAAAGGAATATAAAAGAGAATTAAATAATCTTCAATTCGAAATTAATGACCTTATAATAAAAAGGATAGAAATAAGAACAAATATAAACAAGCTGGAGCTAAACTTAAAAAATTTATAAATGCCTGGAACACCATATTATGATTTAAAAGAATTAAAGCTGTTAAAAGAAAAAATGGAGAATGAAATTGAAAAATTAAACAGATATTTAGAAACAGGAGAAAGTGAAGAAATAAAAGAAGTTATTAAGAATTTGAGAAATTATATTAAAGAAAAAGACAAACAGATAAAAGATTTTATATACAATAATCCATGCAAAAAAGAATATTATAAACTAAAACAAGATTGAAAAATTATGGTCAATACTTTTTATAAAGCACCTATACAAATAGAAATTTCGAAAAAGAAATTAAAAGAATCCAAATAAATTTTGGTATCAGAGCCAAGTTAACGATTAAGAGTAACACTTTCTCTTTAAGCAACACTAGTTAACGATTAAGAGTAACACTTTCTCTTTAAGCAACACTTTTAGTGATACGCTTTCAATTACCAAATGTCCACAAATAATTGGTAAACTTCTTTGTAGTCACCATAGGTACAATAAGATGATAGGTACCATAGAAGGCACCTATATATATATATATATATATATATATATATATATATATATATATATATATATATATATTCTAATAATTATTAATACAACATAATATTTAGTAATATAATTACATGTATAATAATTCTGCATTTTTAATTAAATGAGTTAAATATTATAAAATAAAAATAAATACATAATTATACTAAATAATTTCTTTATATAATAAAAATTATCTGTAAATAAAATATATTTATAATGATCCAAAAGTATTAATATTCATACATCTCACACTAAATTAAGCATAGCTATACCAAAATAAACATGAGACCACTTAGAATTTACTACTAATACTCTACCAAAAACTAAAATATTATATCCTACATCAATTCTGTCTTCACCAATTTTTTTTGAAAGAGGGGCTCAACACAAGCAGTGGAGCAATTCTATCTTCACCATTACGACTTCCTATAATCCATGCCCTGCCAAAAAGGTTAAAAGAGAAAAAAAATTCACATCAAAATTTTGGAAATTTTCTTTTAAAATGTAACTATTTCCACTTCATGATAGATTCTATTATTAGTATTTAATTTCTTTAATAAGTTTCTAAAATAACGTACTACCAAAGATAAAGAAGGCACATACATTAGTAGTAAGATTGAGCAGAAATTTCTTTCTTACCTTCTAATATTTTTGCTGCCAGAATCCATAAGAATTGTCAATCTTTTTTCTGTGTTCATAAATTGACTACATAGGTGAAAAATTGAATCAGAAACAAAACTTCAATATATATATAAATGAATTTGAAAACGAAAAGCTAGAAGTAATGGCAGTGCTACAAGAACTAATTTCACATTAGAATTTTTGGACCAAAACCAGCAAAAAATATTATAAGTTCCCTTAATGATTTTAATTTCATCAAGTTTGAAGAAACAAACCAAAGTCCAAAACAAATAAATAAAAAAATTACATAGTAATAAATATGAGTATAAGCTGAAATAAAGTAGAACTATTTAATAATTACGCCATTAGATTTCAGCAGCTACTAATTCTTAACCAAAGGGCAAAAAATAATTACAATTTCATTTAGAAGGCTACTTAACAAATCAATAAATGTTAAGAGGCTAGGAATATATACTTTGGAGTCCACGATTTTCAAGACACTAGGACAACCAAAAATATATACTTTGATTCTATATCTATACATCTATATATATGATATATACTATCCTAAGGTATTTAATTTTCCTAGCAGCAAAGTGTATATGATCGTTCTCATAACTAATTATTCACCCTTGTACTTAAGTTTATCTACTTCAAGTTGGCAAAGCAATGTAGTAGGAAAGACAAACATAAATTTAAAACTAGCTTTACCCTTTACCTGAAATAGCGAAGTGCCAACCTGCACAACAGACACAAAGAAAACAAAGATGAAACTGCAGAATTTTTTTCTACTATTCAGTTCATAATCAGAAAAGAAACCAGCTTGAAATAAGTGTGAAGAACAATTTTAATCAAGGCTGACAGTATTTGTTTCCACTATAACTTTGTCAAGAAAGGAAGTGAAATTTCTAATCTTGCCTCGACAGAAACTAAATGCTTCTCAATGGGACTAGACGATTCCCCTTCTATTATTCTTTGTTCAACATTGAAAAAAAAAAAAGAGAGCCGATTCAGTAATTTCATCTATAGTTTTCAATAAAACTAGACTAGCAATTCAAACCCAATAATTGGGCTACTTACTATAACTAAATGGCAATATAAACTTATCCAAAGGCAAACGATAACCAATGGTTTGCAACATTGCTTTAGTGATATAAATTGAAATTTGAATAGTGTAATCAAATAAGGGTAACTAATAAATTAGCTGCATAAATAATATTACCATATGAAAATGTCCATCTAAATTCTACAATATATATTCTCCCATTTCAGCAGAAATTGGAACACTCAATTGACTGCAATCACTGCATATGTCTCAAATCAAGCTTGGGTTCCCAAATCTCAGAATTCACAGGTACTTCAAGTTATTGATTCAATCAACAAAGCAATTTAAAAGCATAAGAATAATCCTCTCTTGAGAATACTCTGCTCTCTTTAAAAGTGACATTTAAACAAGAAAAAAATCAACAATAACAATAATAACAAAAATAAGAATAATAATTCAGCTGACACATGGTGAAATTTACATTGGTGATTTTAGTTTGATCTGACAGTCCACAAATAAACAATGCAGAATACAGAAGCTAAAACCCCCAATTAAAAACCCTAAAATCTAAACCCAAAACCTCTCAAATTTCACAGAACCATCATCATCATCGGGTGCTTACCTCGCTTGTTAGGGAGCGATGCTTTGACTCATCGGAAACCTTGATGCTTTACAGCAGAGCAGAGAAGCGGTCGGGAGAGAGCACACAGTTTCTTCGACACTTCACAGAGAGGGTGAGTGAGAGAGAGCGAGAGAATGAGCGAGAAGAAGAAAATGAGGCACAGAATGCTTACTTGGTGCTTACTTCCGGGCCCACTTGGTGTGTGCTTGGGTTGAGCAATGAAGCAATTTCGTGTAGAGACCTTTTCTGGAGTTAAACGCCAGCTTTCATGCCAGTTTGGGCGTTTAACTCCAAGTTTTATGCCAGTTCCAGCGTTAAACGCTGGAATTTCTGAGGCTGTTTTGCCACGCCGGTTTGGGCCATCAAATCTTGGGCAAAGTATGGACTATCATATATTGCTGGAAAGCCCAGGATGTCTACTTTCCAACGCCGTTGAGAGCGCGACAATTGGGCTTCTGTAACTCCAGAAAATCCACTTTGAGTGCAGGGAGGTTAGAATCCAACAGCATCTGCAGTCCTTTTTGGTCTCGGAATCAGATTTTTGCTCAGGACCCTCAATTTCAGCCAGAAAATACCTGAAATCACAGAAAAACACACAAACTCATAGTAAAGTCCAGAAAAGTGAATTTTAACTAAAAACTAATAAAAATATACTAAAAACTAACTGGATTATACTAAAAACATACTAAAAACAATGCCAAAAAGCGTATAAATTATCCGCTCATCAGTGCGCCAGATTAGTGCGCTGGCCGTGCCACAACAAAATGCTGCCCTGCCCTCGTGGAGGGCAGGGCAGTGTTTCCACCTTGAAGCCCCGTGTTCGAAACTTGGATGCTACACACGCTACCTATTTTCCTTGGCTTTCTTGGTACCAAAGTGAGGCTTAATTCCTTGCTTCCTCATGGTCCCGTGTTCAACTCTTGTGGCAAGCATTGGTAGGCATTTTTCTTTGATTTATTTTCCATGAAGGCCCGATACTGCCCTTGAGGAGGGCAGGGCAACATTTTGTTCTTCTTGATTCCAAGGCACAGATTTGTGCTCTGCCCTTGTAGTGGGCAGGACAGAGTTGCCTTTCAAGCTTTGTTCCCTTATGTTGCCCTCCTAGAGGGCAGTGTGCCCTTGTGGAGGGCAATGCTTGCTTCCTCCATTATAAGCCACGCCTTTTTCTCCTTTGGCCACACTTTCTTAGGCCACGCTTTCTCTTTTATTCTTTTCTTCACCTACAATAAACCAAAACAACCACTCCAAGTATCACTAAATTCACAAGGCTTATAAATCAATTAAAATTCAATTAAAATTAGCTTAAACCTCATGAGTTAACATTAATTTCATGGTGGTTGTTTGATTTAAAGAAGTTATGCATTTTCACTCCAAATCACTTACTTAGGATGCAAGAAAGTGCATAAAGACTAATAAAACAAGTGAAATTAGCTTGAAAAATGGGTATATGATGACTTGTCATCACAACACCAAACTTAAATCTTGCTTGTCCCCAAGCAAGCATCAAGTTTAAGAGCAATTGAAATGAATAAGAAAAGAACACATATCCTTATTAGGCATATAGCAGAACTTGATTTATGGGATCTTTATGCAGACAATGATAACTCAATTATTGTTGCTGTTACATAATATACATCTTTCCTCAAAGGCTTGCTAAACTTGCTGTTATAAGACTCACTTTTTAATTACTCCCTTGCTAACTTTTCTTGGCTTATAATGCTTAACAAGCTTATTATTCTTTTAGAGGTTTGGTGTCTAATGTTGCAGTAGTAGCCTTTGGCTTTAATTTTTTTTTCTTTTACTCAACATCTTTCCACCACAGACACATGGCTCACTATTTCTTCCTAGGATCATTGATGCCCAGCATCTCTTTGGATAACTAAATGTTCTGTATCTAAGTTGCTCTTTATTGTGGATTTTCAATTGGCCATCCCAAATCAGTTGATCTAAGTGACCGGGTTTTAAAATACCCCTTAGAATCTACTTATCCAAGCATATCTTAGTACAAGAACATCACAGGCATATGTCCTAGGGTCCAAGCTATTGATGTCCAACCTTTATTCTTTGTTTTTCTTGCCACTTTGGCTTTTTCTTCTTCCTTTTCTTTCTATTTTTGTTCTCAAGGGCTTTTTCTTTATTGATGAGAGTCTTTACAACAGCAAGCTAACTCACACTTGAATGAGAATGATATTATGCAACAATTATTTCATGAGTCATGCATTTAATCAAACACATATATCACCATTAACTTCCATTCTTACTTATGCAACATTGGATATTTCACTTTTCAATTCAAACAATTCTCTTTTATTCACGCATGTGGGAGACAAAACAAACTTTAGCTAAGTGATGGATAACAAACAGCATGCAGATTTAGCATTTCTCTAGCTATTTATTAAATGACTTTAAAATAAAAAGAAGGAACAAAAATTGCACGAAGTAAAAAGACATAAACGATGGAGGCATATCATGTTTCAGACATGCATCTCCTTATTATAGACATGAAAGAGGAAGTATGAAAGAACTTTGCCACCTTCTAATGATCGTGGCTGCTGCTTGATTCTCCCTTTTTCTTCTTTCTCTTTCCTAGCTTGGAATAATCTCGGATCTCTTCACCAGGACATCTTCTACCCCAAACAGAATCTAAGAGTCCTGAGAGCCCAACTTCTTCCAATCTTTTAAAAGTTGCCTCAGTATAGTGATGAGATTTTGCCTGTTGCTTGGCTACAAATTCAGGGCATTGCTCAAATGGCTTGATCTGAGGATTGAGTGTTGGCAAATTATGGGTCAAGTACTCCAACCTTGCTTGCATGTTTTCATCATTCTCCATTCTTTGCGCATATCTAACTTCTCCCATGGTGTGATGAATATTCTTCCATTGATACAGGTTGTGACTATATTCCCCTGCTTTAGCTTGACTAAAATACAGCTTATCATATGACTCTTTGAATTCTTTGTATTCCTCTCTTTGTCCTTCAAGAATCTGTGCTTGAAATTCTTGCTGCTGAGTCATCATTTGTTGTTGCCATCTCTCTTGTTTCTCCTCCATTTGACGCTGCCAAGCTTCTTGTTCCTCTTTATCTTTCAAATATTGCTCTCTAAATTCTGGATGGGGCTCTAGATATTTCTCTTGGCCCCCTTGATTTTGACCTTGTTGAGCCTGCATGAGTTGCTGAGATAGTTCTTCAATTGATCTTTGTAACTGGCTCATGTCTATGGCATCATGAGCTTGATTTCGTCCTTCCTCTCTTTGTGATCTCCTTTGTCTGGGAGCTACCACCCCCTCTGGATCATCTTCTTCATTTATTCCTTCCATACTCTTCTTAGTGATCCCTTTTCCCTTTTTCACTTTTTCTGTGTCTTCATCTTCAAAGATTACTCCAGCTTTGTCACATAGCCTGAGGATGGTACTTGGATGTCCAAGACCACTTGATTTGCTTGTGCTATTGGCCATCTCTTGAATATTGTCGGCTATGAGTTGTGCGAGGTTGATTTCACCTCCATGTAAGATGCAGTATGTCAAGAGTGCTCGTTTGATTGTGACCCAAGAGGTGTTTCCAGTAGGAAGAATAGATCTCCTCACTATTTCATACCATCCCTTGGCCACAGGAGTAAGATTTATCCTTCTCAAGTGACTTGGAACTCCCTTTGAATCTCTTTCCCAATCTGTATTCTCCACACATAACCCTTGCAAGATCTCATCAGGATTGTTTTCCATCTGCAATCTGGTTCCATAACTGGGCTCTGCATAAGTTATGGTTCTCAACTTAAGGGCCCTTGTGATGGCAGCTGGGCTAAAACTCACTTCAACTCCTCTGACATAACTTGTGTAAGGGGCACTATCTTTGTTTTCTTTTACAGCATTTGCATAGAACTCCCTGATCATGACTGCACTGATGTCAACAAGAGGAGCACATAAAAGTTCCCACCTTCTTTCTTTAGTGATTTGCCTCATGATGGGGTATTCCCCGTCTCTCAACTCAAGGCCTTTCTCATAGATTACATTCTTTGTCTCCATGAACCTATGATATCTCCCTTCATGGAATTGGGATCTAAATTTATTTGCATCAAATGATGGAGGTTCGGCTACCATAGGTTCCTTTCCCGGCCTTCTTTTTGAACTTGAGGAGGCCATTGGATTTGAGGTGAGAAGAAAGGAAAAGTGAGAATAGAAGAAGTATGTGTTGTGTTTGGGATGAGTTTTGGTTCGGTTCTGTTGTGTGAGATAAGGGAATTATTTTGGTTTTGGGAGTAGAGGGGATTATGGTTTTCATATGAAGGTAGCTTGAATGAGTGTGTGAACCGTTTAGTGCTACGGCTATTAATAGGCAGATTCTTCAAGCTTTCCAACAAAACCACAATGAATGAAGAAGGAGCTCGTTGGTGCTCATGAAGGGTTGAGATTGAGTTGTTCATCTAAGGGGTTCATGGGATGGACGGTCTGCATGCATTGTTGAGGCTTTGACGAGGATCCTCTTCCCATTGGCTGCATGCATTTAGGTGTTCGATGATGCATGCATGCAAATTCTGCTTCCCCATGAGCGCATTCTTCTAGGCACATGTGACCATCCTCACATAGCTTATCCTAGCCGTGGCCCCTCCTTGCTTTTGTCTCAATCTTTTTCTCCTGCATGAACCAAAACAGCTAGCCTTAGAACATTAATATAGTCGTTGGCAATTTATTTGCAAAAAAAAAAAATTGTTTTGGTTTGTTTAATTGTTATTTATTCTATATTTTTTTCGTGGTCAATTGTGTCCCTTAATTAAAGATGCTAAAAGTTGGTGAACACCAAACTTATCTTTTATTGAGGGGACGGCTTAACAATGCAAACCATTCTTCACAATTGATGCATTTTATATAAAAAAAAATTTGATGCATGATCCCTTTCTGTATGGTTTTGAGTCCATGATTGGGAAATGATCTTCTAAACATTGTTACACATGCAGACACCAAACTTAGTGTTTGGTCATATGCTTCATCAAAAGAATTATGCATATGTTCTAAGAATAATCCCCTTTTTTTGAAAAATGAACTTGGGTGTGCCTTAAGGTACACCAAACTTAGAAGTTTGACATGTGCTTCAAAACAATGTATGCAATTTTTTTATGGACATTCAAATATCATGCTCAGGTAATCATGGCTTATTGAATAAAAGAGAAGACAGAAATCTTAAACCATGGGTTGCCTCCCATGAAGCGCTCTTTTACTGTCACTAGCTTGACATTGAACTCCCTTTAGGGTGGTTGATGTTGGTGATGTCTCAACTTGTCACCTCTCACTGTAAGCTTTCTCTGTGTGCCTTGATGCTCAATTTCCATATGCTCAAGAGAAAGTACTTGGTTGACAGTGTAATAATCTTCTGTTCCTAGCTGTTGATATACTAATTGTACTTTGTCACCTTTGGAAAATCCCTCAGTTGGAATTTTCTTGTTCTTCCACCCTTTATAAGCCTTCTTCCTGTTTTTCTTCTTTTTCTTCCTTGTTGATCTGTTTCCTTTGACAGTGACTTGAGTTATGATTCCCCCCTTTTTGTTTATCATCCTGGCCTCCTTTTGAATTCCTTCCCCTCCTTGTACAAGCTCACTCTTCTGTTCTATTGTTTTGTTGGTTGCTTGCTTTGGAAGGAAGTCACCACTTGTTTTGCTTGTTTCTTCATTCCTTTGTAATTCTGGAAAGACTTTCAAGGTGATGCTTTCCTCATGCATCCTGAGGGTTAGCTCTCCCTGCTCTATATCCACAATGGCTCTAGCAGTGGCCAAAAATGGTCGACCAAGTATTATGGAGTCATTTCCATTTTCTGAAGAATCCAGGATCACAAAATCTGTAGGATAGATGAACTTGTCAACCTTAACTAAAAGGTTCTCAATCAGCCCTTTAGGATATACTACTGATTGGTCCACCAACTCCAAGGACATCTGTATTGGTTTCACCTCCTCTATGCCAAGCTTTTTCACTAAAGAAGATGGGATTAGATTTATGCTTGCTCCTAAGTCACACATCCCTTGTTGATGAATAGGCTTCCAATAGTGCAGGGTAGGAAGAAACCTCCAGGATCTTCAAGCTTGGGAGGGAGTCCCTTTTTGATGAGTGCACTGCATTCTTCACTAAGCATTACAGTCTCCTTCTCATTCCAACTTCTCTTCTTGTTGATGAGTTCCTTTAAAAATTTGGCATACAGAGGCATTTGCTCCAATGCTCCAATGCCTCAGCTAAAGGTATGCTGATTTCTAGCTTCTTGAAAGTTTCAAGAAATTTGTGAAAATGTTGATCCTTTGTCTCTTTGTGGAATCTTTGGGGATATGGTAGTGGTGGTGTTAAGCTTTTCTCTCCTTGAAGTTTTCTTGGAATTGGTTCTTCCATGATTTGCTTTCCTTTCTTCAAATTTTGTGGTCTATCTTCTTTTTCTTGAGGTTGATTCTGAGGTTGATTGCTTGCTGTTGTATTTTCATCATTGGCTACCTCTTTTCCAACCTATTTCTCGTCACTCTCTTTAGGCTTCTTAGTGGCTTCTTCATCTTTCAGCAGTATTTTGCACTCCTCAATTGTATTGCCTTGCATTCCTCTTTTGGATTAGGAATGGTGTCACTTGGTAGTAAGCTTGATGGTTTTTCAACAGAAATTTGTTTGGAGATTTGCCCAATCTGTCTCTCTAAGTTCTTCATGGACGCTTCTTGGTTCTTTGTTGTTAATTCTTGGTTCTTCATCATTTTCTCCATGAGCATCTCTAGATTGGTGATCCTCTGGGAATCTTGTGATATTGGTTGGTTTTGGGGTGTTGATGGATGATGATAGGTGTTTTGATTTGTTGGGTGGTTATTGGGTGGATAATGGTTAAAATTGGGATAAGTGTTTTGTGGTTTTCTGTATGTGTTTTGGTTAGTATTTGGCTGGTTGTTGTTTGTGTTTTTCCAATTGTTTTGTGTTGAGTTCCTTTGCCATGGCTGTTGGTTTTGATTGTGGTTGTCTCCCCATCTGAGGTTGGGATGGTTCTTCCAAGATGGATTGTAAGTATCACCATAGACTTCATTTGTTCCAGGATTTTGGTTGTGCATGTACTGGACTTGCTCTTGCTGTTGCTCCTCTTGAGTTTCTTCACTTTGCACCCAAGTAGTTGGTGGTTGGCTTGTGGCACTCACTGATGCAACTTGCAAGCCATCAATCCTTTTGGCCATTTGCTCAAACTGTTGTTGAATCTACTGCTGCATTATCTTGTTCTGAGCTAGAATTGAATCCACTCCTTCCAACTCCATTACTCCTCTTCTTTGTGATGGTTGGCGTTGTCTTTGATGAGCAAAGAAATATTGGTTATTGGCCACCATATCAATGAGGTTTTGAGCTTCCTCTGTAGTTTTCATGAGTTGTAAAGAGCCTCCAGCTGAATGATCAAGTGCTTCTTGAGCCTTAAGAGTGAGTCCTTCATAGAAGTTCTGTAACTTGTCCCACTCAGTGAACATCTCGGGTGGACATTTCCTCAATAATGCCTTATATCTTTCCCATGCTTCATATAAATTTTCAGCCTCCATTTGAGTTAACGTCTGCACCTCAGTCTTCAATCTTAGGATCCTTTGAGGGGGATAAAATTTGGCAAGGAACTTGCTTACCAAGTCATCCCAAGTGTTGATGCTTTCTTTTGGAAAGGTCTCTAGCTATTGAGTGGCTTTGTCTCTGAGAGAAAATGGAAAGAGCAACAACTTGTAGCTGTCAGGAGGCACACCATTGGGTTTCACAGTGTCACAGATTCTCAAGAAGGTAGATAAATGTTGATTTGGGTCCTCCAATGGTCCTGCTCCAAAAGAACAGTTGTTTTGAACCAAAGTGATGAGTTGTGGCTTTAGTTCAAAATTGTTTGCATTAATATTAGGAGTAAGAATGCTACTTCCACAGTGTCTAGCATTTGCAAATGTATATGAAGCCAGGACTCTTCTTTGCTGTTGGTTATTGTTGGCCCCTCCTCCTGGTTGATTGAGATTTGATGGATCTCCTTCCATTTCTTGGAATTCCTCCTCAGATTCTTCCTCTCCAATAACGTTCTTCCCTCTTTCAGCTCTTCTTATTCTTCGAAGAGTTCTTTGGTCAATTTCAGAGAGAACAGGGGAAGATCTTCCTGTACCTGACAAACAAACACACAACAATAAACACACAGATCCAGAAAACCAATGAAACTTCAATCTATAGCTAGAATGAAGTTTTAGTTAGTTTAAGCAAAAATTCAAACAGTTAGTGTGTTAGTCAAAATTAAAATAACAGAAAAGAAAAAGTGCTTGATCTAGATCTCCACTTCACTTAGTCATTGTCAATCTATTTCAATCCCCGGCAACGGCGCAAAAAACTTGATGTGTGGAAAACGATCCAACACAAAACTCACCGGCAAGTGTACCGGGTCGCATCAAGTAATAATAACTCACATGAGTGAGGTCGATCCCACAGGGATTGAAAGATTGAGCAATTTTAGTTTAGTGGTTGATTTAGTCAAGCGAATTAAGTTTTGGTTGAGTGGGTTGTATTTAACAGAAGCTAAACTGCTTGGAATGTAAAGGGAGAGGGGGAAATTGCAGTAAATTAAAGAGCAGGAAAGTAAACTTGCTGAATCTTAAAGAACAAGAAAGTAAATGACTGAAACTTAAAGTGCAAGAAATGTAAATTGCAGTAACTTAAATGGCAAGAAATATAAATTGCTTGAATGGAAAAGGGATTTGAGGACTGGGATTTCAGAATCTAAGCAAAGAGAAATAGAATTGCCACAATTAATAGAGCAGAAATTGAATTAGAAGCAATTAGAACTCAAACAGTAAAGAAATTAAGTGCAGCAAAGGTTCACAGAAGAACCAAAAGGAAATTGGGATCTCAGGACTCCAGAGACTAGGTAGCAAAGCCTAGATCTCAATTGCCCTCCCAGATCCAAGTTCTCAAAGCAATTGACAAGAAATTGAAGAAGAAGCAGTAAAGGGAATGTAAATAAATTCAATTATGCAGAAGAGAAATTAAAGAGATCTTGAGTGGAGATTGAGACAGAATTTCCTCAATTCTTAACACCCAAGACTCAAACAAGAAAAGTAGAATTGCTCGAGCAAGAACGAGGAAGAAGAGAGATCAATTCCCCTCCCTAATTCTCTGAAATCTCGGTCAAGTCTCTCAAAGAAAGTTCAAAAGCTCAAAATGAAAGTGAAAAATTCAAAAGCTCAGTTAAAAGTCCTAATTACATCAAACTAGCTCCTATTTATACACTTTCTATTCTTGGATCTTGGGATTTGGATGGGCTTTTGATTTGGTGAAGAAATGAATTTTATTGGATTTTTAATCCAATTTTAGCCCAAAAACAATAGCTTCCAGGAGGCTGCCCTGCCCTTGTGGAGGGCAGGGCAGAAAATTGATGCGTGGTGCGTGCGTGGTGCGGGCGTGGTGCAGGCTTGGTGCGCAGGATGCTGCCCTGCCCTCGCGGAAGGCAGGGCAGAAAAATTTGGTGCGCCAGATTGGTGCCTTGGTGCGCTGCTGGTGCTGCCGAATGATGCTTTGGTGCGCCAGATTGGTGCGCTGGCCGTGCCACAACAAAATGCTGCCCTGCCCTCGTGGAGGGCAGGGCAGTGTTTCCACCTTGAAGCCCCGTGTTCGAAACTTGGATGCTACACACGCTACCCATTTTCCTTGGCTTTCTTGGTACCAAAGTGAGGCTTAATTCCTTGCTTCCTCATGGTCCCGTGTTCAACTCTTGTGGCAAGCATTGGTAGGCATTTTTCTTTGATTTATTTTCCATGAAGGCCCGATACTGCCCTTGAGGAGGGCAGGGCAACATTTTGTTCTTCTTGATTCCAAGGCACAGATTTGTGCTCTGCCCTTGTAGTGGGCAGGGCAGAGTTGCCTTTCAAGCTTTGTTCCCTTATGTTGCCCTCCTAGAGGGCAGTGTGCCCTTGTGGAGGGCAATGCTTGCTTCCTCCATTATAAGCCACGCCTTTTTCTCCTTTGGCCACACTTTCTTAGGCCACGCTTTCTCTTTTATTCTTTTCTTCACCTACAATAAACCAAAACAACCACTCCAAGTATCACTAAATTCACAAGGCTTATAAATCAATTAAAATTCAATTAAAATTAGCTTAAACCTCATGAGTTAACATTAATTTCATGGTGGTTGTTTGATTTAAAGAAGTTATGCATTTTCACTCCAAATCACTTACTTAGGATGCAAGAAAGTGCATAAAGACTAATAAAACAAGTGAAATTAGCTTGAAAAATGGGTATATGATGACTTGTCATCAGCAGGTTCCCATTTTGCATATACTCATATATTAAGAATCTGTGCTTTCCATCAGCACAGTAGCCAATCAAGGAAACAACTAGACATCCTTTCTAGGTTGTTATGCTTGTAAGCATAGTTATTTCTTTCTTTTTCCTTCATAAAATTCTAAAACAAAAAAATACTAAAAATAAAAATAAAAATAAAAATAAAAAATAAAAACACAATCGAATCAGTAGTGCCTACAACTTTGGAACTGGCCTTAAATGGAAAGCAAACATTTCAGGGGAAAAATGACACATAAGGTGTATACTTCTGCATAAACCAACTCTCATGCAAACTGGCATTTGCACTCATAAAAGTAAGGTTATGATTACCAACACAACCAAAAAAGTTATATGTTCTTCCTTTTCTCAGGAGACAATTTGATTAAGCTTCGTATTTAACAGTAAGAAATAAATATATATGGCATAATCTATTATTATTATTATTACTATCTCTGTTCCTTTTTATCTGTGTACAATGTTGGGAAGGATATTCTTCTAGGATAAGGAGACCATAGTATATGAAAAAAGTTACAGGGATTTCAACAAGAGAATTGATAGTTTAACATGGGCAAGTACCTATTGATCAAGAGGAATCCACTCAATTTCTAGGTCTATTTCTCCACATTCAACATTCTGGAGCTTCAGTGTCATGGCCTGTATAACCTTCCCATCAACAATATTGACTATACTATCTTCAATAAGTGCATTCTTATCAGCTTTTAACCACTTTCCTATCTGCATATTGGCAAACATTGCAGCATTACCACATGCCATGGCAGATGATATCAGGTTTTAACCACTTCCATGTCCTGATTTTATATCTGTATACCATAACCAACATAAAAATAAAAACAATAATCAATCAGATAAATAACCAATTAAATCTTGTTTGCCTACAGAAAAATACAGCTTAATTCTTTAGTTTTCAGATGAATTCCTGGTTTATATGATTAACGAGAATTTAAATTGGTAATCAAATTTCCATGTAACACACCCAAAGCAAAGAAAACATAACCAAAAAAGGCATCAGAGAGGAATATAGCTTGAAGCTGGAAATTGAAAGCAGCCACTATATTCAAGGAATGCATATGAACCAAGACATAAATCAGAATATTTCAGTGTGAAACCTATTCTTTTCACTAATTTTTCCTTAAGATACTAAACTAATTGAAAACCTAAAATTAGAACCCAAAACCCCCAAAATTTCACAGAACCAATTAAAAATTGATACATACATTCTCTATCTCAATTAACCACTATCAAAACCATATACACCTTCAAACTGAAAAGTGAGAGCGAGTTACAGAATGAGCGAGAAAGAGAGGATACAGAACAGAGAATGCTTACCTGGTGACAGAGGATACGACCATGGTGATGAGCGGGGACGGTGAAGAAGAGATGAGCGGCGACGCAACGGCTTGGAGACGGTGCAGCAGCTCCACGGCGAGCTCCAGTCGACGGCAGCGCAGTGACAGAGCACAAGCCCTAGCAGCGGCGGTGGAGCTTCAGCGGCGACAGAGAACCCCTTTCTTCTCTCCTCCATTGAGTTTTTTCTGTTCCTCGAGCTCTCTCTCTCACACTGCATTCGACCACAACGACAGCAGAACCCTAGCCAGTTAGCTGCCGTCGTTCTCTCCTTCCTTCCCTCTCCTCTCTTCTTCTTCCCGTTCTCCCCCTTAGCTTTCTGATTTCTTCGTGTGTGTTGAGTGAGGATGAGGGTGTGTGTTGCGTGAGTGAGGGAGTGAAGGTGATCGAGGGCAAACAAAATTTCAGTAAGTGTTTATTTGGCATTTTAATATTAGGAGACACTTATGAAACGCACCCAAAACTTAACAAATGGGTTACTTTTTAAAAGTGTTCTTTTTGGTCTAAAAAATGTAGAGTAAATAGTCAAAATTGTCCCTGAAAAATACCCCATCTCCATTTTAGTTCTCGAAAGAAAAAGATAATCAAAATCGTTCTTGAAATATACACGATTGATTACGTTAGTCCTTCCGTCAGTTGGATGATGACGTGTCACGTTAAATATCACGTGGCATATGATGACGTGGATGGCTAATGCCATGTATATCAAAAGATAATTGGTTGACATGTCAGATTAGTGACATTTGGCATGCCACGTGTCAGGTCAGTGACACGTGGCATGCCACGTGGCATTTGACATGTAAAAAAGTTATTTATAATCAAAATAGTCCTTGAAAGATATCCCGTAAGTCATTTTCATCCCTGAAATTTTAAAAATTAATCAAATTAGTCCTTATATAAGTTTTTTTTTATTTTTTCTAGATAATATTAAATTTAAAATATTTTTTGATACTACTAATTTTAATAGAAATGTAATTGACAATCAAAAAATTAGTAATTGTATATTTTCTTTTTAAAAAATTTTCAATAAAATTATCTCTCTCCTTTAATTCTTCTCAAAATCTCTGTTATTCTTTTCTATTCTAAAACTTTTTTTTACATTATTATTACATTATATATATATATATATATATATATATATATATATATATATATATATATATATATATACTCAAAAGTCAAAATATTAAAAGTCAAAATTCAAGAAGATCCACAAATTTTGCTTCAATTTCAAACTTTACAAAATATTGAAAATTTGTTGCTTAATTATTATTATTATTATTATTATTATTATTATTATTATTATTATTATTATTATTATTATTATTATTATTATTATTATTATTATATATGCTACACGAATTGCTTCTTAAGCGTATTACATGCAACGATCATAATAAATTTTTGGGTGTTTCATATATTTGAGATAGATTATATAATTTTTTTTAAAATCACTACCATTACATCCTATATGTAAGTAATACCGTAATGGAAACAAAATATGTAGTAAAAAAAATTAGTGGTATAACTTTGTTTAGGTTAACATACATAAATTTTGATTTTAAGCATATAACTTTGTTTAGGTTAACAAATACATTCATTTCAATTTTGAGTATATATATATTCCAGCAAAATGTAATAATAATGTAAAAAAAGATTTTAGAATAGAAAAGAATAAGAAATATTTTGAGAAGAATTAAAGAAGAGAGATAATTTTATTGAAAATTTTTTTAAGAAGAAAAGATACAATTACTAATTTTTTTATTGTCAATTACATTTCTATTAAAATTAGTAGTATCAAAAAATATTTTAAATTTAATATTATTAAGAAAAAATAAAAAAACTTATATAAGGACTAATTTGATTAATTTTAAAAATTTTAGGGATGAAAATGACTTATGACTGAACTTTGAAGGACTATTTTGATTATAAATAACTTTTTTACACGTCAAGTACGTGGCATGCCAGATGTCACTGATTTGACACGTCAACCAATCATCTTGTGACACGTGGCATTAGCCCTCCACGTCATCATATGCCACGTGGCACTTAACGTCACACGTCATTATCCAACTGACGGAAGGACTAATGTGACGAATCGTGTATCTTTTGGGGACAATTTCGATTAACTTTATCTTTCGAGGGGATGATTTTGATTAACTTTATCTTTCGAAGACCAAAATAGAGATCGGGGTATCTTTCAGGGATGATTTTGGATATTTACTCAAAAAATGTACCTATAACTTTTCAGATTTGGCTACGCTTTATAAGTGATATTTAAAATATCTAAGGAGACGCTTTTGAAGTGATGCCTGAATATTGTTTCCTTTTCTCTTATAAAAGGGCACTATGCGAAAAAGCGTAGCGGCTACGCTTTTCAAATGTAGCTTAAAAAAAGTGTGGTTGAATGTGTGTTTTTCTTGTAGTGAAAGATGATTACAAAAACAACTTAGAAGAGATCAACCTAACGAAGTCGGTCTCCTACAAGACAAGTTGTAAAAGTAATCCCTGAAAGAGACCTAACAAAGGTCCAAGAAAGAGGATTACAAAAACAACTTAGAAGAGATCGACCTAACGAAGTCGGTCTCCTACAAGACAAGTTGTAAAAGTAATCCCTGAAGGAGACCTAACAAAGGTCCAAGAAAGAGGATTACAAAAACAACTTAGAAGAGATCAACCTAACGAAGTCGGTCTCTTACAAGACAAGATAATCCCTGAAAGAGACCTGAACAAGGTCCAAGAAAGAGGATTATCAAAAAACTCGACAGAGCCCGACCCGGAAAGATAAAGTTACAAAAGATAAATCCCTGAAAAAGACCTGAACAAAGGTCCAAGAAAAAGGATTATCGAGTAACTCAACGACGTCCGACATGACGAAGTCGGCCCGAAAAAGATAAAGTTACAAAAGGTAAAACCTCAAAAGAGATCTGAACAAGATCTAAGAAAAAGGATCACCTAGTAACGAAACGGGGACCAACATGAAGAAGTCAGACTAAAGCTACAAAAAGTTATAAAAAGTAATCCCAAGGGGTTGCTCGAAAAGATCAATTGAGAAGATCAACCAACAGAGGGGAGATAACTCGACCCGATAGACCTCGACCTCGCCACAAAAGTAATCAAAAGAGAATGGATAAAAAACAACTCTGAAAATTCCAGGTAAATGCTAAAGAAAGCTGCAAGCAAGCATATCGCAGTTACCATAAAACAAAGACTCAACGGGCCGCTTGAAGCCAACCCCAAAAGCAAGAGAAACCATTTTTCAAAATAAAGTTGCTAAAAGTAGCAACTGGAGTACCAACAGTCAACAAAACATCATTTACAAAAAAGAGTTCAAAGCCCACAAACCGGGCTATTTACACAAATACTTAAAAAAGAAGGTCAACCAAGATCTGGAGCCTTCCCGGCAGCATCAGTACAGGGAGAAGGAGGGCAAGTCTGAATTGGCACAACATCTACAATTCTATCATCCCGGTTCAGAATCTGGCAATTCGGATCAAACGTAACGGGAGGAACCGAGGAGGTCAACACTTTGACAGAAGGCACTGGGGGAGGGTTAGCATCATCATCATCCTGGTGATCAGGGACAATCTTACCATCCCTCACAACATTGTCCAGGCTGAAGAGAGTAAGGTCGGCCTCAGAAGCAATAACTCGAACCTGCTCTTTCAGGTTCTTGTAGGCAGCAGTTACACAGTCAACAAGATGACCTTGAAGCTCGGAGTAATCAGCTTGGACGTTCTCCAACTCCTCCTTCAGACGCATTCCCTCCAGATAAGACGTGACATAGCTATCCTTATGCCTCAGTGCCGTGTCCTCAGCCAGCCTCACAGAGGCAGCCAAAGAGAGGGAACTCGCCTTCTCATTCGCCATATCTTTTTCCAACTTGGCCACCTTCACTTTGAGCTCCTCCTTCAAGTCTTTTATCCAATCAAACTCCCGTTTGGCCTCCTCCATAAAAGCTTTGGTGGCATGAAGAGGAAGACTTTGAGCAGTTCAATACAGGGCCACTCCCATGTGTGCCAACTTAATACCACTTCGACTTACATAATCAAAATGATGAAGAAGTGATACGTCATCCATAGAGAGGGCACCATAAGGACCGATTTGTTGATCTACAAACTTGATCGGATCAAAGTCGGGAGCATCAAGGTTGAAAGGCTCAGTTGTTTTTTGCTTCTTACTAGAAAGAGCACCAGAAGCAGCGGCAGAAGTCTGTGGAGGATCAACCTGACGAAACCGACGAGTAAGAATTGCTTTCCTTGGCCTGGGAGAACTCGGCACAAGAGGCTTCACGGGGGCCTAAGAAGATCCCTCTCCGGCCAAGCTTGGCCGAGATGTTCAGAGCAGCAGTTGCCTTCTTCGCCTTTTTAAAGGCCCTCATGGGGTCATTGTTCTTTGACATCTCTGCAAATACAGAATCAGCCACAGCAAAGAGTTACAATCTCAATAAGAGGAAGGAAAAATTAAGAAACAAGTATAGAAACAAGTCAGACAAGTACCCAAAATAGTCCGAACCAAGGACGGGTAATTTAAAAAGCTTTTTGTATCAAGATGGGGTTGTTTCCCCCATCGATCCTCAAGAACAACAACAAAGGCACGCTCAATATCATCAAGCATCTCCCAGGTATAGCGAGACACTCTCACATCTGGTGGACGAAATTGTGATCAACAATAATGGCTCTTTGGCATGTGCCTAAAAACTAACTCAGCACTTTCTTTTCACAACTCCTGTTCAACTTAACCAGCAAGTGTACTGGGTCATCCAAGTAATACCTTACGTGAGTAAGGGTCGATCCCACAGAGATTGTTGGTATGAAGCAAGCTATGGTCACCTTGTAAATCTCAGTTAAGTGGATTCGTAGGGTCAAATGTAATTGGACTAGATATTTAAAAGATAAATAAAATAAAGGCATAGAAATACTTATGTAAATCAATAGTGGGAATTTCAGATAGGCGTATGGAGATGCTGTACTCCTCTCGGATCTCTACTTTCTTCTTATATTCATCTAATCCTTCTTACTCCTTTCCATGGCAAGCTGTATGTAGGGCATCACCATCATCAATGGCTACCTTTCATCCTCTCGGGAAAATGGTCCTATGCGCTGTCACTGCACGGCTAATCGTCTGGAGGCATCACCCTTGTTGATGGCTACATCCCATCCTCTCAGTGAAAATGGTCCAAATGCTCTGTCACAGCACGGCTAATCATCTGTCGGTTCTCAATCAGGTTGGAGTAGAATCCATTGATTCTTTTGCGTTTGTCATCACGCCCAGCCTTCAGGAGTTTGAAGCTCGTCACAGTCATTCAATACCGGAATCCTACTCGGAATACCACAGACAAGGTTAGACTTTCCGGATTCCCGGGATCCTACTCGGAATACCACAAACAAGGTTAGACTTTCCGGATCCCCATGAATACCGCCATCTATCTAGCCTATACCACGAAGATTCTGTTGGGGAATCTAAGAGATATGCGCCCGGCCTAGAGTAGAACGGAAGTGGTTGTCAATCACGCGCGTTCATAGGTGAGAATGATGATAAGTGTCACGGATCATCAAATTCATCAAAGTGTTGTGCAACGTATATCTTGGAATAAGAATAAAAGAGAATTGAATAGAAAGTAATAGTGATTGTATTGAAACTTGAGGTACAGCAGAGCTCCACACCCTTAATCTATGGTGTGTAGAAACTCCACCGTTGAAAATACATAAGTGAAAGGTTCAGGCATGGCCGAATGGCCAGCCCCCATGGTCTAAGGACTAGGCGTCCCGAGATGTTCCTCAGATCTAAAGTGATCAAAAGATGTATAATACAATAGTTAAATGTCCTATATATACTAGACTAGCTACTAGGGTTTACATGAGTAAGTAATTGTTGCATAAATCCACTTCCAGGACCCACTTGGTGTGTGCTTGGGCTGAGCCTGATCTATCCACGAGCTGAGGCTTTTCTTGGAGTTGAACGCCGAGTTATAGCGTGTTTCTGGCGTTCAACTCCGGGTTATGACGTGTTTCTGGCGTTTAACTCCAGACAGCAGCATGTACTTGGCGTTGAGCGCCACTTTACATCATCAATTTCCGAATAAAGTATGAACTATTATATATTGCTGAAAAGCTTTGGATGTCTACTTTCTAACGCCGTTGAGAGAGCGCCATTTGGAGTTCTGTAGCTCCAGAAAATCCATTTTGAGTGAAGGGAGGTCAGATTCCAACAGCATCAGCAGTCCTTTTGTCAGCCTCCTATCAGAGTTTTGCTCAAGTCCCTCAATTTCAGCCAGAAATTACCTGAAATCACAGAAAAACACAAAAACTCATAGTAAAGTCCAGAAATGTGAATTTAACATAAAAACTAATGAAAACATCCCTGAAAGTAGCTTAAACTTACTAAAAACTACCTAAAAACAATGCCAAAAAGCGTATAAATTATCCACTCATCACAACCCCAAACTTAAATTGTTGCTTGTCCCCAAGCAACTGAAAATCAATTAGGATAAAAAGAAGAGAATATAATATAAATTCCAAAATATCAATGAATATTAATTATAATTAGATGAGCGGGACTTGTAGCTTTTTGCTTCTGAACAGTTTTGGCATCTCACTTTTTCCCTTGAAGTTTAGAATGATTGGCTTCTCTAGGAACTTAGAATTTCGGATAGTGTTATTGATTCTCCTAGTTAAGTATGTTGATTCTTGAACACAGCTACTTATGAGTCTTGGCCGTAGCCCTAAGCACTTTGTTTTCCAGTATTACCACCGGATACATAAATGCCACAGACACATGATTGGGTGAACCTTTTCAGATTGTGACTCAGCTTTGCTAGAGTCCCCAGTTAGAGGTGTCCAGAGCTCTTAAGCACACTTTTTTTGCTTTGGATCACGACTTTAACCACTAAGTCTCATGCTTTTCACTTGGACCTTCATGACACAAGCACATGGTTAGGGACAGCTTGATTTAGCCGCTTAGGCCTGGATTTTATTTCCTTGGGCCCCTCTTATCCATTGATGCTCAAAGCCTTGGATCCTTTTTTTACCCTTGCCTTTTGGTTTTAAGGGCTATTGGCTTTTTCTGCTTGCTTTTTTCTTTTTCTTTCTATTTTTTTCGCAACCTTTTTTTTTCTTTCGCCACTTTTTTTTTCGCAAGCTTTTGCTTTTTCACTGCTTTTTCTTGCTTCAAGAATCAATTTTATGATTTTTCAAATCATCAATAACATTTTTCTTTGTTCATCATTCTTTCAAGAGCCAACAGTTTTAACATTCATAAACAACAAGATCAAAAATATGCACTGTTTAAGCATTCATTCAGAAAACAAAAAGTATTGTCACCACATCAATATAATTAAACTAAATTCAAGGATAAATTCGAAATTCATGTACTTCTTGTTCTTTTGAATTAAAAACATTTTTCATTTAAGAAAGGTGAAGGATTAATGGAATTATTCATAACTTTAAGACATAGTTACTAAACACTAATGATCATGAAGTAGAGACACAAAACATAAATAAACATGAAGCATAAAAAATCAAAAAACAGAGAAATAAGAACAAGGAATGAGTCCACCTTAGTGAGGGTGGCGCCTTCTTGAAGAACCAATGGTGCTCTTTGAGCTCCTCTATGTCTCTTCCTTGCTTCTGTTGAATGATTCCTAGTAATTTTGGTGTTCCTATCCTTAGTTGCTCCCAATAATTGTGTGAAGGACAATTTATCCCCTAAGGTATCTCAGAGATCTCTTGATTTGCAGTCAAATGTTCTACCACTGAGCTATAAACCCTTTACATGAGTCTTTCCATCTCCCATGACTCAGAGGTGGAAGCTTTTGTCTTCCCTTTTTCTCTTCTTCTTTTTTTTTAAGGTTTCTCTGGCCTTAGCTGCCATTAATGGTTATGGAAAAACAAAAAGCTATGCTTTTACCACACCAAACTTAGAAAATTGCTCGCCCTCGAGCAAGAGAAGAAAGAAAAGATGAAGAATAAGAAGAAGATATGGAAAAGATGGAGGGATATGTGTATTCGGCTATATGGGTGGGATTGGGTGGGAAAGAGATTTTGAATGTTGAAGGTAGGTGGGGTGTTTGGGGAAGAGTGGATGGATGTGAGTGGTGAATGGAAAACAGAAGGGATGACCATGAATGGAGAGAGAGAGGGCGAGGTAGGTGGGGATCCTGTGAGGTCCACAGATCCTGAGGTGTCAAGGAATTCCATCTCTGCACCAAATAGGCATGTAAAATGCCTTTGCACACTATTCTGGCATTTAAACGTCGAGTGGTGCACATTCTGGGCGTTCAACGCCCATATGTAACATGTTTCTGGCGTTGAACGCCAGTTTCATGCTTGTTACTGGCGTTCAGCGCCAGCTTTTCCTCTAGGCACATTCTTGGTGTTCAAACGCCAAAATGTTGCTTGTTTCTGGCGTTCAGCGCCAGATTCATGCTCTGTTCTGGCGTTGAACGCCAGCCAGATGCTCCTTACTGGCGTTGAACGCCAGTCTGTGCTTCCTCCAGAGTGTGATTTTTTTTCTGCTGTTTTT
Organism: Arachis hypogaea; assembly: GCF_003086295.3. NCBI lineage: Eukaryota > Viridiplantae > Streptophyta > Magnoliopsida > Fabales > Fabaceae > Arachis > Arachis hypogaea. Next base: position 26,122,788 of record NC_092041.1, on the reverse strand, counting down.
GATTTTGTTTTTAATTTTTATTATTTTTTCGTGACTCCTCATGATCATGTACCTAATAAAACACAAAATAATAATAAAATAAAATAAAATAAAAATTAGATAAATAAAATTGGGTTACCTCCCAACAAGCGCTTCTTTAATGTCAATAGCTTTACAGTGGGCTCTCATGGAGCCACAAAGGTGATCAGGTCAATGTTGTATAGTCCCAACACCAAGCTTAGAGTTTGGATATGGGGTCTTAACACCAAACTTAGAGTTTGGTTGTGGCCTCCCAACACCAAACTTAGAGTTTGACTGTGGGGGCTCTTCTTGACTCTGAACTGAGAGAAGATCTTCATGCTTACTCTCTTTTGTCACAGAGGGATGGCCATGTGCCTTAAACACAAGGTAGTCCCCATTCAATTGAAGGAATAATTCACTTCTGTTGACATCTATCACAGCTTCTGCTGTGGCTAGGAAAGGTCTTCCAAGGATGATGCATTCATCCTCTTCCTTCCTAGTGTCTAAGATTATGAAATCAGCAGGGATGTAAAGGCCTTCAACCTTTACTAACACATCCTCCACTATTCCATAAGCTTGCCTCAATGACTTGTCTGCCAATTGTAATGAGAACAAGGCAGGTTGTACCTCAATGATCCCCAGCTTCTCCATTACAGAGAGTGGCATAAGATTTATCCCTGACCCCAGATCACACAGAGCTTTTACAAAGGTCATGGTGCCTATGGTAAAGGTATCAAAAACTTGCCAGGATCTTGTTTCTTTTGAGGTAAAATTTGCTGAATCCAGGTATCCAGTTCACTAATGAGCAAGGGAGGTTCACTTTCCCAAGTCTCATTACCAAACAACTTGGCATTCAGCTTCATGATAGCTCCTAAATATTGAGCAACTTACTCTCCAGTCACATCTTCATCCTCTTCAGAGGAAGAATAGTCTTCAGAGCTCATGAATGGCAGAAGGAGATTTAATGGAATCTCTATGGTCTCTATATGAGCCTCAGATTCCCGTGGATCCTTAATAGGAAACTCCTTCTTGCTTGAGGGACGTCCCAGGAGGTCTTTCTCACTAGGATTTTCGTCCTCCTCCTCCCTTGTGCATTTGGCCATATTGATTATATCAATGGCCTTGCACTCTCCTTTTGGATTCTCTTCTGTATTGCTTGGGAGAATACTGGGAGGAGTTTCAATGACTTTCTTACTCAGCTGGCCCACTTGTGCCTCCAGATTTCTAATGGAGGATCTTGTTTCACTCATGAAACTGAAAGTGGCCTTTGACAGATCAGAGACTAGATTGGCTAAATTAGAAGTGTTTTGTTCAGAATTCTCTGTCTGTTGCTGAGAAGATGATGGAAAAGGCTTGCTATTGCTAAGCCTGTTGCGTCCACCATTGTTAAAGCCTTGTTGAGGCTTTTGTTGATCCTTCCATGAGAAATTTGGATGATTTCTCCATGATGAGTTATAGGTGTTTCCATAAGGTTCACCCATGTAATTAACCTCTGCCATGGCAGGGTTTTCAGGATCATAAGCTTCTTCAGAAGCTGCCTCTTTAGTACTGTTGGATGCATTTTGCCATCCATTCAAATTTTGAGAGATCATGTTGACTTGCTGAGTCAACATTTTGTTCTGAGCCAATATGGTATTCAGAGCATCAATTTCAAGAACTCCTTTCTTCTGAGGTATCCCATTATTCACGGAATTCCTCTCAGAAGTGTACATGAATTGGTTATTTGCAACCATGTCAATGAGTTCTTGAGCTTCTGCAGGTGTTTTCTTTAGGTGAATTGATCCACCTGCAGAATGGTCCAATGACATTTTCAAAAATTCAGATAGGCCATAATAGAATATATCTAATATGGTCCATTCTGAAAACATATCAGATGGACATCTTTTGGTCAGCTGCTTGTATCTTTCCCAAGCTTCATAGAGGGATTCACCATCTTTTTGTTTGAAGGTTTGAACATCCACTCTCAGCTTGCTCAGCTTTTGAGGAGGAAAGAATTTATCCAAGAAGGCCGTGACCAGCTTATCCCAGGAGTACAGGCTATCCTTAGGTTGTGAATCCAACCATATTCTAGCTCTGTCTCTTACAGCAAAAGGGAAAAGCATGAGTCTGTAGACTTCAGGATCAACTCCATTCGTCTTAACAGTCTCACAGATCTATAAGAATTCAGTTAAAAACTGATAAGGATCTTCAGATGGAAGTCCATAGAACTTGCAGTTTTGTTGCATTAAGGCAACTAGCTGAGGTTTCAGCTCAAAATTGTTTGCTCCAATGGCAGGAATGGAGATGCTTCTTCCATCAAATTTGGATGTTGGCTTTGTGAAGTCACCGAGCATTCTCCTTGCATTATTATTATTTTCGGCTGCCATCTCCTTCTCTTGCTCTAATATTTCTGAAAGGTTACCTTTAGATTGTTGTAACTTAGCTTCTCTTAATTTTCTCTTCAGAGTCCTTTCAGGTTCTGGATCAATTTCAATAAGAGTGCCTTTATCCTTGTTCCTGCTCATATGAAAGAGAAGAAAACAAGAAAAGAAAGAGGAATCCTCTATGTCACAGTATAGAGATTCCTTTATGTTAGTAGAAGAAGAAAGAGTGAAGAATCCAAACACAAGGGATAGATTATGTTCGGATCTTTAGATAAAAAGAGGTGAAGAGAAGTGTTAGTAAATAAATAATTAAATAGAATAAGAGAGAAGAGATAGAAAATTCGAAAATAATTTTAAAAAAAGGGTTAGTAATTTTTGAAAATTAGAGATAAGATAAGATTAAAATTAAAATTTAAAACAAAAGAATTTTTGAAAAAGAGATGAGATATTTTCGAAAATTAGAGAGGGAAAAGTAGTTAGGTGGTTTTGAAAAAGATAAGAAACAAACAAAAAGTCAAAGAGTTAGTTGAAAAAGATATTAAAATCAAATTTGAAAAGATAAGAAGATAAGAGATTAGATAAGATATTTTGAAATCAACTTTTGAAAAAGATAAAATTTTTGAAAAAGATAAGATAAAAGATAAACAGATTTAATTCAAAAATTTGAAATTACTTACTTCACTAACAAGAAACTACAAGATAAGATTCTAGAACTTAGAGATTGAACCTTTCTTAACAAGAAAGTAACAAACTTCAAATTTTTGAATCAATCACATTAATTATTAGTGAATTTTCGAAAATATGATATAAAGATAAGAAAAAGATTTTGAAAATATTTTGAAAAAGATTTTTGAAATTTTCGAAAAATAGGAAAAAATGGAAAAGATATGATTTTTGAAAAAGATTTTGAAAAGATAAGATTTTTTTAAAATTGAAAATTTGACTTGACTTGTAAGAAATAACTAATTTTGAAAATTTTTGACTAAGTCAACTTCAAATTTCGAAATTTTGAGAGAAAAAAGGAAAAGATATTTTTTGATTTTTTTGAATTTTTAATGATGAGAGAGAAAAACACAAAAATAACCCAAAACATGAAAATTTTGGATCAAAACACAAGATGCATGCAAGAACACTATGAATGTCAAGATGAACACCAAGAACACTTTGAAGATCATGATGAACATCAAGAACATATTTTTGAAAAATTTTTGATGCAAATAAAACATGCAAGACACCAAACTTAGAATTCTTTAATGCATGGATTCTAACAAATAAAAAATGCATATGAAAAACAACAAACAACACAAAGCAAGAAATCAACAAGATCAACCAAGAAGACTTGTCAAGAACAACTTGAAGATCATGAAGAACACTATGAATGCATGGAATTTTTGAAAAATGCAAGAAAAAATTTTTTAAAGCATGCAATTGACACCAAACTTAAAGATTGACTCAAAACTCAAACAAGAACACAAAATATTTTTGATTTTTATGATTTTATTAGTTTTTTTGGATTTTTATTAATTTTTTCAAAAATAAAGTTTGAAAAACGAAAAAGAAAAGAAAAATTTTGAAAAAGATTTTTGAAAAAAAATTTTGAAAAGAAAATTACCTAATCTGAGCAACAAGATGAACCGTCAGTTGTCCATACTCGAACAATCCCCGGCAACGGCGCCAAAAACTTGGTGGACGAAATTGTGATCAACAATAATGGCTCTTTGGCATGTGCCTAAAAACTAACTCAGCACTTTCTTTTCACAACTCCTGTTCAACTTAACCAGCAAGTGTACTGGGTCATCCAAGTAATACCTTACGTGAGTAAGGGTCGATCCCACAGAGATTGTTGGTATGAAGCAAGCTATGGTCACCTTGTAAATCTCAGTTAAGTGGATTCATAGGGTCAAATGTAATTGGATTAGATATTTAAAAGATAAATAAAATAAAGGGATAGAAATACTTATGTAAATCAATAGTGGGAATTTCAGATAGGCGTATGGAGATGCTGTACTCCTCTCGGATCTCTACTTTCTTCTTACATTCATCCAATCCTTCTTACTCCTTTCCATGGCAAGCTGTATGTAGGGCATCACCATCATCAATGGCTACTTTTCATCCTCTCAGGAAAATGGTCCTATGCGCTGTCACTGCACGGCTAATCGTCTGGAGGCATCACCCTTGTTGATGGCTACATCCCATCCTCTCAGTGAAAATGGTCCAAATGCTCTGTCACAGCACGGCTAATTATCTGTCGGTTCTCAATCAGGTTGGAGTAGAATCTATTGATTCTTTTGCATTTGTCATCACGCCCAGCCTTCAGGAGTTTGAAGCTCGTCACAGTCATTCAATATCGGAATCCTACTCGGAATACCACAGACAAGGTTAGACTTTCCGGATTCCCGGGATCCTACTCGGAATACCACAGACAAGGTTAGACTTTCCGGATCCCCATGAATACCGCCATCTATCTAGCTTATACCACGAAGATTCTGTTGGGGATCTAAGAGATATGCGCCCGGCCTAGAGTAGAACGGAAGTGGTTGTCAATCACGCGCGTTCATAGGTGAGAATGATGATGAGTGTCACGGATCATCACATTCATCAAAGTGTTGTGCAACGTATATCTTGGAATAAGAATAAAAGAGAATTGAATAGAAAGTAATAGTGATTGTATTGAAACTTGAGGTACAGCAGAGCTCCACACCCTTAATCTATGGTGTGCAGAAACTCCACCGTTGAAAATACATAAGTGAAAGGTTCAGGCATGGCCGAATGGCCAGCCCCCATGGTCTAAAGACTAGGCGTCCCGAGATGTTCCTCAGATCTAAAGTGATCAAAAGATGTATAATACAATAGTTAAATGTCCTATATATACTAGACTAGCTATTAGGGTTTACATGAGTAAGTAATTGATGCATAAATCCACTTCCGGGGCCCACTTGGTGTATCCTTGGGCTGAGCTTGATCTATCCACGAGCTGAGGCTTTTCTTGGAGTTGAACGCTGAGTTATAGCGTGTTTCTGGCGTTCAACTCCGGGTTATGACGTGTTTCTGGCGTTTAACTCCAGACAGCAGCATGTACTTGGCGTTGAGCGCCACTTTACGTCATCAATTCCCGAATAAATTTTGGACTATTATATATTGCTGGAAAGCTCTAGATGTCTACTTTTAAACGCCGTTGAGAGAGCACCATTTGAAGTTCTGTAGCTCCAGAAAATCCATTTTGAGTGCAGGGAGGTCAGATTCCAACAGCATCAGCAGTCCTTTTGTCAGCCTCCTATCAGAGTTTTGCTCAAGTCCCTCAATTTCAGCCAGAAATTACCTGAAATCACAAAAAAACACAAAAACTCATAGTAAAGTCCAGAAATGTGAATTTAACATAAAAACTAATGAAAACATCCCTGAAAGTAGCTTAAACTTACTAAAAACTACCTAAAAATAATGCCAAAAAGCGTATAAATTATCCGCTCATCAACATCCCTCTGCCACTCTAGCGGGAAAGAAGGCTCATCATTTTCATCAAGATAAAAGGGGCGGGCCCCCTCGACAGCACGAACCTTAAAGAAGTAATTCTTGAAGTCCTTAAAGGACTCATCATACATAGCAAAAACTTTATGACCCTGGGCGGACCTGAAGGAAACCCAGGAAGCTTTCTTTTTTGAATAACCGCCAGGCTTGGCGGAAACAAACAAATAAAGGAAAAGAGTGTGAGAGGGTGTTATATCTAATTCTCGGCAGAGAAGTTGAAAAATTTTAATAAAACCCCAGGAATTTGGGTGAAGCTGGGATGGGGCAATATTACACGACTACAACAAGTCGGTCTCGAAAGCAGTAAAAGGAAAAGTAACGTTCAACTGACTGAAGAAGTATTCATAGGCATAGAAGAAGGGACGCTCCCTCTCAATGAAAGTCAGAAAACAAACTCTCTCATCAGAATCAGGAGCAACAAGCTCGTAATCCTCCTCACGAGCATTGTTACCACAAATCCTATGGCGCTTCCTCAGCTCTGTGCAAAATTCAGCATCCACAACAGAAACACACAACAAAACAAGGGAGTCCAGCCAATCGGACATCCCCTCGGGAACTCTGGAAGACGTCTCTACAATGTTATTGCGAGAAGACAAGAGGCCAACTAGTCCTACAAGTAAGAAAAGAAGACGGGGTTACTAAAAACATCCTGGAGAAAGGGAGAAAAACAACTCGGTCAATACGATACAGGTGAAGAAACAAGAAAAGGAAATCCCAAGACTCAAACCAAAGTCCTGGGGCATCCTTTGGAGGCAGTAACAAAGCAAGGTTTCCAGGCAAGATCTACAGCTTGCACCCGAGCATTTCTCAGAAAGAATTCAAAACAGCAAACATTTTTCATCAAAGAAAAACACAAAAAGTCATTACAGTCTACCAAGCAAAAAGCATTCCCAAAAATTAAAGCACGCCAAGAAGAAATCATTAAAGACAGGAAACAACCAGAAGCAACAATAAAACCCTAGAAAGCCTTGACGGAAATGCCAAAAGAAAGACAGGAAAAATATGTTACAATGACAAGCAAATACAAGACCACGAAAATATTCAAACTTTCAAACATGCAAAATCAAAGCTTCACCTAAAAACTGAAGACGAAGCTACGAAAGAAGCAAGAAAGCTAGTACCAACCTGAAAGAGCGGCAAGCTTCAAAGAAATCGAAGATGGAAGATGAAATCTGGAAACGCCCTCTCACAAGCAAAAGAAAGAATGCGAACAAGAGCAATGTCGCAGGGAGAAACGCGAAACTACAAAACTCCAGGCGAAAACAGAAGCTCCAGGAAAAAACGCCAAGCGACGCCGCAACAAGAGAAAGTAGAAGCGCAAACGAAAAACAGAGAGCGAAGGGAGCGGAGAAAAGAAGTTACGAAAAGGGCGAAGGAGAGAAACCGTTTCTGGGTTTTCAAAATCAAAGTAAAGAGCCAAAGGGAAACGGGGAAATTAATGCTAAAATTAATGAAAGCATTAAACCCTCGCACGTTCCCAAAGCGCCGATATAAAAGCGCGCGCTTTTAGAGGAAATGTTCTACATTCAAAAACTGCTACAAAGGAATCGACAAGATGCTTGAGTTCGACTTCACCAAAGAAGGACCGAAGTCAAGGACTCGACCTCAAAAAAGAAGGCCGAGCTCAAGCAGGGGCACTGTTCATACCCTGGGTCGAGCTGTCTGACCCGGGATGTTTGACAGACAAAGCAACTGACCTCTTCAGGTCAGGACAGCCCGACCTCTTTCTTAAGAGCTCGGCCAAGTCACCAGAAAAGCCCAAAGAAGGGCCCAAATAGAGGAACACGCCCCAAATCCTAAGGCAGCCCAAGCCTACAGAGAGAAGGGCAGTTCCCTTGAAGATAAGATGACCTCACTTGAAGATAAAGATAAGATAAGATAACTAACTTATCTTATCCACAGAAGGTCACTCCTCACCATTATAAATATACTGGAGCACCCAGGTATAACTCATACTCTGATTCTACTCAATACCTATTTAATACCATTGCTAAGTTAAGCATTGGAGTCCCTTGCAGGTACCCTCCACCCTTTGGTGACAAGGGATCAGCAGCATTCTCAATTCCACAAGTCAGACACACCAGCTCCGGCCGCTATACACCTGCCGGACACGTCGGCTCCGACCAGCACAGAAGATCTCGTCCGAGATCGACCTACAGTTTCAGGTAACCCTCGAAACAGGAGGCCACAACCAAACTCTAAGTTTGGTGTTGAATCCCCACAACCAAACTCTAAGTTTGGTGTTGGGACTATACAACATTGACCTGATCACCTGTGAGGGTCCATGAGAGCCCACTGTCAAGCTATTGACATTAAAGAAGCGCTTATTGGGAGGCAACCCAATTTTTATTTATCTAATTTTATTTTTTATTTTATTGTTATTTTATGTTTTATTAGGTTCATGATCATGTGGAGTCACAAAAAAATATTAAAATTAAAAACAGAATAAAAAACAGCAGAAGAAAAATCATACCCTGGAGGAAGGACTTACTGGCGTTTAAACGCCAGTAAGGAGCATCTGGCTGGCGTTCAACGCCAGAACAGAGCATGGATCTGGCGTCGAACGCCAGAACAAGCAACATCCTGGCATTCAAACGCCAGGAATGCACCCTGAGGAAAGCGGCGCTGGACGCTAGAAACAAGCATGGAACTAGCGTTCAACGCCAGAAACATGCTGCACATGGGCGTTGAACGCCCAGAACATGCATCACTTCGGCGTTTAAATGCTAGAATTGCATGGAAAGGCATTTTACATGCCTAATTGGTGCAGGGATGTAAATCCTTGACACCTCAGGATCTGTGGACCCCACAGGATCATCTTAGTATCTGTGGACCCCACAGGATCCCCACCTACCATATTCTCCCCTCTTCTCAACATTCATCCTCTCTTTCCAATAAACAGTCTTCTCCAAAACCCTTCACCAATCACCTCAATCTCTCTTCCCAATTACCCCCTTTACCACTCACATCAATTCACTCTTCCCCAAAAACCCCACCTACCTTCAAAATTCAAATTTTTTTCCCAACCAAACCCACCCTAAATGGCCGAACCTACTCCCTCTCCCCTCACTATATAAACCCTTCCATTCTTCTTCATTTTCACACAACACAAACCTCTCTTCTCATTCTTGGCCGAATACACCTATCCCCCTCTCCTCCATATTTTCTTTTTCTTCTTCTTCTCTTCTTTCATCTCTTGCTCGAGGGCGAGCAATATTCTAAGTTTGGTGTGGTAAAAGCATATCTTTTTTGTTTTTCTATAACCATTGATGGCACCTAAGGCCAGAGAATCCTCTAGGAAAGGGAAAGGGAAGACAAAAGCTTCTACCTCCGAGTCATGGGAGATGGAAAGATTCATCTCCAAAGCCCATCAAGACCACTTCTATGATGTTGTGGCTAAGAAGAAGGTGATCCCTGAGGTCCCTTTCAAGCTCAAGAAAAATGAGTATCCGGAGATCCGACATGAGATCCAAAGAAAAGGTTGGGAAGTTCTAACCAACCCCATCCAACAAGTCGGAATCTTGATGGTTCAAGAGTTCTATGCCAATGCATGGATCACTAGGAACCATGATCAAAGTATGAACCCAAATCCAAAGAACTATCTTACAATGGTTCGGGGGAGATACTAAGATTTTAGTCTGGAAAATGTGAGGTTGGCGTTCAACTTGCCCATGATGCAAGGAGATGCATGCCCCTACACTAGAAGGGTCAACTTTAATCAAAGGTTGGACCAAGTCCTTATGGACATATGTGTGGAAGGAGCTCAATGGAAAAGAGATTCTAAAGGCAAGCCGGTTCAACTAAGAAGACTGGACCTCAAGCCTGTTGCTAGAGGATGGTTGGAGTTCATCCAATGCTCCCTCATCCCCACTAGCAACCGATCTGAAGTTACTGTGGATCGGGCCATCATGATTCATAGCATCATGAATGGAGAGGAAGTAGAAGTTCATGAAGTCATCTCCCATGAATTCTACAAAATAGCCGATAAGTCCTCTACTTTGTCAAGGCTAGCTTTCCCTCATCTTATTTGCCATCTATGTTACTCAGTTGGAGTTATCATAGAAGGAGACATCCTCATTGAGGAGGACAAGCCCATCACTAAGAAAAGGATGGAGCAAACAAGAGAGCCCACTCATGGAACCCAAGAGACGCATGAGGAAGCTCATCACCAAGAAATCCCAGAGATGCCTCAAGGGATGCACTTTCCTCCCAACAACTATTGGGAAGAACTCAACACTTCCTTAGAAGATTTGAGTTACAATGTGGATCAATTAAGGGTGGAACATCAAGAGCACTCCATCATTCTCCATGAAATTAGAGAAGATCAAAGAGCAATGAGGGAGGAGCAATAAAGGCAAGGAAGGGACATAGAAGAACTTAAGGACATCATTGGTCCTTCAAGAAGAAGACACCACTAAGGTGGATTCAGTCCTTGTTCTTATTTTTTCTGTTTTTCATTTTTATCTATGTTTTGTGTCTCTACTTCATGATCATTAGTATGTAGTAACTATGTCTTAAAGATATGAATAAATTCCATAAATCCTTCACCTCTCTTAAATGAAAAATGTTTTTAATTCAAAAGAACAAGTAGTACATAAATTTCAAAAATTGTCCTTGAATTTAGTTTAATTATATTGATGTGGTGACAATACTTTTTGTTTTTTGAATGAATGCTTAAACAGTGCATATTTTTGATCTTGTTGTTTATGAATGTTAAAATTGTTGGCTCTTGAAAGAATGATGAACAAAGAGAAATGTTATTGATGATCTAAAAAATCATAAAATTGATTCTTAAAGCAAGAAAAAGCAGTGAAAAAAACAAAAGCTTGTGAAAAAAAAAAGAAGAGTGGCAAAAAAAATAGAAAGGAAAAGAAAAGCAAGCAGAAAAAGCCAATAGCCCTTAAAACCAAAAGGCAAGGGTAAAAAGGATCCAAGGCTTTGAGCATCAATGGTTAGGAGGGCCCAAGGAAATAAAATCCAAGCCTAAGCAGCTAATTCAAGTTGTCCCTAACCATGTGCTTGTGGCATGCAGGTCCAAGTGAAAAGCTTGAGACTGAGTGGTTAAAGTCGTGATCCAAAGCAAAAAGAGTCTGCTTAAGAACTCTGGACACCTCTAACTGGGGACTTTAGCAAAGCTAAGTCACAATCTGAAAAGGTTCACCCAGTCATGTGTCTGTGACATTTATGTATCTGGTGGTAATACTAGAAAACAAAGTGCTTAGGGCCACGGCCAAGACTCATAAAAGTAGCTGTGTTCCAGAATCAACAAAATTAACTAGGAGAATCAATAACACTATCTGAAATTCTAAGTTCCTATAGATGCCAATCATTCTAAACTTCAAAGGATAAAGTGAGATACCATAACTATTCAGAAGCAAAAAGCTACAAGTCCCGCTCATCTAATTAAAACTAATATTCATTGATATTTTGGGATTTATAGTATATTCTCTTCTTTTTATCCTATTTGATTTTCAGTTGCTTGGGGACAAGCAACAATTTAAGTTTGGTGTTGTGATGAGCGGATAATTTATACACTTTTTGGCATTATTTTTAGGTAGTTTTTAGTATGATCTAGTTACTTTTAGGGATATTTTCATTAGTTTTTATGCTAAATTTACATTTCTGGACTTTACTATGAGTTTGTGTGTTTTTATGCGATTTCAGGTATTTTCTGGCTGAAATTGAGGGACCTGAGCAAAACTCTGATAGGAAGCTGACAAAGGACTGCTGATGTTGTTGGAATCTGATCTCCCTGCACTCAAAATGAATTTTCTGGAGCTACAAAACGTCAAATGGCGCGTTCTCAACGGCGTTGGAAAGTAGACATCCAGAACTTTCTATCAATATATAATAGTCCATACTTTATTCGTGATTAGATGATGTAAACTGGCGCTCAACGCCAGTTTCATACTGCATTCTGGAGTCAAACGCCAGAAATACGTCACGAACCAGAGTTGAACGCCCAAAACACGTTACAACTTGGCGTTCAACTCCAAGAGAAGCCTCAGCTCATGGATAGATCAAGCTCAGCCCAAGCACACACCAAGTGGGCCCCGGATGTGAATTTATGCATCAATTACTTACTTCTGTAAACCCTAGTAGCTAGTTTAGTATAAATAGAACTTTTTACTAGTTTATTAGACGTCTTGGACTATCAAGTTCTTTTGACCATTCGGTCTTTCATGGAGGCTGGCCATTCAGCCATGCATGGACCTTCATCACTTATTATTTTCAACGATAGAGTTTCTACACACCATAGATTAAGGGTGTGGAGCTCTGCTGTACCTCAAGTTTTAATGCAATTACTACTATTTTCTATTCAATTTGACTTATTCTTATTCTAAGATATTCGTTGCACTTCAACATGATGAATGTGATGATCCGTGACACTCATCATCATTCTCACCTATGAACGCGTGACTGACAACCACTTCCGTTCTACCTTAGACCAGGCGCATATCTCTTGGATTCCTTAATCAGATTCTTCGTGGTATGAGCTAGAATTGATGGCGGTGTTCATGGGAATCCAGAAAGTCTAACCTTGTCTGTGGTATTCCGAGTAGGATTCCGGGATTGAATGACTGTGACGAGCTTCAAAGTCGCGATTGCTGGGCATGATGACAAACGTAAAAGAATCAAGGGATTCTATTTCAACATGATCGAGAACCGACAGATGATTAGCCGTGCTGTGACAGAGCATTTGGACCATTTTTACTGAGAGGATGGGATGTAGCCATTGACAATGGTGATTCCCTACATACAGCTTGCATAGAAAGGAGTGACGAAGATTGGATAAAAGTAGTAGGAAAGAAGAGATTTAGAAGGAACACAGCACCTCCATACACCTACTGAAATTCCTACCATTGAATTACATGAGTAACTCTATCTTTATTTTATGTTTATTATTTATTATTATTCGAAAAACCAATAATCTCTTAATATAGTTGAATCCGCCTGACTGGGATTTACAAGATGACCATAGCTTGCTTCATACCAACAATCTCTGTGGGATCGACCCTTACTCATGTAAGGTATTACTTGGACGACCCAGTACACTTGCTGGTTAGTTGTGCGGAGTTGTGACAAAGTGTGATTTATATTTGAGAGCACCAACTCTTTGGAGCCATTGTTGATGATCACAATTTCATCCACCAGTTATGCAGGTGGATACCCTTGATTCCATTTTAGCTCAGAATAAGATTATGTCACAACAAATCAGTATGATTACTCAGCACTTGAGTGGGATGCAAGTCTCAGTTGTTAATACTCAAGATGCATCTTATGACATGAGTGGAGGCTTCAACCAAGAGGAGAATTATGGTTATGCTCAACCCCCTCCTAAGCAAGTCAATTATATGGAAAATTCTTCTAGAAATCCCAATAATGATCCTTATTCAAATACATTCAATCAAAGATGGAGGAATCACCCTAATTTTGGGTGGAGAGAGCAACCCCAAAAGCCCCAGCCGAATTTCAACAACTCTTAGGGTGGTTTCAATCAGAATAAGTTCAATAATTTCAGCAACCGTCAATTTCAAGCCTCTCAGCCACAGTAGGCATCCACTCTACCTCAGAGTAACTTTTACTTGGTCTCTGTAGCTGAGCTCTCCAAGAGTACTAATAGTTTTATATAGGAGACTAGAGCTTTACTCAAAAACTAAGTAGGACAATTGAGTAAGAGGATACCTGAGAGACCTCCTAACACTCTTCCCATTGACTAACCCAAGAGAAGAGTGTAAGGCCCTCACAATGACAAAAGAATCTACACTAAAGAAGGAGGTACAAGTTGCTAAGGGGTCGGAGAAGAAAAGAAGCTCTAGAAAAGGCTGAAGTTACATTGTCACATGCCCCACCTAGGGCACCTACACAAGAGCTTGAAGTATCACACCCTCAGGGGCTCCAAGAGGAAACCAAGGATGAGTAGTTCTCTCAGTTCTTGGAAGTCTTTAAAAAGTTACAAGTCAATATTCTTTTTACAGAGATTCTTGAGAAAATGCTTCCTTATGTGGCATTCATGAAAGGCTTGCTCTTTGAGAAGCAGGCCTTAAAAGGAGATGAAATAGTGATCTTGACCAAAGAATGTAGTGCACTCATTCAAAGTAAGCTGTCAAAGAAGATGCCAGATCTAGGAAGCTTTCAGATTCCTTGTACTATTGGGAATGTCACCTTTAACAAAGCCCTTTTTGATCTTGGCTCAAGTATCAATCTAATGCCCTTGTCTTTGATGAAGAAGCTACAAATTCAAGAGGCATAGCCTACAAGAATAGCACTACAGATGGAAAACAAGTCTCTGAGACAGGCACATGGGCTAGTGGAAAATGTCTTGGTTAAGGTTGGAGAGCTTTTCCTCCCTACAGATTTTGTAGTACTTGATATGGGAGAGGATGCAAATGACGATATCATCCTAGGAAGGCCATTCCTAGCCATGGAGAGAGATATGATGGATGTTAAGAAAGGTAAATTGGTTCTGAGGATGCATGAGGACTACTTGATATTCAAGATTTTTAGACCTTTTATCACTCTATGGAGAAGGAG